>NW_026585644.1:30524102-30581670 GCF_907164565.1 Psammomys obesus
GATAGATAGATAGATAGATAGATAGATAGATAGATAGATAGATAGATGGATAAATAGAAAGATGATAGAGATAGATATATATAGAGAGAGAGAAAGAGAGAGAGAGAGAGATAGTTCATTTGTCTTTTTGAGACAGAGTTTCTCTGCACTGGCTATCCTGGAACTTACTCTGTAGTCCAGGCTAGCCCTAAACTAGGAGATTTTCCTGCCTCTAAGAATTTATCAACTTTTGCTCTGCAAAGTAAAGGGGCAATCTTATGAATCTGAAATAATATAAACTGAAGTATTTTAAAGTTACAATTATTTGTTTTTAACTGAAGACAAGTTTGAATTTAAAAGAATAAAAGGAAAAGGAAAACTTTTTACATAATAAGCTCTGAGTGAACAGTATAGCTAGAGGAACCCAGACTGAAGCCTTTCCCAGGGCGGAATTCAGTGCTGATGATTCATCTGATCTCAAATGTTAACAGGCACCCCCAAAGTTCCCTGCAATGCCATCAATATTCTAGTACTAGAAGAAAAAGAAAGATAGCATCCTAACAGAGACTAAATGCTATGCTGAGAAGCCAGTTTTTAAAGTATCAACTAAAGAGGAGGCTTCCACCAGTCTTTTGCAGTCAAAGGAGAGGCACTGTCAGAGCAGATACCACTGTATCAAGGTCAGACTGTAAGCCTGGTGGGGACTACGTTATGGATAAAATGCACTAATACAGCAGACCTAAAGTATTTCTGTGAAAGATTCAGGGAAAAAAAACATTAATTATCCCAGATGGAGAAATCTACAAAAGCAGTATTCCTTCTGCAGAGGAATATCCTCTATTGGCATTTTTGTGAATTGTTCCTGACATTTTGCCAGGTCTGCTGTTAACTTGCAAGGGATGCTGAAATAGTGAGTAGATTTTTAAAAGCAAAATCTATAAGACAAAGTCTGATTACAAAACTACTGGCTGCCTTAAAAACAAAAACACAACACACAGAGAACAATCATTAAAAACAAACTCACTGTAAAACCTCCTGCAGTGGAATTGTTTAAAAATGGTTGAAAAACTAGTGTCTGAGAAAGGACTGGCTCACGTTAAATTACAGTGTTCTGTAGGTTATGGGATGAGCAGTGTGTGGGTTGGTTGGTATTATGCTTCCATGGATGAGCAAGCAGCCATGTGTATGCACACACAGGCAACCTCTGTGTTTCCTCAACACCCATTGTGTGCCAGACACTGGTAACAAACCCTTAAGAGAGCCACAGTTTACCCTTCAGGAAATAACTAATAATCATTCTTAAAAAGGTATATGCTAAAAGTTGAAATAACTGAATTCTTATTTATGTAACTTTCCCCCATAAACTCATGATAAAAGTTAAAGTTTTTCTGCTTCTGGGCCAGCTCACTCAGGATGATCCTTTCTAGGTCCCACCATTTACCTGCAAATTTCATGATTTCTTTATTTTTCATTGTTGAGTAATAGTCCATTGTGTAGATGTACCACAACTTCTGCATCCATTCTTCAGTTGAGGGGCATCTGGGCTTTTTCAAGCTTCTGGCTATTACAAATAAAGCTGCTACAAATATGGTTGAGCAAATGTCCTTATTGTGTACTTGAGCCTCTTTTGGATATAAGCCTAGGAGTGGTATGGCTGGATCTTGAGGAAGTGCTATTCCTAGTTGTCTGAGAAAGCGCCAGATTGATTTCCAGAGTGGTTGTACAAGTTTACATTCTCACCAGCAGTGGAGGAGGGTTCCCCTCGGTATATACTCACTCATATAGTTATATAACATAGGATAAACCTACTAAAAACTGTACATCTAAAGAAATTAAGCAAGAGAGAGGACCCTGACTAAAACGCTCAATCCCCATCCTGAAAGGCAAAGAGGATGGACATCAGAAGAAGAAGAGAACAGGAAATAACCTAGGAACCTGCCACAGAGGGCCTCCAAAAGCCTCTGCCCTGCAGACTATTAAAGCAGACACTGAGACTTATGGCCAACTGTTGGGCAGAGTGCATGGAATCTTATGTAAGAAGTGGGAAATAGTAAGAGCTGGAGAGGACGAGAACCACACAAGGAGAGTAACAGAACCAGAAAATTTGAACACAGGGAACTTCCCAGAGACTCATACTCCAACCAAGGACTATTCATGGAGATGACCTAGAACCCCTGCACAGATGTAGCACATGACAGTTCAGTGTCCAAGTAGGTTACATAGTGATGGGAAGAGGGACTGTCTCTGACTGATCACCTCCTTCTGAGGGGGGAGCAGCCTTACCAGGCCACAGAAGATGACAATGCAGCCACTCCTGATGTGATCTGATAGACTGGGATCAGAGGGAAGAAGAGGAGGACCTCCCCTATCAGTGGACTTGGGGAGGGGCATGCGTGAAGAAAGGGAAGGGAGGGTGGGATCGAGAGGGGAGGAGGGGGGAGCTTAAGAGGGATACAAAGTGAATAAAGTATAATTAATAATAATAAAAAAGTTTAATAGTGCCAACAGGTAGAATAAAGTGTCTCTTCCCTTTCCTTAACTTACACAACACCAGTGCCTACTTTCTTTGAAAATTATGCTCATAATGAATAATTTTTAAAAAATTAGTATTTATAAACAGAATCGTCCTGAATTTGTAAATGGCTTTCCAAAGGTAGAAGTCACATTCCACAATCCAAGCCATTTTATTTTTCAGTCACACTCCACTGAAAACTCTGGAGAACATGAAGACTTCCTGCCTCATTGTACCCCTAACACCTCCAAAAGACAAGATGAAATAAGAACCCCACTTCCCTCCTTTATTCCTTTGTTTTTATATTAAATCATAGGCCAAAACATGAAACATAATGGATGCTTTTCTGGAAACAAAATTTTGAGCGAGAACTTGGAAGAAGAGCCAGAATAGAGGATATAGCCCAGTGTCCTTGCTCCCTACCCCTGCTTGGAAAGTGCCATCTTTGAGATGCTACTATATAAACCAGAGAAAGAAAATATTGACATTAAATTATTGGTCACTTGTTAGCACATGAATCAGAAAACCTGGCCAGAAAGCAGGTGCCTTACCTTGATTTCCCCCTTCATATTCTGATTCTACGTTTGTTTTGCAAAATAAGCAAATAAACAAAAATCATAACAAACAAACACGAAAACCAATACTCACCTGCCATGTGCTACAGATATGAGCTTGAGAGAATTTATGAGCAAAAGCGAGGTGTTTGCTCTAGATATGTTTGTATAGATGGAGTCTTCAAAGCACAGAGGCTAGGCAAATAAGATGTCTGCCACCAATAAAACCTCCCAAAGCTTTTTGAGAAGGTGGCCACAGACGCCAACAACTCTCACATCAATGTCTCAGACCAAATGATCATGATGATGTGGTATGGGTGCCCATTCCTTGTGCATGCCATCTGATAACTCCTGAAGGTTCAGAAAATAAGGAGGCTTAGACGAGGAGGGGCATCCTCTGCCTATTTCACTGCTTCAGCACTCAGCCCAGTGTCCATTCCCTCAGCTGGCATTGTGCAGACCATTGCTGAAGAAAAATGGTTTCTGGACAAAACGTGTCTGCAGGAGGGTTAGCTGAGGGAGAGAGATAAAAGAAGTCCTCTTCTAGCATCACATTTCTTTCTCTGCCTCGGTAATAGCAACAATACTGAAAATGACTGGCTGAGTAAATTGCTTCCAGAATAAATGTGTTCCCTCCCACTGACCTCCTCCTCTTTATGGTCTGTTTCTCTTCCCACCCTCTGTCTCTTCCCATCCCTGTGCATGTATGAAAGTCTCTCTTCTCTCTTTCAGATAATATATATCACCTGACAAGGCTCAAAAATGCAAACACATGTCTAATTTTGCACTAACAATTCACAATGCTGCACTTCTGGGCTGAAGGAGATGCGGTGTAGGTAAGCAATCACAACCTTCACCCTCATACATCCTAAAATCATCATAAAGGTTACTTGAATCCTACTAACCAGGTCACCTGGTGTCTTTCAAGCTTTAGTCTGAAGTCCCTTTATTCTAAAACATGATCCCATATAGAAGGGTAGTTTGAAGTATAGACTTGGTACATTCTGGCTGTTAACTTTGTTAATCTAGCTATCAACTTTGCTGCAACCAAACCACCTCCAAGCTATCCCTCATTTCTAGTATGGGTTCTCTGTGAGAACCCTTCAGTTCTTTATACACCTTTCTGATCAGCTGCAAGAACCTCATAAGCCAAACTTCCATGAGCTTAATCATAGTTAAAATTATAGAGATGATACTTGATCTGAAGGATATGGTTGTGAACTTTCTCTCCAGTGGGGAAACGACATAATCTTTAAAGCAGGTGTTTGCCAAATTAATGAACACAGCTTATTGCTGTGTGACAACAAATTCATCACTCTCCAGACACTAACTAGGTACCCCACAATGCATTTCAATTCTGAGACTATCTAGCATCAGATTCTATGACTTAAGGACTCAATTCTAAAACTTTGTCTCTACCTCAGATACCAGTTCAAGTCCCAGGTTGTTGCCTTTACTTTCCACCAACAGCCAATAAAACTGTTCCCCACCACCACCACCCCTCCTTAGTAGTTCTAACTAGTCAGAAGAGTTAAGAAAACATAGCGGATTGCATATTAATCCTGGTTTATGGATATACCCTATGGAAAAAGACCAAAGGATGGTTGATTACACCAAGGGCAGAAATCTAAATTCCCACCTCCAAACAATACCATAATGTGTTTACAAACCCAGAACCTCCCCAAATCTCATTCATACGGTTTGGTGGAGGTTTTATTGGGTGTGATGGCAAACTCAGAGGCCATTGGCTAGAGAGCTCTCTGATAGCCACCTTTCCCCAGAAGCTCTAACTTATAAATTAAAGTTCTAAATTCCTACCCATGGGTAGAAACTCCTATATCCAAGCTGTTTAGGGACTTCCTGTTAGTGGTCTTTTTATTAGCATACAAAACATTATTCAGGAAACCCCAAGACTTTTAGGAACCATGTGCAAAGAAACAAAATGAAGACTATAGATAGATAGATAGATAGATAGATAGATAGATAGATAGATAGATAGAAAGATTTCCTATTTCATCACATGAAATAATGAAAATTGTAAAGCACCGTGCCTGTCAAATAAATGAGCATGAAGACAGACCAACAGAGATACTCCAATCCTTCTTTCCAAACACCTGCAGTGCTCCTTAACAAACATCATATGAGGAATGGGGTGATCGATGAGCATTTAAGAGCTCATACTGTTCTTTTGGGACACTCAGGTTCAGTTTCCAGCCATCAAATCAAGCAGTTCACACTGTCTCCATTTGCAGGGCATCTCACCCTCTTCTGGCCTCAAAGGACAATTGCCTTCATATAGGCATACCACTACACACACACACACACACACACACACACACACACACTTACTCAATTAGTCAATCAAAGATAAAGCCTTAAAAAAAACCACCAGTGAACTTGTTCAAAACCTCAGAAATTACCTCATCTGATACCCAGATATTAAGTTCCTCCTTATTCTCCCTTCATCTGCTATCACAAAATGAACCTGAACTTTACTTTCTAGGCTACTGTTTGGCTCTTTTTTGTCCTGAGACATACTTCCAGGTAATTGTGATTATGACAAATTCCAAGTGAACTAAGGCATGACCTTGTTCAAAATATCTTTTTCTTGCCATCCATAGCATCTAATTCAGTATCTTTCCAGGTGTTCATAACTGTTCGCTAATTAATTTAACAGGTTTATGAAATGACTAATTACTGAGTAGGATGATGATGATGGTGATAAAAATAATATCATTTAAACAACATTTATAACTCATCAGGAACCTTAGTAGACTTTTTATGTTTAATAATTTAATTTATATGAAAAAGCTATGAAAAGGAATAAGCATAGTCTCTGTACAAGAGGAAACTGAAATTTAGTAAAAAGAGATGGAGAAGTTGCCCCAGGTCATTCAGACAAGACTGAAAAATGTTACCTGGCTCCTAAGCTCCAGAATGTTCAGACAAAGTAGAATTCTGAAGGCATCATTAATAAGCTCTTTTGCAATGATCAGGAAGAAAGATTAATTTTTTCCTTACATTTTTTTTCCATTTGTAAGCCCCTCTTTGAAAGTTCTCTCTTTCTGGCAATCAAGATTCACAACACGCACATTTGGGTGCTGGTAGATTTTTTTTAAGTCATTTGTCTACCACAGAGTGATGGTGAGAAGCCTGAAACAGAATCTAACTCGGTGCACTTACTTTCAACGTCCACTTCATATCAGTAAGATTATGGAGGAAAAACATGACATAAAACTTGAGTGCCACCTAATTTGAATAGTCCTGCCATGACAGATGCCATTTGACAGAATGAATTTGACTTTGTTCTCCCCTTTACTACACAATCCTTGTGCGTAGACTATGTCTGCTGAATTCTAACCGTTTTTGATAGTATTTAGATGTAGCTTTTAAGATGGCCTGTCTGAGGATTTTGGTATCTCTCAAAAGAACATGCATGTTGAAAGTCTTCCTGTTAATGGAGGAGCTTCTCTTTAAAAAAAAAAATAACTAGTTGGTTAGGAGTCATTGGTACCTTTGCTATATTAAGATTTTCACTTGCAGGTTTGAGGCAGCTGACATTACCTTACCATGACTGACATGGCCATTGGCAGCTCTTCATAGCCTCTGCCAGCATGCCTTTATCTTGAGAAAAAGAAAAGGATGGATAATTCGATGGTTGAGCAAGAATCATGTATGTGCATTTGATGAAAGCAAAAGCGTGTGCTCAAAAATGCAGATTTGTGAGAGAACAGTGTTTTCTGTGAAGGAAGCAATGAGGTTTGAAAGACAAGAGTTTAATGTTTCCTTCTGTGTATCTTCAGTCAGTTTATTTGCAAAATAAAATGACATCCTAGCACATGGCTTTCCTATTCCTATATATTCATCGTCAGACATTACTCACACTTGTAGACCTCTTTGAAGAGCCAATTGTTAAAATATAAGTAATTTTTTTACAAGACTTTCCAACACTTGAATTATAAATACAAGTTTTCCCCATCGTTGTAAATATAACCCACATAGACTTCTATGTTTAAAAAAAAATGTATGTTCAATCAATGGGGAGGAAAAGAGTGAGGTACCCCAGCGTCAGTCACAGGAACTTACCATCTCCTGTAGTCTAGAGTTTCATAAGGATGATGGTTAAAACTTCACTGTCACTTGTCTTCTAGTGAATTCACTGTACTTTCCTTTTTTATACTAACACCATCCTCTCATTGGGAAAATTTCTACCTATTTCCATTATGTCTAATTCATAATATCTAGCAACCAATGGAGAATGAATAAAAGTTCATTCATACACACCTTGGTCTTTAAAATATTGTTTTTGTTTACTACCAATAATCCATTAAAAACATGTAATTGAATTTTAATTCTAGGAGTATATTTTATATAAGTGAGCTTTTGAGCTTCACAATAACTATATTTCCAGACTAATTAATCATAATTACCATAGCCCATCAAAAAGTCCTAGAAAACATTGTCCCTGTCCTCTGTTTACTTTTTACAAGTAGAAAAATGGGAGACAAAACACAAGTAAATAAAATCACGCCTGAAAGCAAGGTTATTCATACCCCATTATCAATAAAATGCAATAAGGCAATCTACCATGAACAAAACGATGGTCATGTATTTGATTATCAAGCCAAATTGACTAGTTCTGTGAAACACAAATTACCCAAATTCATACATCTCTGTCCCCCCTTGGTAAACTGGATCAGCCCACTAGCTCCCAGATAAGGTTTTCCTGAAGTATGATGTTTTTAGGGGCTCTCTGGCTACTCTTGTCACTTGCCATATATCAAGACTGGTTCAGATTACTTTAATCTCTAGAAATTAGTCTATTTCCACATATGACCAGGATTTTAGCAGATCTCAGCATTGCTTAACTATGGCTTGATCTTCCTATTATCTTCTTATCATGTGACAAAAGACAGTTTCCTTACCCACACTATTAGTTAAGTTCTTATCTTGTGCAAATCAGTGGGCCAGGCCCATGATGACAGCAGAACTCACACTACAAGGTTTTGTTTTCTTCACTCCCTTACTGTTTTAAGAATTAAAATCCTACCTCCACACTATCAAAACCTACTAAGGAAATATGTCTTCTGAACTCTAGGAATCAGTATTTTCAACAGAATGATACTGGTCCCCATAGTTTTAAACTTTCTTTCCTTTTCTTTCTTTGTTTATCTCTTTATTGCTGTTTTTCACCATGAAAACTTCCAGATACTAAACATTGCATGACATAGAATCTTTTTTATTTAATTTTTCGTCTGCAGCCTCAGCATAAAACCTAGGTCATTTTAATGACTCAGTCAACTGTATGTCACAACATCAAGAAATATATGACACAGGAACTAGACCATCCTTAAATACTTATTTCTTTTCTATTCTCTCTATATGCCCTTGACCTTAGACCATCAGTAATTTTTCTTTTTTTCCATCCAAGCCCTACCTAGCATATGAATATCAGCATTATCTGGATCATGTAAAGATGAAATTACATTACACATGTGTGTAATATATCTTACCTCCTGTAGACTAAACATATAAAAAATAATTCAAAATATGACCTAACATCCCCTTTAGAAATAATATTTGTCTACTAGAAACATTTTGTTTGGGTCAGTGTTGCTACTTCTATTATTTTTCTTCTACTTCTATCCTTTATAAACAGAATGAAAAGAGGGGGGCCATAAGTCTTTTGTTAATTGAGGTAAGGTGTCTTGCTTGGTATCATAGACTGTATACAAAACAGAGTAAAGGGGAGATCCCAGACTAAGGAATTTGGGTGACTATTGAGATAGGATATTGGATGGCTGCTGATGTTGGGTATCATTTTCCCTACAGAGCATTTAAAGGAGACAGGAACTTACCACAGAGGGCCTCTGAAAGTCTCTACCCAGCAGGGTATCAAAGCAGATGCTGAGACTCATAGCCAAACTTTGGTCAGAGTGCAGGAAATCTTCTGAAAGAAGGGAGAGATAGAAAGATCTGGAGGGGACAAGAGCACCACAAGACCAACAGAGCCAAAATATCTGGGCACGGCGGCTTTTTCTGAGATTGATACTTCAACCAAGGACCATGCACGGAGATAATCTAGAACCCCTGTACAGATGTAGCCCATGGCAGTTCAGTGTCCAAGAGGGTTTCCTAGTAATGGGAACAGGGACTGCCTCTGACATGAACTCAGTGGCTGGCTATTTGATCACCTCCTCCTGATGGGGGAGCAGCCTTACCAGGCCACAGAGGAAGACAATGCAGCCAGTCCTGATGAGACCTGATAGGCTAGTGTCAGAAGGAAGGGGAGGAGGACCTCCCCTATCAATAGACTTGGAGAGAGGCACAGGAGGGTAAGGTGGAGAAGAAATGAGGGAGGGGGTTATAGCTGGGATACAAAGTGAATAAATTGTAATTAATAAAAAAATAAATTATTTTTTAAAAATGAGACCATAGTTACCTCAGGTGCCTTACTTTGTTGGATCTGATGAAGGGAAAAGCAGAATGCAGCAAAGAACCAAAGAGAATATCAAGAGCCTTGTTTACTTAAAATCTAACTACAGATCTAATATATAGCAGCCAATTACACCATTCCAAAAGCCCATGGAAGCTTCGCCAAAAAATTTCCCAACACAGTTAAGCACTCTGAGGCACAGCTGAGTTTTAGCCAACATGCTTCTAAGTGTGAAAGGCTGAAAATCTAGGGTTCAAAGCAAGACTAACCTTAAGCAGGAAACTATATATTTTAAACAGAAGTAACTTAGATAGCTTAGGTGAATCATTATAAATTAAGACAATGCTGAAATACATAAAATGAAAAACTAGCACGGTAAAATTGGGTTTCATGAATATGCATGCACCAATTGCATAAGCTGAGACCACATCTTTTGTCACTAACTGCCAAAGCCTGCTACCCACTAAGCTCCAGCTATAATTAGGATGTATAGAGATGATCTTTATTATGGCTACGGGATAAAGCTGCTTTGTTATAAGTTTTTCTATGACTTAGTCCATTTTCTGTAGCTGAAGCAGCATACCTGAGGCTGGGTAATTTCAAAAGAGAAAATTAATTTATTTGATCATGGTTCTGGAAAGTGGGACTTCCAACAGCATGGTATCACAGCAAAAGCCTTCATGCTTTGTTTAATCTTGTAGTGGGAGGTGGAAGGACCAAAGACAGAAGACGTGCACAGAAAGGAGAGCTAAAGTTGCTATTATACCCAATTTCAATGACAACCTTTTCCTGAAATAAAGATATTAATTAATTCAGAGGAGCAGAACCTTAATGTCCAACCCTGTCATCTCCCAACACTACCGCTTTTCGGGTTAGGTTTCCAAATATAAATTTTGTGGAGTGTATTCTGATCGTGGATCTGTGTCTATTACTCTTCAGTGGTTCAAATTAGTTGTCACTGTCAGAGAACTGAATTCACTACTGCTATATCCTTACCAGTCGTGTATCAGGATACTACTGAATAGGCTCCTTCCATATACTTCTTTAGTCACCTCCTTTTTTGCATTTTTAAAAATTTATCATTTTTTTTATTATTTATTACAACTTATTCATTGTAATAAGGCTGTGGCCCCCTCCCTTGTCTCCTCCCAGTCCCACCCTTCTTCTTTCTTCTCCCCTTATGCCCCTTCCCTAGACCACTGACAGGGGAGGTCTTCCTCCACTTTTATCTGACTCTAGCCTATCAGTTCTCATCAGGCCTGACTGCATCATTTTTCTCTGTAGCCTGGCAAGGCTGCACACACACCCCTCCAGGGGGAGGTAATCAGAGAGTCTGCCACTGAGTTCATGCCAGAGACAGGTCCTGCTCCCCTTATTAGGGAATCCACTTGGAGACTGAAAAGGACAGGAGCCTACCACAGAGGGGCTCTGAAAGTCTCTACTGATGGAGGTATTGAAGCAGAGAATGAGACCCATAATCACCTCTTAAAACACATATAATTACTAAATACTATAGTAGGCCTGAGAACTAATACTGCCCTATGGTTGTGAGACCTGATGTATCTGGGTAGTCAAGCATCAGGTCAGCACGGTGGCAAGTTTATTTCCTTATGGAACAACACCTCCGTATCTCCTTTTGCCCAGCTTTCTGTTATGTGGGTTACGTGTCTTAATTTTTCTCCAGTTAGTGAAATATTGCTGCTAGCATTTTAACTACAGAAAGTGTTTCTATGCTTTGCAGTGCCTCAGGGATAATGGCCCCTGTATATCTTGTTATGAGGCCACGCTTTGTTAATAAGTAGTATTTGTTCTTCATGATTAATTTGGCATGGAGCCATTCCCTCCTTGTTACATCATGCTTCATCTAATTGACCAGCTAACACTGCCATGGCCATGTTCTGAAGCCCTATCCTACCTAAGCTAATGTTCAAAGTTCCTAGCCACACTACTTTCATGTTCAATGTGCTTTGGTCCAAACTGCTTTCTCACTGATTCTTCTGATCTCAGTTTCACCTCCTCAGAGTCCTGTCTGTTTCATGCATCTGCATCTCACTAATTCCTGACTTCACACAGGTGGCATTGTAATATCTGTTGTCATGGTACTGTCTGAAAGATTATGAGAGAAAGAAAAGAAAAGAGAGAAGTACAGAGTTAACTAAGTCTTGGATACATTTCATCAAAAAATGTGGCAACAAAGAAAAAAGTCACAACCCAAGGCAAATTATAACAATAACAATAGTCTTAAAAAAGAGTCCATCTGCTCTACTCACTCTATTTGTACCTTAAATACCCTGATGTTATTTATTTTGCAGGATTATTACAATGTGTCCTGGTATGAACCTTGGTCCTGCTCATGGTTCTGTTTTAGGAGAATTAGCTTATCAGAAATGATAGACTTTAGCATTTAGATGGTATATCATTCTCTCCTCTTCATTATCATCTTAGACCTATATGCTAGACTAAATTCATAATTATACCTACAGTTTGCCTCACATAATTTTGAGAACTTACCTCCCATTTTGAGTCATTAAAAACATCTCTTCTGACTTCTACTTCATAATGCAAAACAAAATCTATTCCCATCTGCCACCTGATATCTTCTTTGTGTGAAAAACTGCATTACACTACTTTATAAAACAAAATAAATTAGCTAAGAAGCGAAGGAGTCAGAATTGTTCCTGGAAGGTTCAGTATAAGAGCCAGAGTGGCTAAGACATAGGATGCTGCTATGTAGAGCATTAGTTGTTCAGTTGAAAAGTACCTAGACCCTTCTATGCATAATGACCACCGTGAGTAGGGCACTGTCACTACATAATTATGCAAGTCTGAAAAGATGTAAAATGGTTCGAGAACAGAGTAACAAAAGTTAACCAGGACATTAAAGTCTGTTAAATTGCTACTCATCAATCAACCACTCTTGCCTCCTGCCTTTGAAACCTAGGCCTTTCAAATAATCAATGATTTAGAAGGTTTTTGACACCATTTTAACAAACATATGGCTTTTCATGCAATAATGTTTTAGATAGGTGATTATTTCAATGGTCTGAGTTCCAGTATTTATGGTTCATATTCATGAAGATATGGCAGCATTTGGCACAGACTTAGATATAGAAACCTATGGAATTCTTAGAGATTACATCACCCTGTCTCCATTTTGCAGTGCATTGTTTTCCCTGGCTTTTTTCTTCCCTTTATTTCTCCCTTATTTCTTTCTCCTTTCCCCTTTTCTTGCCCTTGTTAGGATTACTTGACTATTTGATTATTGTGATAGAGTTTTCCAAAGACTTGCCGTCAGAATGATTTTACTGACATTTAAACACATTATTAAGGAAATAGAACATTGCTCAAAGGTCATAGTTTGGATTTGAAGTTTAAAGGTTTTCATGTTGTTTGGTAAAGGTATCATAAATGTCATCTCTCTCCAAAACCTGAGCTCATATAGTCAACGACAATTGGATTTATTAAAAATGTGGATTTCTTAAGCTTTACCATGCAACATTTGTCAAAACTAATAAAAAATAAGAAAGAAAATATGGAAGCTTCTGGGAAGTTATTGTTCAGCATGCTTGCATCTTTGGCTACCATTGTTAAACACATGATGCCCATGAAAATACTTTGGGATGTGCAGCCAACATCTTATGAAGTAGAGTGCCAACCACCCTGTTCTTTTTTATTCACAACACAATCCCCATGTCCTCAAAGAGGATCAGCGCCCAACCTCCCAGCAGATATTCTGGAATTAAAATGGGATAAGGTCAGTTTGTTAAAGTTGATATACTAGTTTAAACTTGACTATATCCCATAATAAACTTCCTCTACAGAAGGGTTCTTTGTGATCAAATCTCAATCATGAATGAGGTCATGAAGAAGCATTTCACTAAATAAGCAGACTCTCTGACACTCCACTCCAAGCACATCTGTCGATACATAACAGGCATTTTTATGAAAGAAGCCAAAGAGGAAGGGAGCAAGTATGTGACAGACATCAAGCCTGGTCCTCTCACCAGGACATATTAATTTCCATATCAACAACTGCATAGGAGGAGGGCTCCTGCCTACCCAGTTTCTTACAAGGGTATAAATTTTGAGTGTTAACTTATTAAATACAATTGAAAAAAAAAAACTGGGATATTGAAATGTTTTTTTTTGCAATTCATCATATTTACAAAAATAAATCCATCAAGACACCCAATAAATTAGTCTTGATGAGATTTGTAATGAGGCATTAAGGATAAGCTAAGTAAACTGTGGGAATGCTAGCAAAATATAGCACAGTGTGGCATATCCAGCCTTGCCTTATATTTTATGCAAATAATTAAACAAGAAATATTTTAAATAAGCAAGAAATTTTAATCTCAAAAGAACCTAGACAAAACAGATTTAATATCCTTGATTACCTAACAAAGTTCAGAGCTATTATACCCCAAGCAGAAATTACAATAGCTGAAAAGAAAATGCCCCTTTTTAGCACACAAATTTATTGATTCTGTTTTTTATCACAAGTGAAAATTAAAGACTTTTAGTATAAATGAAGTCATATTTAGCTTTTTAAAATTCCAGGCCAGTGTGAAGTTTAATATACTTCTTGGTTTCCATAGAAAGCGGCTCATTACAGGAACTAATGGAAGAAAAAATAATTATCCCTATTGTTGTTTCAGTGGCGTAGCCAGAGATATCATTTTACACATTTGTCAGAACTACTGATAAGCCTTCTAAACAGATCATGGAAGATCACTTGTGGGTGAACGTTCTCATTTCTTTAAAAGCCAGTTATTTCTTTTTTTGTAATGAGATAGAATTTTATAACTTGATAAGCTTTTATAGTTTATTTTATGTGTAGTACAGTGTATTATATTTGAGTACATTTATATATATATGGCTATACTATGTACATATATAGTTTATAATACTTACTCTTCTTTTGGATTTTCATAGTATATGACAAGCTTCACTTTGCAACAGAAACAGATGGACTTGCATACGGCAACCAGAGTCAAAGCCATCAAGACTCACAGCAGAATGGGCTATGAGCTACTCTATGTATCATGGTCCAGGCATTGAACACATTTGACACATTAGGTGAACTGAGTCATTCTGAGACGGAATGTGACATCTCTATTTTGATGGACAAGAACAAACATGTAGCATCCAAAGTATCATGAAGATGATGACAGAAGATACCTGTAAAACTAGAGTGGAGAAAAATCCTTTGGCCTAGAGCAGTGGTTCTCAGCCTTCTTAATGCTATAACCCTTTAACACAGTTCCTCATGTTGTGGTGACCTCCAACCATAAATTTATTTCCTTGCAACTTCATAGCTGTGCTGTGCTACTATTATGAACCATAATGTTAATATCTGATATGCCACCCCTGTGGTGCTGTGACCCACAGTTGAGAACCACCTGCCTGGAAGATCCTTCTATAACAACCTCTATTCTGTATAGTGGCATTTTTTGAAGGATAAGAGTGCAGATCTGTAAAAGCTTTAATGTCTGTGTGACATTTGTACATATCTGAGGCAGCCTATCTTAAGCCTCTCATTTCTGTCTGTGCCTTCCTGGCCCCAACGGTAGGGTGCTATAGCTCTCTGTAATTCACATTCAAACCAACTGAAAGCATCAAAGTTTTAAAAGGCCATTATCAGATGTAAACTTCTCCAGAAAACAAACAAGTCTGATCTCACACGTTAGGACAGCCAGCATATTCACTTCATTCCCAACTGAGATAAAAACTCTATGAACATAACAATATCTCTCTTTCTCTTCTCTTGCCATGTGTGTGTGAGAGAGAGTATGTGCATGTATCCATGAAGTATTTTACACTACTTCCATTTCAAGTGCAGATTAACATGAAAGACAAAATGTGTGCCTGAGGGGAGATAAGAAAATTGAAGAACAGACATGTGAAGGATACCAGAAACTTTGGAAATATCTACAAACAACATTGATTTTTGCAAACATACTATTCTTGTTAACTTTGACAAGGTAAACTATACTCGTGGAAATGGGTAATATTGTTAGGAAAACATAAAACAGGATAAGAAAATGAATGTTGATGTTTCAAATGAATAGAAGGCGTGCTATATAACAGATCACCAAAAAGATCTGTACCTCTTGACTCAAAAAGACTCACAGGTATCACCGCTAATTGTACTCAGAGTTAAGATTCATTCCATTAAAAGAATCCAAGGCAAAAGACAGCCTCAGGGAAGGATATTTGTGGGAAAGTCTTAAAAAAGCCATGCAGAAGTGTCCAGAAGTCATCTACCAGATGTCCTCACACAGATTTCATCACCGAGCATTCATTGGAAATAATGTGTGGGGAGTCCTTATGACTGTAGTACATGTGAATTCCACCCTGCTTCTATGGAGAGCTGGTCAGGTGAGAACCTCTATTGTATGTTCCAGGTGCCTAGAAGCAGAGTAAGTATTCCGTGTGAAGAAACGGCTCACACAATCTTTGCAACGGGGATCACTCTTATCATTTAAAGAAAAGTATATGTCAATTTAAGGACCTGTTTACCAGCTGAGTTCCAAAACACCACCGGTGACAACCTTTGATGTCAGATCTTCCCAACAATGGGCAGTGTCAAGCCTGTTGCAGAAGCTAATTTCTGCATAGGCCTAGTGCCAGTTAGAGTTCCTGTCTCACTTTGTGAGCAGAAATGTACGAAGCTACCAACTCTATCTGGAAAATGAATTTAGGACTGACATGTATTCACATGTGGAAAAGACATTTCCCCTCTTCTGTGTAAGTGCTGGCAGGTAAAGAAGAGCCTGCCTCCAGTTTAGGCTTAAAAGCCATCTTACAGTAAAGGGAAACTAGGTTCATTCCTGTTTGTGATTAAACGTCAGTTACTCAAGGACTGAACTATGCCCCACCTGTAACCTCACTACAAATATTTCTCCTACCGTCTCTTCCAGGAATGGCTATCATGTCTCTATTCCAAAGGGTTAATAACCATCTTACCCTTGTTTCAGAAGGGCTGTTATGGCTACCTTGTTATGACTATCCATTGTTATGATCTTCATGTAACCATGTCTTTGTTTCAGGAGGTCTTTAGGACTGAGTTGCCCTGCCTATCTTGTTTGACAAATTCCCCATTTAATGCCCTCCTAAAAGCCTGGCCTTCATCACATCCAGTACTGACTTCTTGAACCCCTCATGAGGGTGAGGGAGCTCATGTACACAAAGTAAAAATCTTGCATTAATTAATTGCTTCCTTTAACTAACTTAGCTATGATGATTTGGGACAGTGGTCTTTATTCTCCCATCTTTGAGATCAACGAAGGAAAACAGAAAGGAATCATGAAACAGGAGACATTCCTATTCAAACACCTCCAGCTTTTCTACTATTTCAAATGAATTTGTAACTCAAAACCTTTGGTTAAGATTAAAAAAAAAAACTTTGAGAAATTTTACTTAATTCCTCTGTTCTGTCTACCAAAAGAATTTTCATATCCAAGAAGTTTCAACAATCTGGGCTCCATTTTCTACACATCCTGTTCTATGTATTTTCTGTATGACTTAAGGTAGAGATGGACAAACTGACTTTTAGCCATGTAGACTATCTACCCTTGTTTTTTCCCCCAAACAAATTTTCGGACCCATAAATGAGAAGATACTGTAATTATGATTTCATTTTTTTTTTCTCTCCAAAAAAGATTAAAGGTGTTTCCACCTGCTCCTTTTCTCTCCTGGCATCTCTGTCTAGCCTCTACCTTCCCTTTCTGCCACAGAATTGGTTATTACTAGAAGCAAGTTTCCAGAATCACTTTCTGATTCTGTGACTTCAAGTCCCTGTCTTTCTTCATATCTGCTTCTCTATGCCTCCATGAAGATCCACTGTTGGCGTGTGCATTCCAACACATTACAAATATAAAACTAACCCATGGCACAGAGCTTCTCCCTATGTAGATGAACACATCCTGGGAGGAAATTGTCTTATACCTACCATTTAGTGGGGAAATCAAACAAGTTCTCAACAAGAAGAAAAGAAAGTGCAATGCCAGAATATATGTGAGCAAAGAGACAACAAAGAAGCACAGTTCAACATCACATTTAATGTTTGGACTTGAGTTTAGTGAAGGAAGGGTGACATACAACTTACCAGAGATCGACATGGAATCTCAAAAACAAGCTTGAACATCCAAATTTGAGGGCAAAATCTAAATTCAAGACTGCCAAAAAAGGAGAAATTACATTTCAAAAATTCCTAAATGAGCTATGAAACATAGGTCTGAATTTTGTGCATTAAAGAAAAGTGGAAGAAAAAAGTAAAAAAGGAAAAAGAAGTAGAAAGAGTCTCAGAAGCTTTATACGGATTGCATACTATATTCCTCTTGTATAGTTATCTCCAGAATATATATATAGTTATATATATAATTCTATATATTATAATTATATTTGATATATGATATATGATATATGATAGATGATGATATATGATATATAATATATGATATATGATATAATTATAATACTATATATTATAATTATAATATAGTATATAATTTTTATATATTATATTATACATCATAATATTATATATTATATACTATATATTGTATTATAATATTGTATATATATTGTATTGTATATTGTATATATATTGTAACATATATATTGTATTGTATATACTTTGTATAATAATATAATATGTATTGTATAATATATATAGATCTATATTATATTTATAATTTATAATATTTATATATATTACCATATGACTTAGAAAAAGGCCAAACTCATATAACTAAAAATTTACCATTATATCAATTAGATTTCTACTTTTTTCATTATCAAAATTGCTCTGGGCCCCTTGGAACACACATCAGGAAACAAATGCTATCCATTTCTTAGACTCAGTGTTGGACTGCATGCCAGGTCAGTCTATAAACTGGCTTCTGCCCTTCTGAAACATGCCACTTGCTGATTATCATCCCTGGTTCTTTTTTTTTCCTCAGAGTGTAGTTGTCTTATAAGAAAATATGGTATCACATAAATACATACAAGAATGCAGAAATATCAGTGTGAAGAAGGAACCAGGCATGGTGGTTCATGCCTGTTATCTGAACACTCTGGAAAGCAGAATGAGTTCAGAACCAGCGTGGTCTACAAGGCAAGTCCAAGACACAGAGAACCCTGACTCAAAAAAACAAGAAAGAAAGAAAGAAAGAAAGAAAGAAAGAAAGAAAGAAAGAAAGAGGAAGGAAGAGAAATCCATTTCATGAGAGAACCTATGGGCTAAAATTTGTAGGGCTAGAAATCTTCACAACATCTAAACTACCAATATGCAACTATGTAAGAGAATATTGGGCTCACCTTCTTAGTCACTGGTGAGTCCAAGGTTCTATAAACACAGTGTGACCCAGGAGATCTCTCCCCAGTTTTCTGGTTTCTTTACTGTAAACCATCTATGTACCTGATTTTACTCTTTTTGGTTTTCTTCTCTATAAATAGGCATGAGTAGGGAGTGAACATGAATGATTTCAAACTCTAAACAAAACTGAGATTCTAGTGATCTGTGCTAACATGACTAATTCTCACTTCATGCTCCATTTCTCCTTCCCTGCCCACTAAGGCAAGCTCTGTATGCTTATCAGAGAGCACCGAGGAACACTTCTGCTCTAGTATCTGAAAACCGAATGCAATACTCAGCCAGAACTCTGTCCTAGCCTAACTGAATATTAGGTGAAAATGAGGTCTTTGGGATATCTGTTTAGTTTTCTAGAACATTCAGATAGATTTTAAAGTCTGACTGTAAGTTTAACACTTTGATTATCTCAATGCCTTTATATAATGGGGTGAACCAGTATTGCAAGTTTTGAAGTGTGATTATTTGTATATTTATTTTTAAATAATTATTATAATTTATTATAATTTTAAATGATTATAATTTTAAATTTTAAATAATTATTATAAAGTATTTAAAACATTTAAATAATTATTATAATTTATTATAATTTGTATGTATACGAAGTGTGTGTGTGTGTGTGTGTGTGTGTGTGTGTGTGTGTGTGTGTTTATATGCATGTGTGTGCATGCATTTATGAGGTGCCTTTAGAGTCCAGAGAGGATATCAGATCCCTTGGTACTGGACTTACACGCAGTTGTTAGACTCCCAACATATTTGCTAAGACTTGAACTTGGGTCCTCTGTTAGAAAGCACTCTTAACTCCTGAGTCACCTCTCCAGACCTAAATTTATTTTTAAAATAAGAAAAGAACAAAACCTGAAATCAAAGGCATTAAAGGTATTAGATTAGCATAGCCTCAGGAGTGCTGGTCTTAGACTTGATTCCTGAAACAGAATTAGCGTATTAGGTACTTTTGCCTAAGGGGTTTAAAAGTAGCCTCCTTCTATTTCAGAGCTTAACTATCAGGGTCAAAGTGAGGGGAAGGAAAAAAATTGTTTCTTAAGCATTCAAAATATATCAGATTCTCCACTCTCCTGGGCCTTGCAGAAGGCAAGTTCTACAAACCTATCCTGTCAAAGTCAAAACTAGTGGAAAGTCTTTTGAGGGCTTTAGTAGACTCATATGACATGATATTCCAGATGGATCTCAAAGGTTATCTGTGTAGCTTTCAGGCCACTGTGTCCTGCATGGTACCCTCTCATTCATTCATTCTTTGTTGCTGCTTCTACAACATTATCAGGCTCTCACCATCAGCCCCTAGAGCTGTATCACAGCTGTGCATACCTAACCTTCAGTAGACATGTGTATTCTTTAAAGGTTGTATTTTTGACTCTGTGGTATAGGAAATAAGCAAAGTTGAATCCAGAAGACATGTCAACAAATAATTTAATAGCACTTCTACACACCTAAATTAAAACATTAGTGCTTTATTATATTTCTATTTTCATCTAATTGTTGCCTTTAATTTAGCTATTCTATCCACAATGAAACTAAAACAAGTTTACAAAATATACGTAAGACTTATCACCATGCACTGATTAAAATCTATATCCTATCTTGAATAGTCTCAAATAAATCTGAGCCTGTTACTAGACTTTACAAGCAATGCATAATCCAATCTGATAGTGCCACCTCTAGCCCATCTTTTTAGCATCAGTTGGGATGGTTGAGTAAGAATGGCCACCTTCCTGCAGCTAGAACAGGCTACATGTAACTGAGCCAAAAGGCTTTATGCATTATGGTCTCCTCAGCCTGAAACTCTTGCATAAATATATGTGACTGTATCCTTCAGCCATAAAAATCCTGTCTTCCTCTTCACCTGTTAGGAAAGCCTCCTCTGATCATCTCAGTCCACTCTTTGACATACCCTGTTTTATACAATTGTCCTAGTTCGAGTTACTAGGGCTGTCATGAAACAGAATAACCAAAAGCAAGTTGGGGTGGAAAGGGCTTATACTTCCATATCACTGTTAATCACTAAAGGATCTAGGACATGAACTCAAATAGAGCAGGAACCTAGAGTCAGGAACTCATGCAGAGGCCATGGAGTAGTGCTGTTTACCATATTGCTCTTCTTGGCTTGCACAGTCTGTTTCCTTACAAAATCCAGAACCACTAGTAGGGGATGGCCCCATCCACAATAAGCTGAGCCCTATCACATCAATCACTAATTAAGAAAATGTTCTACAGGTTTGCCTACCACCCAATGTTATGGAGGCATTTTATCCATTGTGGTTCTCTCCTATCAGATGACTCTAGACTGTATCAAGTTGACATAAAATTAGCCAATTGATGCCTTGTCAACTTGACAAACACTTCTATTAAGACATAACCTTCACAATGGAATACTGCTCAGAAATTAAAAACGAGGACAACATGAAATTTGCAGGTAAATGGTGGTAACTGGAAAAGATCATCCTGAGTGAGGTATCCCAGAAGCAGAAAGACATAAATGATATATACTCACGTATAAGTGGATATTAGACGTATAATATAGGATAATTATACTAAAAATCCGTACACCTAAGGAAGCTAATCAAGAAGGAGGACCCTGGGTAAGATGCTCAATCCTCACTCAGAAAGGCAAATGGGATGGACATTGGAAGAGGGAGAAAACAGGGAACCGGTAAGGAGCCTACCAGAGAGGGCCTCTGAAAGACTCTACCCTGCAGGTTATCAATGGAGATGCTAAGATTCACAGTCAAACTTTGGGCAGAGGGCAAATAATCTTATGAAAGAAGGGGGAAATAGAAAGACCTGGAGAGGATTGGAGCTCCACAAGGAGAGCAACAGAACCAAAAAAATCCGGCACAGGGGTCTTTTCTGAGACTGATACTCCAACCAAGGACCATGCATGGAGATTACCTAGAACCCCTGTTCAGATGTATCCCATGGCAGCTCAGTGTCCAGGTGGGTTCCCTAGTAATGGGAACAGGGATTGTCTCTGACATGAACTCATGGGCTGGCTCTTGATCACCTCCCTCTGAGGAGGGAACAGCCTTACCAGGCCATTGAGGATGACAGTTCAGGAGATTCTGATGAGACTTGGGTCATCAGGGTCAAAAGGAATGAAGGAGGACCTCCTCTATCAGTGGGCTGGGGGAGGAGCATGGGAGGAGAAGAGGAAGGAAAGGTAGTATTGGGAGGGAACAAAAGAGGGAGTTACAAAGTGGGATACAAAGTGAATAAATTGTAATTAATTTAAAAATAAATATTTTTTTAAAAGGCGTAACCTTTCTTTTTCGGTTCACCCCTGAGATCCCAGATTAATAAATATCACAAATATAAAACATATTGCAAACTTAAAAGTCTTCAGCCTTTACTAATTCAAACATTTTATAAGTTCAGTCTCTTTTAAAACCCAAAGTCCCTTTTAAAATCTAAAATCTCAGAGTAATAAGAAAAATCTAAAGTCATTTTTAAAAGTTCAAAATGTCTCCACTGCGGGCTCCTATAAAGTTGAAAGTAAGCTAAATGCTTTGTTATTCCAAGATGGACGAACCAGGACACCTTCGGAATCTGAACAAAGCAAAACCAAATTCCAACAGTGTAAATAACTCAATGCCCTGTTAGCTGGAATTTACTCATGATTTTCAGGGCTCCTCCTAGGGGCTTGTATCACTTCTTAGGCCACGCCCCCTGCAGCACACACAGCTTGTCTTTCAGGCTCCCACTGGCTCCACTCCACTGCTGCTCTTCTGGGTAGTGAACTCATGGTACTGGCATCTCCCAAATGCTGAGGTCTCTGCTGGATCTGGGCTCTACTTTCACCGATAGCCTCTCTTGGGCTCTCTTCATGGTGCCAGGCCTCAAGTTCTCCCCATTCGTTCCTGGGGCTTCAACTGTTGCACCACCTCCAGTGGCCTCTGTTTGCTTCTCACAGTGCCAAGCTTCAGCAGCTTTGCATGACCTATTCATACCTTCAAAACTGGTGCCACTTGTGTGACTTGACTATTAAATTTCCAAGTTCAGCTGCCAGCAGGTGAGGTACCGCTTTAGCTGTCTTCTACATCTGCTTCTTAAGAAACACTTCTCAGAGTGGGAAATAGTAAGAGCTGGAGAGGACAGGAACTCCACAAGGAGAGCAACAGAACAAGAAAATTTGAACACAGGGAACTTCCCAGAGACTCATACTCCAACCAAGGACTATCCATGGAAATAACCTAGAACCCTGACAATGCAGCCACTTCTGATGAGAACTGATAGACTAAGATCAGAAAAAAGGAGAAGAGGACCTCCCCTATCAGTGGACTTGGGGAGGGGCATGCATGCAGAAAGGGGGGGGAGGTGGGACTGGGAGGGGAGGAGGGAGGGGCTTATGGGGGGGGATACAAAATGAATAAAGTGTAATTAAGTTAAATAATAAAAAAAGAAAATGTTAAAACAAACAAACAAACAAAAAAGAAACACTTCTCAGAAGACTGCACCCCAGTAAAGCCAGTCCCTTCTCAATCACTGCTGATTTCACAGCTCCAGATAACCAGCATCAGTTGTCTCAGGAGAGCAAAGATTTCACTTGAGTAGTGCTGGTCTTTTGTTAATAAAGGTTGACTCTCCATCCCCAGCTGACTGGAACCACGGAGTCTTAATTAAAAACAACAAACATGCAACAGCCCCAGTAGTCTTTAAGTAACTTTCAGACTTCTCTCTTAAATTTCTTAAGACTTGTCTCCATTGTCTGCCCTTCTCTCAACACTCTTTTCTCCCAAACCTTTACATAACAGCTCACCAAACTTTGAGTATTCAATGGCTTTTCATGCCCAAAGTCTTTTCACATTCCTTCCAAAACCAGCATGGGCATGTCTGTCACAGCAAACCTCATTACCCTGGTACTAATTTCTGTCCCAGTAAGGGTTACTATTCTTATGATAAAACAACATAACTAAAAGCACATTGGAGAGGACCTGGTCCACTTATTTGGCCTATACTTCCACATCACAGTACTTCACTAAAGGAAGTGAGGCCAGGAAATTAAGTTAGGAGCCTGGAAGCAGGAAATGATTCAGAGGCTAAGGAGAAGTGCTGCTCATAAGCTTGCCACTCTGGGCTCGCTCAGCCTGCTTTCTTATAGAACACAGTACAACCAGCTCGTTGCTGGCACCATGTCCAATGGGCTGGGCCCTCTCCCATCAATCACAGTTAAGTTAATGCTCTACAGGTTTGCCTGCAGCCTGATCTTATGGGAAGCATGTACTCAAATGGGGATCCCTCCTTTCAGATGATTCTAGACTGTGTCAAGTAGACTTAAATTTAGCCAGCACAATAAATAGCATGTGCTCATTTTGTGTTTGTTTGTTTGTTTGCTTACCGTATATGTCTTGCAATCAGAAAAAAAATCTGGTGAAAGAGAGATCTGGTCTGTTCATTCGCCTCTCTCAATCTGGACCTTGAAAACAATCCCCAGCACAGTACTTGTTTATCTACCGTCTTCTGAAGGAAGGAGCAAAGGAATGAATAATGCCTTTCATGCTCAAGTCCTTCTCAGATTCACTTGTCACTATCTTAACAAACTGCTTTTCATATTTCCCTATGAGAGAAATATTGATAAGAACCTACATGGTTGTCTGTTTTTAAACAGTTTTCACTACAACATGCTTTATTTTCTTTATTTTGCTGATATTTAGCTTTTTGAAGTATTTTCTTACTGCTCTATGCTTGTGCCCTATAGAAACACACAGGCTTCTTTCCTTTGCTGCAAAGCTCCAGTTGTTGCTTACTGATCCCCTACAAGCTTCTTAAAACAAGCTAAGAACACTATTATATACTTTCTATTTTAGAATGGTCCTGACCTTTTCTTATAAAAGTATGTTTCTACACAACGTATGAAAATACAATATAAAGCTATTATAACTTACGAAGCTCTAAATAAGAAATCTAAGACATGTTTTTACTGGCACACTATAAATAGTTATCTAGGAATGTAGGAGATGATGCTGGAGAAGATACAGAGAGGAATGGAAATGATGTTAGTGTACTCATGTATGAAATCCTAAGATAAATTTTAAAAATTTATTAAAAATGAGGAAATGACTAGAGGAGTTAATGAGGGAGGGAATGAATGCATAAATGAATGACTACAAGTATGAATGATCTTCATTCAGAAAATACAATTCAATCTCCAAAAAATAAAAAACAAAAACAAAAACAAAAAAATCAGACAATGAATTTGGTTATTCCATTATTTACCTCAAGGATGGTTCATAACATTTATTTCACTGACCTTTCTTCTAAAAAGTGTTTTAAAATTTCACTGAGGTTTTATATCAATTGGCAGACTATTTCCTTAATCACTTACTCTGTATAAAATAAAAATCCATGAAGCCAGAAGTAAACACTGATGTGAAAAATAGACTAGTCTTAAAATATTTTGATTTCATTATATTCCGCAGTAGCAGATTTAAAGAAAATTATTAAAATAAGTATGATGCTTATCAGCAAAGCATACTTCTACATGCAAGTGATAGGCCAAGTGTTCTTTATTTTGATCAATATAAACAGGTTCTTAATGGCTATATGTTCTTTCACCTCCATTCTATAACAGTCACAAACTTTAAAAACCTATTTTATGAAAAGGAGAAAAATAAAATGTTAGTTATCATGCAATTGATAAGTCAGCCCTAATCCATGTAAAAAGGTGAGAAAGTAAAAAGAGATAGGAATGCTAGAAAATATATTTTACATCTAACTTGTGTATTTTGCTATGGTTTGTGTGCCTGGTGACTGTGGATGCCAAAAGACTTGGAATTACCTGAAACTAGTTACAGATAGTTGAAAGCCAACACAGGGCTATGGGGATATGAACCTGCCTCCTCTGGGGGAGTATTTACAGTGCTTAACTAATGCCTGAAAAATGTATCTTTAAAGATAATTATCCTGTCATTAGAGTATACCACAGAATGGACTCCAGATGCAAGAGGGAGCTATTATGGAAGTAAACATGTAAAGACATCAGTAAATAAATGAACAAATGATATGGAAGGATAATTTCTACCAAATAGAAATGGAATATTTTGTCAAACGCAGAGAAAGATATTTGTCCTCATGAGGAATCAAATTAAAATTTGTACAATGATACATACTTTATAATTCAACATATCTGCAACACTTTAAATTAGCACACACAGCAATTTCAGTTGACAAAAAGGCAAACAGGTAAATTTATATCAAGTCAATGGCTATAAATTACCTATGAGTCCTATTGCAAAGATATCTGTCAAGACCTGTTTTTTAAAAACTTTAACTAACCCCTAAAGTTCACTAATTTCATTCCTGACTACTTGACTTGAATGTTGTCCCACTACCTGTGTGGTAATGTTTTATTAAACATGTATGTTTTCCTTTTGGGTCAGCTGAAGTTTCATTCTGAACCTCCCTGTCTTGCTATGGATAATGTTTATGATGATCTGGCCTTGCAGGAGAAAATGTCTCATGGTTTTGAAAATGAGGCTCTTTGTATGTATGCAGGGAACAGACATGCAATGAAAGGACTTAGAAAGTAACACACATTTCTATTGGGAGAAAATGGGGTGTTTGACCCAACAAATGCACTTTGATCTTAAGAGCAGTGTAATCCCAAATCACTGAATAGCAAAGTGAGCGTTGATAACAGCAGAACAATAAACAAGATGGTGAGGAATACAAGAGAGCCTGCTCTGGTAAGGCAAATGAATGACAAAGGCCAAAAAAAAAAAAAAATGGAAATGAAGAATGGGAAGATGCAGGTCCAAAATGCTGCTTCTCAGTGGAGCGAGGGAAGAGCAAAGCTTAGGGCAACCTGCAAAGGCACACACTAAGAGAGAGGCCTGACTCTTCTAGTAGCCAAGGGAAGGATTTGATCCCGATCTCAAGGCTTAAAATGAAAGAAGAAAGACTTTAAAATCTCCAGAGAAAGCTTATATATGCATGTACATGGTTTGGAAGAAAACCAAGGAAGTATGCGTACACACACGTGTAAAAACACCCACAGCTTTGTGCCTTTGTTGTTTCTCCTCTTTCTGAACCTCAGCAATGCAGAGTTGAGCACACGTGAGTTCAGCTCACGTAAGAATACCACATATACTGTGGTTCGTTTTACCAGCCGTGTCCCATTACCAGACCATTCCAGCATAAAACATCCTCTAGTGTTTTAAATGTTTCATTGTTGACATCTTTGTTTTTTTCAGACATGTCAATTTTCAATTTATTACCTTTAAACCTTCCAGGCAGGCCCCATGCCCAGGAGTGGTGGGTCAACATCAAATGAACTCTATGGAGTGTGTGTGTGTGTGTGTGTGTGTGTGTGTGTGTGTGTGTATGCGCGCGCGCGCGCACGCGTGCAGGGGGTTGTTTTGTTTCAGTATTGCTAATCTTATGGATTTTGGTTTATTTGTTTATCTTGATTTTTGTTTTTGTTAAGGAGAGACAAAAGAGAATGTTTGAAGTTGTTGTAGAGGGAGCAGGGAGGTTGTGGGAGAAGTAGGGGACAGGGGAAAAATATTACCAAAAATATACTGTATAAAGAAATAATTTAAATTAAAAAGTTCTGGAGAGAAACAACATCTAAGAGAATGTTTATAAAATATTAATTTGATATTGCAAATAAATAATTGATAATGTTATTCTCTATATTTCAAACAAGAGGTTATTTTAAGATATAGGTAGTGTCTTGCATGGCTCTAGAATTTACATGAATGGCATCATGCTACATTCTCATGCATTTTTTAAAGCTGCTTATCATTGTCTTCTATGTTTTTGGAAACCATCCATGCCAATTATAAAATTATGTTCCTTATTACTAAAACAGTATATCCTATGACATAAATATTGTACTTTATATACCACAAATCATGCTTTTAACCCTTTACTATAAAATAATTATAATATGGATAAAGCACTGAAATCCCAGGTAGACACATACTCTACCTCAAAACCTGTAGAGTTTTTTGAGCATACATGAGTGTGCTCTTACTACTTAAGTGGCACGTGTATTTATGGTGTTATTTTTCCTACTTTAGAATTATATATTTTTCAGATTATAATATAATGACACCATTTTTTTACTTCCCTTTTCTCCCTCCAAACCCTCCATTAAAGCCCTACCCCTTCTCTTTCTTCAAATTCATGGCCTCTTATTCTTTAACTGTTGTTACCTCTCTAGAATGTACTGTCACTTGAGTTTTTGAGCTTAGCCATTTTGATGGGTGTAAGGTGAAATCTTAGGGTTGTTTTGATTTGCAGCTCCCTGATGACTAAGGCTGCTGAACATTTCTTTAAGTGTCTCTCTGGCATTTGATATTCCTCTACAGAGAATTCTCTATTTAGCTCTGTACCCCATTTTTTAATTGGATTACTTGGTTTCTTGGTGTTTAACTTCTTCATTTCTTTATATATTCTGGATATTAGCCCTCTGTCAGATATAGGGTTGGTGAAGATCCTTTCTCAGTCTGTAGGCTGTTGTTTTGTTTTGATGACAATGTCCTTTGCTGTACAGAAGCTTTTCAGTTCCATGAGGTCCCATTTATTGATTGTTGATCTTAGAGCTGTTGGTGTTCTGTTCAGGAAGTTGTTTCCTGTCCCAGTGAGTTCAAGGCTCTTCTCCACTTTTTCTTCTAACAAGTTTGGTGTGTCTGGTTTTAAGTTGAGGTCTTTGATCCACTTGGACTTTAGTTTTGTGCAGGGTGATAAATATGGATCTATTTGCATTTTTCTACATGTAGACATCCAGTTAGAGCAGCACCATTTGTTGAATATGCTATCAATTTTTCCTTTCAATGTCTTGGACACTGTTCTATGAGCTTAGCAGAATCCAGTTAGAACAGCACCATTTGCTATCAATTTTTCCTTTCAGTGTCTTGGACACTGATCTATGAGCTTAGCAGAATATCATCATGAGTCATTTTATTGAGTCCTTTAGCATAACATTAGTATTTGCTTTTCCCCTAAGTCTCTGACCTATCTAATGGTTCTTGGCCATCTGAGCAGTGTTAGAGATGGATTCTATTGCATGGAAAGGGCCTAAATCCAATCAGATATTGTTGGTTGGTTACTTCCACAAGATTTGTGCCATTATTTCACTAGTGTACCTTGAAAGCAGGTCATCATTGTAGATTGAAGCATTTGCATCTGGGTTGATGTTGACCTTGCTCCCTTGGTAAAGTGCGGAGTACCTTCCAGCACTAGGAATACTAGTCAGTGGGGATGAAGACTCTAGGGAGATGCCAGCTCAGCTTGTTCAGATTTGATGAGTTCTGGATTTGTGGTCTTCAGCAATAGGGCCTTATTATCGTTTTGTGGAAAGAAACCAATAGTGTGGCAATAGCCTGTGTTGTTTATGGATTTCTATCGAGTCCCTTTGGCCAACCGCTGGATTAATATGTACCCCATTACAAGAAATAGAAGCTTCCTTTGGTGATGGAAAATGTCTATTTGGGGCTCTGTTTCCACCACTATTTGCTGATTCCATTTAGGTCACCTTTATATATGTATATTTTTAGGAAGTTTCTATTGCATTAGGTTTCTATGTGACCTCTCAAATGGCCTTTAGTTTTCTCTGTCCTTCCCTCTATTTCTTCCCTCACTTCTTACTCCCCTTCTCTTTTTTTTCCTTGAGTGATTCTCCTATTTCAGTGCTTCATTTTGTTTCTTCTTCCTAGGGGGGTTCCAACCCTCCCCACTAGTCTCTTCCCCTCTACTTAATCCCTGTAATCATAGGGATTGTATCTGGCTTATAGAAGACAAGACTTAACCACTTCCATTGACATATAAGCAAATATATACCATATTTTTCTTTTTGGGTCTGGGTTGCTGTACACTATTTTTATGTGTTTGTAGATCTTTGTTTTTTGTTTGCTTTGTTTGTTTGTTTGTTTTTATTTCCAGTTTTCTCAGTGAAAGACCAAAACTCTTCTATTCCATTTTCCTTTCACTTCAGGGAATTACTGTTTACATTTCAGAGTTTAATTACTTTTGTACAGGTTGTCAGTGGATTATTTGTCTAACAATGTCATCATCTTCAAAGGCAAATGGGCTTAAAGAGATGTATATACAGAGCTTCAAACCTACAAAACATCTTAATAAAACAAAACAAAACCAAACAAACAAACAACAACCCCCCCAAAAAACAAACAAAAAAAAAGTGGCACATCTCTGGAGAAATTTATGAAGTGGTCCATGCATTAGGTTTTAGTTTCTAAAGTGATATCATCCACAAAGTGGTACCCTGGCACCCTGGCAGATCCTCAGAGAAAAGCGCTCAAGATGAATAAGATGAAATGGAGCCAGTAGAGGGGGAAACATCACCTTTTCCAACGCAGATCCAAACTAAGCCTGGGTCCAAGAACTGTGGTTCATTTAGCAACTATAGCAAAGGAAGGAATGGTCTAAGAGCCAAGAAAAATCTTATCTGTTAGGCTAAGGCTTTTCTATTCTGAGAAAGGATAGGCAGCATCAAGAGAATGTTATCCCCAATTAATGATGCTCCTTGGGGAATATTATCTCTGGTTACTACCCTCATGACTATTGAATGTACAGCAAAATGCACACCAACACGGAGAAAGAATGACTTAACTCTTGTGCAGGGGTTCAACTGTCTCTCCATACATGTCTCAGCTGCCTGAATCATCCTAAAACACGGGTGCTCAAGTGAGCCTCAGAAAAGTTACTCATGATTTGATCATCTTCATTACAAAATAAATGAAGTTTTAATTAGAGAGTAACAGATTTCATCTTTTAACCATAAAACTTGACTTTGTGAGAAATGATCTACGTATTTAAATTACTTTGTTTCAGTGGTCAAATGGCTATTACTGACAACATCACCAAAGAATAATGGTGAGAGGTCAAAGATCACTGAACAGTGACATAGAAACTCTTCAAGTGTATGTGTGTTAAAGATGGTTGCGATGATGATTTACTGAATAATCTATAATATCATCAAATTGTCTGAGGTGCAAAAATCTCTTTGTCTTGATGTAGCGTCTTGTACCATGCCGTTAAGAATATGGCATTAAGTACATACTGATACACATGAAATGTATAATCATTGAGTGCACTTAAAAGATATATTTAAAATAAAGATATTAGTTAGAAAATCAAGATTTCAGATAATTTTAGGAAAGCAAAGTCTTGAGAAAAAGAAATAGAGGTTTTTCTTGCACCATCCTGTGAATCTTAATGAAATCATAGTTAGAGGTGCCAGGTGGCAGGAATCTATTCCTAAGCATTCAAGCAGACAACTGAAGAAGAGGCAGAGGAGCAGGAATAGTAATTCTGGCATCCAGAAACAGCTTGCCCGAAGGCCCAGAGGACAAAGATAAAGTTTAGCTTTGCCAGGGAGCTCCAGGGATGCTGTGCTTCCTGTCCCCAAGGAAACGCTGTATTCTTTCACCATCTTTCCCTCCCATTCCTCTACCATATGCATATTTGAATTGAGTTGATCCATTCCTCAAGGATTCAAGTTCCAACTTCTAAAACTTTACGTTCAGATCAAACTCATTATTTTTAAACTCTAAAATACCCTCTCTTATTATTACTTTTTAAATTTGTTTTATAATTTCCCTAACAGAGCCGAATTCTCCTATCTTAGCGTAACTCCAGATCAACTACCTAGGATTATCCCACGGAGTTATCTACATGAAGTAATTACTTTTTTTTTTTTTGCAACCATTTCATATTCCAAGATAAGTCTTTAGACTTTAAGACACGTACTAACTGTTCAGTGTGCAGATTTTCTTGCAAGTTGAAAGTGAAGAGTCAGCAATTTACTTCACTGACTATAAAGGAAACTTTGAAAAACCATTCCACCTATGCTTCCTTGGGTCCTTACAGAATCGTGATTAATTCCTTAAGATGTCAAAAATGGCAATTAACTCTGTGCCTTTTGTTGAAGATTAGGTGCCTTTGTTCCGGCATTTGAATAATAGTTTTATGATAATGTACACTTGTGGTGAGCACAAGTCATATTGAATCCTTTCCTCCTGAGCTCAGACCTGGAAAGCTGTCCGGCATGTCAAAACAATGGGGAAGAGTTTGAGAAGTGAGATTGGATAGGCAGCATTTTATTTCTGATAACAAGAAAGAAATATTGGAATAGAATGACTGAGAATACACTTTCTTTTTCATCAGCACTGTGTAACTGTTTACTACGCTGACACTTAGAATTGGATATGCAGGTGTATCTTATTTGGCATAATAGATGTATCCCTAAAGAGATGTATAGGAATTACTAAGAAGGGACTTACATATTTGCTGAGGAGGCTCCCCATAAAAAGAAAAATTCCTGGGCTCAACTTCACAAATGCGAGAATATTTTTATTATGAAAATGAATCTCAAAATTTATTTGATTTATAAATTGCTATTTTTATACATCTGTTTGTTTAAAATAGGCCCAGGCAACGTGGAACATAAATGCAAGAGAAATATGTCTGGTTTGGGAAAAATACCTAGATTTTAATATTTTTAATACTAATTTAATACTATTTTAATCTTATATTACACACATATGGTGGTTTTGTCTGCACATATGTCCATGTACTCCTTGACTGTCTTGTATCTAAAAGAGCTAGAAGAGGGCATCAGACTCCCAAGAACTGGATTTACAGATTGTTGTAAGCAACCATGCGGGTGCTTAGAATGAAACCCAGATCCTCAGTGCTCTTAACCTTTGCGCCATCTCCCTAGACTCATTACCTATGCAAGCAGACAGGAGATTCCTCATCCATTCTGTTCTGCCTAATGTCTTAGTGTAGCATGAACTCACTTAGAAGGGAAACTCCGTAGAGTCAGAAGTGTTGATGGATCAGACATTCCTTTTCAAGTTCTTTGTGGCTAGCTCAGAACTGAGTATAGTATAGTCATGGAGGTGCTGGTCATTCTATAGATAAAGTAAGAGTATGCTGCTCAATAGGTAGACTTTATGGCAGCGGTTTTCAACCTGTGGGTCACAATGCCTTAGAAGGGGTCACATATCAGATACCCTGCATATCAGCTGTTTACATTATTATTCATAACAGTGGCAAAATTACAGTTATGAAGTAGCAACAAAAAAAAATCACTTTATGGTTGGGTCACCACAACATGAGGAACTATGTTAAAGGATCACATCATTAGGAAGGCTAAGAACCTCTGCTCTATAACATAACAACTAAAGAACCACAGTTAGGAATTTTTTCAGTGAGGATATTCATTAACATTATCCCCTTTCTTATCCTATTTCTTTCTTTCTGATATTCCCAGAGGCATGCTCATGTCCTGAGGACTTGCTAGGTCAGTTGCTGCTCTTGGGAAGAACAGTGTTGAGTAGAGTTACTAATAGTGGTCATTGTTTTGGGCTATTGTCTATGTGGAAGAACCTCCTTCCCATCTCCTGAAATATAGGGCTTTAGATTTTATTCCACAAATAAAGAAAATTTCATGAGGTGGTAGATGGCTAGCTAAGCATCCTTCTTCTATGGTCCTGAAATAGAATAGTTAACTCTTAAGCACAAGGCCCCTTATAGAAAGAAATTTAACTGGTGAGCATCAATGTCGACTGTTTTCTAATAAAATATTGTCTCTTATATTTAATCACATGCACCATTTATTTATTTTGTGAAAATCAAGAGCTAATGGTTGTACCCACCAACAATTATTGATTGAATTAACTGAAACACTTTATCACCTAATGTTGGCTAGAATTAACAATGAAAATGTGGACAGACACTGGCAACAGTATTTCCCTTTGTTTTGTTTTGTTTCCCTCAGTCAAGCCAAGAACTATCCTGAGTGTCTGACAGCAAGAACATACAAGCTTTAAAGACTGCACAGTGAAGCCAGGACAGAGTCCAGAAAATACTTATTGCTAATAGGTTTTGCAAGGCTTAATTAATCCTGCAGGAGGGGTTCTTTATGATGTTCAGATTGTGTATATTCTCAAAGGTCAAAGATTATGAAGATGAAAAGGAATAATAACTTACAATACATGTCTTGACTGGATCAGAAGGACACTTGTAACACTCTAAATCTCAGTTGTTTCCTTATTAAAACCCTGGAAATTAACTGTCGGTCACTGCAAGGTTTAATTCAAAAAATGCATTATGACTGGTGGCAGTGTTTTTTATTTGTTTGTTTGTTGTTTGTTTTAGGTTTTGAATATTGTGGTGGTTATGGTGGGTAAATCTGTAAGGGTAGGATAAGTGGCAAGGGACCCGTTTGTTTTTACATCCTTGATGTTTCTATAGATTGGCCTAGAGGCCCAGCTAACAACACAGGTGATGTCTACCCTAAGGTTTCAGCATCATGTTTTAAAAGCACATTTCCAGAATCCTTATTTTTCTCTTACTTTGAAACTTTTTACTGATGACATTGAGGTGTCTTCTCAGACTTATGTATTGTTATGAAAAGTATCTAAATGTACAGTATAATGAGACATTTTTCATGATTCATTTTTTTGCAAGAAAAAATAAATTTATTCAATAAAATTAAATGCGTACTCACTCCAAACTCCGGGAAAAGTGCAGCAAAGAAGACAGAGTGTTCCATATAGACCTTGTTCTTTAATGTACTAAGGCAAGTGAACAGAGAAATGAGATGTATGAAGGACAGGCTACCAGGACAGCAGATACTGCAACTAAGACCGGAAGGAAAGGAGTTGATGTAATCAATAGATTTGAAACCACAGAAATCAGAATGAAACTATATCCCACTCATGCAACCCTGGGGAATCTAACAACACATTGTTAGTTGGGGCAAAGAGGGAAGATGAAAAAAGCTAACAGGAATCATACACAGGGGACCCTACATGTTATCCTGAGGCTCCATTGAGCCATTTGAATGTTCAAAACTTTTTAAGTTAAGGTTTAAAGTGACATTTCATCTCGATGTCCAATTACGGCTCTTTGAAGAGAGTTAATATGACTATGAATTCCTCGGAGGCACAGAGCCCAGTCAGGAAGTAGTAGAGGAGAAAACGAAGGTCTATATGTAGCAGAAGACAGGACTAAAGACATTAAAGATGTTTAGGAAAAAGAATTAACCAAATTTCCTGATAGACTAGAGAAAATAGCAGATGTAGCCAGCAGTGATTCATCTAGACTTCTGACTTGGTTGTTGAGGTTGTCACTCACTGGCTGGACTATGAAAAGAGAAACTTTCTGGGACTAAAGTCATTTCTGGTCAAGGAGTGTCCATGTTTATTTATTTTATATTTATTCTTTAAAAAATCGAGGCAAATATGACTTTTCATCACCCTTTTGGCCTACGAACTTGTAGATACCAAAGCCTTCAGCCATCACAAATATCCCATACATGGATTTCCTTAGTTAGACCTCACATCTCTCCAGCCATCTTTAACAAGAATTGTGCAGTTTACGGTGTCCTTGATACGGTTTATATGACTAGACCCAAGCATTCCCTTTTAACAGGGCTCTGATAATTTTCAATCATCCTAACATAATTTATCAGAATATTTGAGAATATATATATATATATATATATATATATATATATATACGTTTGTATGTATAAATATATATATGCAAATGCTAATCTTCATTTAAATTCACAATGACTTCCTTTTCCCTGAAAGGAAGACAAAAAGAACCCAACTACTTCTGGTGTCTGGCCAGAAGCAGCTCCCCTTGTATCAGGAACTCAGTATTTCTATTCCTAGGTGAGGGCTCATCTTTCCCACTCATGTGGGGTTTCAAAAATATCTCATTGGCCATTACTGTTATCATGATTATATTAAACTTGAAAGTTACACCGTTCTGAATTTTCTTCTGGCAAGTGGGGTTTGCCTTGGATTTTAAAGGTAGGGTGCGTGTTTATAAAACGCACTAAAATAAGTGCTGTGATTGGTGCTTATGAGAGTGTGTTCTCTCACATCCCATTTAATGCCTGGCTCACCACAAACTGCCCATCCTGGGAAGACATGCTCACAAAGGCGCATGCGCTGTGGAGGTGAGAACACTTGAAACAGCATTTGCATCTGCTGTAAGGCTCACAATATAATGGATTCCTAGCTAATTAGCATGATCTCCCAGACTGAATTATCCCACATGGAGGAGTAGCTGGATATAAAAATAAATTTGATTATAATGTGCATAAATTGCTCATTTCTCACAGAATTATGGCTTTTTCTTAAGTGAATGCCCAACTTCCCCAAATTGTCAATGAAAATGTGTTTCCAAATGGCTGCTCTTTTTGGGGGCTGTTCTGCTTTCCGGGAGTTTGGCCACTCGCGGCAGCTGCTTTGTTAGAACATGACAAGCGCAGCACATCAGGCAATGAGTGTGACCTACATTCCGGGTGTTTATGAGTTCTGCAGAAATTGGGTAATTTCCCTCCCTGTTTTGTTCTGCTGATGTGAGGGGTCTCGAGCATCATTTTGGGTAATAAGTCCCTGGATGCTCAGAGGGAAGCATGATGCCTAGAGAAGAACAAGATAAAAAGGTGTAAATCCACTTTGGCATATTTCTTACAGTCCATGCCAGGATGTGTTAGAAGGGGATAAAATAAATCAGTGACAAGCATTCCCCTCTATTCTGTGGAGTCACGTTTATCATGACTTATCCGGAGGATAATTACCAAACAAAACAAGCTAGAGGACAACCGAATACAAATGGCAGCCGACCAGGACTTACAGTGATCTGTAATTCCAAGGAAGAAAGATTAATAGAAAATCTACAACAGGTGATAGGTAAGGTATAGTCAGGTGGATTATAGAATAAATACTACCTCTTTGTGTGACAGAGGCCAAAGCATAACATTCACCCACTCCCAAACTCAGTTTTTTCAATGCATATATGTTACATATGCTCTATAAGGATTCTGTATATCATGTGTCATTTTGATTATCTCGTATACAGATTTCTAAGAAACATGTGACACAAAAAGACACACACAGTGTTCCTTTGTAAAACAAATTTAGGAATCATTAGATAAACAAAATTAAACACAATTTCTTCTATATTTTTTATTAAATTTTTATTTTTTATATTAATTACAGTTTATTTACTTTGTATCCCATCTGTAGCCTCCTCCTTCATTCCCTCCCAATTCCACCCTCGCTCCCTCATCCCCCCCCTTGCCCCTTTCTAAGTCTACTGATAAGGTCAGCCCTCCTCCTCTTCCATCTGACCCTAGCTTATCAGGTATCATCAGGACTGGCTGCAATGTCCTCCTCTGTGGCCTAGCAAGGGTGCTCCTCCCTAAGGGGGTAGAGAGAGGTCAAAGAGCCAGCCACTGAGTTCATGTCAGAGAAAGTCCCTGTTCCCCTTACTGGGGGACCCACTTGGATACTGAGCTGCCATGTGCTACATCTGAGCAGGGGTTCTAGGTTACATTCATACATGGTCCTTGGTTGGAGAATCGGTCTCCGAAAAGACCCCTGTGCCCAGATATATTTGGTCCTTGTGGAGCTCCTGTCCTCTCCAGGTCTTAAGATTTGTTTTTCAGTATTTAGGCTTCTCAGATTTTTTAAATGAAGGACAGCCTGTTTTAAATTTCAAACCTAATACATATTCAAAATTTTTAAAATTTTACACATAGATTTTTTTAAGAAAAAATTACATGAGAGAAAGTAGTAGAAAAGGGTTTATGATGAAAGGGAAGTCTGATGCCCTTTACTGTGAACCCCACGTCACCACAAGGTGGAAATCGGTACGTCTGTAACTTACTGACTGCAGGCTGCAGCCTTTGTCACACTTGTGGTAGGTACTTGAAATGTATTTTCTGTATTTATAAAGACAATTTTCTAAATTATGTATGTTGTTCCTATTCTCATGAGCGAAAACTAAGATTGCCAATAATGAAGATTTGAAAGAGGGTTAGGTTACCTGGCTTGTCATGGTCAGGAACTACGTCAACTAACTCTACATGGCACAATTTATAAATCAGATACTGCATTATTCTTTAACTTTTTGTATGAATTACTAGGGATGGAACTTCTAAAACAGATGTTCTCAACCTGTGGGTTTTGACCTCTTAGGGGAGGGTTGAATGACTCTTTCATGGGGGTCACCTAAAATCATCAGAAAGCACAGATATTTATATAGCAATTGGTAACAGCAGTAAAATTACAGTTATAAAGTAGGAACACAAATAATTTTATGATTGTGGTTACCACACCATTATGAATTGCATTAAAGGCTCACAGCATTAGGAAGTTTGAGAGTCACTGTTTTAAGAGGAAAGATAGATATAATCACAGGAGATGAATATAGCGATACCTGGGCATTGGCCCATCTGCTAATTGCATTAATGCTTATAGAAAAAGAAGACAATTATTTATGGAGATAACAAGCAAGTACTGAGGACATTCACTTCCTGCTGCACTTTCTCAGGAAATTATGCCTGGATGTGATTCAACAGAACTAAAGAATAATCACAAAAAAGAACAGGTTTAAATCCAGGAATAAAGTCACTCATCAAAGTTAAAAAAAGAGTTCTCATATTTATGTCAGTAAGTTTCTAACTCCAGAATGGGATTGTAGTTTCAAGTTTAATTAGTAGTGAACGGATTCTGTGGTCTTGATGAAGGTGAGTCTGCTGGCAGTGTCGGCCCCAAATGGTAAGCATTGGGTACTTGATGACCATATAGAAGACAAAGTCACCCTTCCATTTTACACACTCCAGGTTGGGTAGATCCCAAGTATTTGGAAGGCAGCATAATGCCAGAGATTGGGAGGCACAAAATAGCTAACAAAGGACCTTAGAGCAATAGCATATGACTAAGATGAGTTTTCCATGGGGCAGAAGGGATCATAGTCCACGTTACTCCTTATCATCACCATACCATTGTTATTAATCTATGCTGGCCCTGGCATCATGGATGGATAGTTAGTCATTTGCTGGGAGTTTGCCTGAGCATGGAATAGCAGTTGAGTAGGCATGACCGAACCCTGACAGTGTAGTTAGTGACGACCAACAAGAAGCTCAATGGTGCTTTTCGCTTAGTCTGATAAAACTGATCTACCGTCTTTCAGCCAACCTAACATGATGGCTCGACAGAGACACACAAAATCCACCAAATCCCAAACCCCATTTTAATTATTTGTTGTAAGCCCCAGTGTCCTGGTTCATCAGAAACTTTTGCTCCACCTGGGTGAAAAGCCTTATTCGGAATACTATGGAGACTTACTTCCAGAGGTGCGTGGAAAAAGAAGAGCGCTCCTGAAATGAAATCTCCCATTATTCACAGAAACTATGAAACCATGGTTTGCATTGACATTCCAGTTATCAGTAGTTTCATTTAAAACAAAATATGAGATTTACTGTATTCACAAGACTGTAATCACAACATAGTTAGCATTTTGAATTGTTGGTATTTCTGCCTACTTCTGTTTGGTACTTAATTCGCTACTTTTATTTTTTTTTTTTTTAGTGTGTTACACCTCAGTATTTTAATTATACTCAGCTGAATGTATCCCAATGTTCTCAGCATGTTTCATTATTTATATTAGTGGAAAAGCACATAAAATCAAATCACATGCTGACATTCTATAATTTTCACTTTCTACCTCTAAAATAGATTTCTATAGATACAGCAACTATTCTTGGGCTCAAGATATGTTATAATTTTTTAAATTTTAACTGAATTTTAATGTACTCCCAAAATAAAATTTATGAGTTTTCATGAGAAAATGTCTTATCTGATTACTCATATTCTACAATTATTAACTGCTCCTATTCTGCATTTGATTGAATTGTAAAAAGGTAAATTCTTCTCTCCTTACCCCAGGCAGTAAGCTGTAATTTCTGCACATTTTTACTTTTCCATATCTAAATTGGAAATTATGTTAGATCTACTGAAATATCAAGTATAAATAAAATATAAACTTTTTTATAGAAATGAACATTACCATTTAATTTAGGAAGGAACTCTATGGCCATGTTGCTTTGCTCACCATATTTTTTTCCTCTAAGTTAAGTAGATATCCTTTATCAGAAGTTAGTTTAAACTCTTTTCGTTTACATTGGGAATTAAGCGCCAGATGCACAAAAAGAATTATGAGGGCCTGTCATTTTATTCTTAGTACTCCTCTAGAGAACTCAGCTATATTTTGTGTTTAGCTAAACCACTTCTCCATCATTTGGTCTCAAACTAGGATTTCCAAAGTGAATAAATCGGTTTGATCTCTGGGCTCCATCTACACTTATAAAAATCAGATAAATAGTATAGAGCCCTGCCAAACTATGTTTCTTTCTCTTTTTTTATTGAAGGATTGGAGGACAGAGAGGATATTAGTATAAATTTTATCACTGATTATAATCTTCTTTGCGGTGACATATACAATTGCTTGAAAGAGGAGTCCTGGGTCTCAGGAAAGACATAGAAAGGAAGTCGATAAGGGACAGGTATAGACAGGCAATAGTTTTGTTTTATTTTGATTTTTTTTCAGGTGAAAAGAATAAGCAATTTCCTGAAGGAAGATGAAAGCATGTTCCATGTTTATAAAAGAATGCAAAATAAATAAAGTACTATAATGGGGACTGAACTTAGCAAAACACAAAGCAGAGCAGCCAACTAGTGTGTAGTGATGTTTATCATCAGAAGATACAGGAGCCAGGTACAGGAGAGAAGTGTGCCTGCGTCTGCCGACTTTGACAAAATGGGCAGCGCTTGTGTATTTGTGGGTGAAAGGGTAGAGATTATGTCATGGAGAAATGAGTCTGACAGTACAGAAGACACAGAAGGTATTATGAGAGGTGGCATGAACAGCTGCAAGGCTATCAGAGAAATACAGCAAGCATTTCATTCAATGGAAATCCAATATCATTGTGTAGGGAGTGGCAAAATGGAAGAGACAGTGTTAGTGAGTCAGCTTAGGTGGTTAATTGTTTTTTTTTTTTTCTTCTGAAGCCAGGGATTTGTATGTAGGTAATAAGAATTGATGGAAAAAGGAAAATTCACCCAGGAGAGAAGGACAATATAAGGAAACAAGAAGAGAAGAAAAATGGATGGTGAGGGTAGGGCAATTGGACCAAGGAAGACAAGAAAAGAATTGTAGAAAGAGAATATTTTTTTTTTCTAAAAATCCATACAACTATATGCTAATACCTCTAAATTTTTTAAAGTGTCACATTCTTCCTTGGAAAACTATAAAAGGTTAAAATTAGCCCATTTGACATAGAATATTGCTTTTACAATTTTTTTTTTTTTCTGTTTTCTCTGAGCCCACAGATACAGAAATTCTGGAGGGGTATGAATCACTCAGGGCATCACCCTTTGAAGCCTCTTCTTTGAATTTACCTTTCTTTTTTTATAATTTTTATTTTTTATATTAATCAAAGGTTATTTACTTTGTATCCCAGCTGTAGCCCCTTCCCTCATTCCCTCCTAATCCCACCCTTTGTCACTCATTTCCCCCTGCCTCTTTCCAAATCCACTAATAGGGGAGGTCCTCCTCCCCTTTCATCTGACCCTAGCTTATCAGGTATCTTCAGGACTGGCTGCAATGTCCTTAACTGTGGCCTAGCAAGGCTGTTCCTCCCTCCAGGGAGAGGGGGTCAAAGAGCCAGCCATTGAGTTCATGTCAGAAATAGTCCTTGTTCCCCTTACTGGGGTACCCATTTGGATACTGAGCTTCCATGGGCTACAAGCGAGCAGGGTTCTAGGTTCTAGGTTATATCCATACATGGTCCTTGGTTGGAGATACAGTCTCATAGAAGACCTCTGTGCCCTGATATATTTGGTCCTCTTGGAGCTCCTGTCCTCTGCAGGTCATACTAATTCCCCCTTCTTTCATATGATTACCTGCACTCTGCCCAAGGTTTGGTATCTGCTTTGATACACTGCTAGGTAGAATCTATCAGAGGCCCTCTGCAGTAGGCACCTGTCCTGTCACTTGTTTTATCCTACTTCCAATGTCCATCCCATTTGTCTTTCTAAGTGAGGATTGATCATCTTACCCCAGGTCCTCTTTCTTGTTAATCTCCTTTAGGTATACAGATTTTACTATGTTTATTCTATCTTATAGGTCTAGTACCCACTTATAAGTGAGTATATACCATGTGTGTCTTTCTGCTCCTGGGATGCCTCACTCAGGATGATCTTTTCTAGATTCCATCATTTGCCTGCAAATTTCATCATTTCCTTGTTTTGTTTTGTTTTGATTTTCTGGATATGGTTGAGGTAAAATAATAATTATTATTTTTAATCACAGGCTATTCACTTGTATCCCAGTCATAGCCACCTCCTTCTTTCCTTCCCAATCCCACCCTGCCTCTCTCATCTCCTCCCTGCCCCCTTCCAAGTCCACTGATAGGAGCTACACAAAGACCAAACATATCAGGGCACAGGGGTCTTCTATGAGACTGTTTCTCTAACCAAGGACCATGCATGGATATAACCTAAAACCTCTGGTCAGATGTAGCCCATGATAGCTCAGTATCCAAGTGGGTTCCCTAGTAAGGGGGGCAAGGATTATTTCTGACATGAACTCAATGACTGGCTCATTGAGCTTCCCCTCCCCTCCGAGGGAGGAGCAGCCTTGCTAGGCCACAGATAAGAACATTGCAGCCAGTCCAGAAGATAACTGATAAGCTAGGATCAGATGGAAGGGAAGGAGGACCTCCCCTATCAGTGGATTTCCTTGTTTTTAATTGCTGAGTAGTATTTCATTGTGTAAAAGTGCCACAATTTCTGTATCCATTCCTCCATTGATAGACATCTAGATTGTTTCCAGGTTCTGGCTGTTACAAATAAAGTTGCTTCAAACATGGTTTAGCAAATATCCTTGTTGTGTACTTGAGCATATTTTGGATATATGCCTAAGAGTGGTATTGCTGGATCTTGAGAAAGCAGTATTCCTGATTGTCTGAGAAAGCGCCAGATTGATTTCCAATGTGGTTGTAAAAGTTTACATTCTCACCAGCAATGGAAGAGAATTCCCCTTTCTCCACAACCTCTCCAGCATGTGTTTTCACTTGAGTTTTTGATCTTAGCCATTATGACGGGTGTAAGGTGAAATCTCAGGGTCGTTTTGATTTGCATTTCTCTGATAGCTAAGGTAGTATTTATCTTTCTTGCATAGGTGTGTTTCTTGGATGCAGCAGAATGTTGGATCCTGTTTCCCCACCCATTTTGTTAGTCTTTGTCATTTTTTTTCTTTTTTTGCAGAGTTGAGTCCATTGATACTGATAGATAATAGTGACCACTGAACCTTAGTTCCTATTATTGTGGAGTTGGTGGTCTTACTGTGATTCATTGCTTATTTTCTTTTAATTATTCTTGGGAAATTATCTCTATCCTATATTTTCTTGGGAACAGTTGTTTTCATTGGATTGGTGTTTTCCTTCTAATATCTTCTATAGGGTTGGTTTACTATTAGATATTGCTTAAATTTAGTTTTTTCATGGAATATTTTGTTTTCTCCATCTATGTTGATTGAAAGCTTTGCAAGGTATAGTAGTCTGGGTTGGCATCTGTGGTCCCTTAAAGTCTGCATGACATCTTTCCAAGCCCTTCTGGCTTTCATTGTTTCTGATGGGAAGTCCAGTGTGATTCTGATAGGCCTACCTTTATATGTTACTTGGACTTTTTCCCTTGCTGTTTTTAATATTTTTTCTTTGTTGTGTAGATTTAGTATTTTGACTATGATGTGGTATGAGGAGTTTCTTCTGTAGGCCTCTTGTATGTTTATAGACATGTCTTTCTTTAGGTTGGGAAAATTTTCTTTTACTATTTTCTTGAAAATATTTTCTGGGACTTGGAGCCTGGAATCTTCTTTTTCATCAATTTCTATTATTCTTAGATTTTGCCTTTTCATGGCATCCTTGACTTCTTGGATGTTTTGTGTTTGTGACTTTTCTGATTTTACTTTTTCTTTGAGAGAAGTATCAATTTCTGTGAATATATCTTCAGCATCAGAGATTCTCTCTTCCATCTCTTGTGTTCTATTGGTTATGCTTACCTTGTGGTTCCTGCTCTTTCTCTAAGTTCTCCAGCTTCAGGTTTTTCTCAGTTTGTGTTTTCTTTATTGATTCTAATTCTGTTTTCGAAATGAAAACAGAATTGCACCATTTCATTCATTGTACCATTTCATTTATATGTTTGAATGTGGATTCCTGTTTCTCTATGATGGTCTCTACTTTTTTGTTTGTTTCCTCACTATATGCCACCAATTGAGCCTCTACTTGCTCTTCCATGTGTTGGTCTAAATTTGCCTGTGTTTCTTTGAGAACTTTGTTCATTTCCTCTTTCTTTGCCTTCACTTGGGTGGTCAATTCTTTGATTTGTTCCTTTCCTCTTTAACTGTATTTGCATGGCTAGTTCTCTGAGAGATTTGTTTGTTTTCTCTTTAAGTGTCTTTAATAACTGGAGTATCCATTAATTTGGGGTGAATCCAGTGAAGCCATGGTGTCCTGATTTTTGTTGGATGTGTTCTTTCGCTGACCCCTGGCCATTTGCTTATCCATAAAATTCACTGTTTGTTCCTGAATTCTGCAGATCAGACTGGTACTGTCTTTGTCTGGAGTCTGGAGAATTCTTCAAGAAGATGTGGGTGGAAGTGTGCCCTGAGGGACAGGGTGCTAGAGAATGTAGAGGCCTTCAGTGTGAGAGAGGGGTACCTTGCAGGCACCAGAGGGTTTGCAGGTGCTAAAGGTATAGCAAGCCCTGATGATGATCACAGGGGCAATTTCCCTGAGTACGTCAGTGGCCTACAGGCTACTGGTATTCATCTCTATCTGAGATCCAGGAGTTATTAGCCTAAACTCCACTGGTAGATCCACAGAACAGGGGCTTCAAAGTCCTAAGAAACCCTCTGTTTCCCACAGTGGATATATGGGTGGGAGGGATCTGATACCTGGCTGCTAGCTTACAAACACCCTGAATCTTGGTCTCTGTTGGCACTCAAGGGAGCCCGCACTCTCTAGCAGGTCAAATCATAAAGCACAGGGGTTCCTCCTATTCTCTACTGACAGGTTTGGACTTGCTGAGTCAGATGTGGCAGGATGGACTCATTAGCTCAGTGGTGCTGCAGCCACTGAACTAGGGAGTCCAGCTGAGGCTGCAGAACTGGACTGTCCAGGTGCCTGCTGGGGAGCCACAAAAGTGGTCCACAGACCTAGGTGGCCCGGCACTTGTTGTACCTGGGTGGTTTTGCAGGTCTGCTGGACTTTGGTGGCTGTACAGCTGGCTATCTGCCACTGAGGGATTGTGTGGTCCTCTGAGTCACTGGCTCAGAGGCCCTGAGGAGTCAGTACTGCTGCTCGCAGATATGAGACGGGGAAGGATTGTACAGTGGATCTGTGACTTGGCATTCGGGTGCTCCACAGGCAGGTATTTGGATGGCAGGTACTGCTGGCAGCCACAGCTGAGGAGATAGCAGCCCCGCCTCTACTGTCTAGGTCCCCAGGCAGTCAGCTCTATCCTCAGTGTCACTGGTGCTGTGTCAGCTCCCCCAAGGAGGAAGGCCTGAACAAGAAAAGTGCTCCTCTCCTTCCCAGAGAAGTCCATGCCTGATCTGAATCTAAATGTTCTCCTCTTCTGCGATGTCCCCTCTCTTTCAGGAAGCCAAAACGTCAATTTTCTGGCTTCAGTTGCTCCTCTAATCACCAATTTTGGAGTTTCCAATCCTCTGCCTCTCAAAAATGTTGCACGCTGGCTGCCGCCATCTTGGATCCCCCGTATTTACCTTTCTTTTGCCCATATGTTAGTACAGTGCAGTAAGTCCCCAGGACCTCCAGACATGCAAACACACAATATGGAAGGAAAATGGGATTCAGAATTACTAGGTTGACTAGACTCTGCCCAGCCTAAGATAAGGACAGAAAAACGCATGGTGACTTATTTGGCTTTACTGTAGCACCTCACTAAGATGGAAATCTGCTAAGACCACCACCAGTCAAATAGATACAAATTTGTCTGATCACACACTACTCTCAGAGCTAAAAGCAAGATGGTTTGATACAAATTGAAATAACTAAATTTGGAAAAAAAAATATCAAATTAATTTTAGAAGTTACAAAATTCTAATGGTACACATGTGTTTATAAAATGACTCTACTCATAAACGTACATACCTCTATTATGGACTTATTCTTATATATTAAATTTAAGGGACTATAACTGAGAAGCATGAAATGTTTGTTGACAGAAATTTTTGCAAGAAGTTATATAAAATATTTATTCAATTTTATTTCTTAATTTTTTAAAAGATTGCTTAATTTTTGTTTCACTTGTATGAGCATCTTGCCAGAATGTAGGTGTGTACACCAATGTGTGCCTGGTGTCTATAGAGACCAAAAGAGGGTGTCAGGTCCCCTGGAACTGGATTGTGATTTGCCACCTGAGTGTTGGAACCTGAACCCAGATCCTCTGCAAAAGCAGCAGCTTTCTTAACCACTGAGCCATCTCTCGAGACCCTCACTCATTTATTTTCAGTAATACTGCTAATATCTAAAGATAACTAAAAGACACTTGAAAAACTCTCAAAATTTATTTCTGAATTTTAGAAAGTCCTCTTAAACAAAAGTGTCAACCAAGAGTATGTAAACTGGTCTCAGAAGACAGTATTGTAACAGAAGTATTCAGGCACAACCTACTACATACATACTTTCACATTCTGGTTCGTTTCTGCTCTAGTTGCAATAGCTAGGAACGGAATTGGCCTAGATACTCATTAGCAGAGGAATGGATAATGAATATATGACAAATATACAGAAGAGAATATTCCTCAGATGTACAACAAACGAAATGATGATAATTTCATGAAAATGCATTGAACTGTGGAATATTAGATTAAGTGAGAGGACTCACACTCTGAAATGTGTTCTCCTTGACATACATACCCTACCCTCCTGCCATTAAACCAAAAGAAGGTATCTGATACACTGAAATAGAGTTGCAGGACAAAAGTTCTGTCCTTTGGAAGAGCAATACATGCTCTTAGACTTTGAGCAATCTCTTCAGCCCTCATTGACTAAATTGAATATTTGGACGTGATGAGCTGGTAAATTCATCAATAAGTTGATTAAGGAATAATAATAAAAATCATTTGTATGAAGAAAAATTTGCACAGGATATTGAATTTTGTTGCAGCATTTATTAAGCTCATGGTACTGTTTTAACATTAGTAGTAATGAATTAAAATGTCATTCCAAAAAGGAAGAAAGGAAGAGAAAATGCAAATTCTTCAACAATTATTATTCACATAAATAATTGTTCAAAGAAAGAAAAAAATAGTTCTACCTAATAGCTTATGCACATGAAAATTCTACCTTGATTCATATATATATATGTCATATCATATGACTATATATATATATATATATAACTGTATGAGATAATGAGTTAAAATACATTTACCAATCTAAGAATCAAAATGTTCTTAATATTTAGGATGAATAAACATGACAATACACGTAAAATTTCAAATTAAAATATTTGAAGTGAAAGAAAAATATTAAGCAGTTATAATATGCACTAACTCAAGAAACGATCACATTAAATTTTGTTATATTTTTATGAAGAACTAGCTGGAAGAATTTTGAAAGTTAGTGGTATACCCAGTGCTGAGTCCACCATGTCATGCTCTAAGAGACTTCTACAAACTTGTGGTCATACAGATAGCCCTGAGCCAACTCAGTGGGTCACAAAATAAAATAAATTTTCATGGATATAAGAAAGAGATTTATGAGTATGTAATGGGGTTGACAGGAGTGGTAAGAAGATTGGAAGTGAGCATTGTAAGTAAGCATTATATATATATGCATATATATATATATATGCATATATATATATATGTAAAACTACACAAGAATGATAATCATGAAGAGAAGGCAAATTGCAGTCTTAACACATTATTTCCTTTACCTAGCTTGTAATGACTAAAGGGAGGTAAGTAACAGTAAGGACATGGGCTGGAGGAGAGCAGGCACAGCTTGCCAGTCTTACAGGTGTGTATGTAGGCACAGCCTTCCTGAGTGGCCACGTGCAGCAAGATTCCTGAAGTGCTAAGAAGTTGCAGACACCCCGAAGACTGAAAATTGTTCACTTCAGGTAAAAAGTAGTACAAACAGAAGTATTCATTCACAAGTTCTATTGGAAGTTTCCTTTCTGAATGGGTATGAAGTGCCTCATAAACATGTACATGATTATTAAAAACACATTCTATACACTTACATCTCATAGTATTTAAAATTCTTTCATTTTATTTCAGACTAGAGATCCTGTACCCTGATTTTTAGATGAAAGAAAAATTTTCTTTTCTTTTTCTTATTAAATAATTCAATTTCATCTTGGTAATATGCTCTTCCCTCCTCTTCTCCAGTCTCATTCTCCCTCCCACATCCCCCACCCCCATTCTTCAAAATAGGGGGCCCCCAACCCAAATACCTGAGCTCATCTATTCACATGATAACTGAGTTTGTCTTCCTCCCCTGCAGCCTGGTAGGACAGTCCCATTATGTGGACATGATAAAATGTAGTCAACATAGTGCATGTCAGAGATATCCCCCACTCTCCTAACTAGTGGTCTCACATGAAGCCTAAGCCACCAACCTACTCCTTATATGTAGAGGACCCAGGTCCAGACCATGCATTGTCCTTGATCCTTGTTTCAAACACATCTTTTCTAGTTCCATGCATTTTCCTACAAATTTCATTTCTTCATTTTTAATGGCTATATTTAATGTAGTATTCCATTGTGTAAATGCACCACAGTTTCTGTATCCATTCTTCGGTTGAGGGATTTCTGGGTTGTTCCAGTAGCCATTCTAGTATCTAATAAAATAGACTTTCAACCAAAATTAATCAAAAGAGATGAGCATGGACACTTTATACTTATCAGTGAAAAAATTCATCAAGATGACATCTCAATTCTGAACATCTATGCCCCAAAATCAAGGGCACCCACATTTGTTTAAAAAAAAAAAAGAAAGAAAAACATTAATAATGCTTAAAACAGACATCAATCCCCACACAAAAGTAGTGGGTGACTTCAACACCCCACTCTCATCAAAGTACAGATCAATGAAACAGAAGCTAAACCAAGATATAATAACACTAACAGATGTCCTGAATCAAATGGACCTAACAGATATCTACAAACTTTCACCTAAACAAATACATACATAAATATATATTCTCAGCACCTTACAGAACCTCTCCAAAACTGGCCATAAAGTAGGTCACAAAGCAAACCTCAACAGATAAAAGAGTGAAATTTTATCTTGTATCCTATCAGATCATGATGGACTAAAGCTGGACCTAAACAACAACAGAAATAACAAAAAGTCTACACACACGAAGCTGAACAATTCCCTGAGTGACATCTGGGTCAGGGAAGAAAATAAAGAAAGAAATTAAGGACTTCCTAAAATTCAATGAAAATGAAGTGAAAACATACCCGAACTTATGGGACACAGTGAAAGTTATCTTAAGAGGAAAGTTACAGCACTAAGTGTTTTCATAAAGAGATTGGAGATATCCCAACAAGCAATTTAATGGCACACCTGAAAGCCCTAGAAAAAAGAAGCAGGAGTAGAAGGCTAGAAATAACCAAACTCAGGGCTGAAATCAATAAATTAGAAACAAAGAGAACAATGCAAAGAAACAATAAAACCAAGAGCTGGTTCTTTGAGAAAATCAACAAGATAGACAAACTCTTAGCCAAACTAACTAAAAGGCAGAGGGACACTATTGAAATCAACAAAATCAGACATGAAAAGGGAGACATAACAACAGACATTGAAGAAATCCAAGGAATAATTAGACCTTACTTCATAAGCCTGTATGTCACAAAATTTGAAAATTTAAATGAAATGGAAAATTTTTTGATAGATTCCACTAACCAAAGTTAAATCAAGATAATGTAAACAGATAAAATAGTCAGATAAAATAAGCTCCAAGTAAATAGAAACAGTCATTGAAATCTCCTAACCAAAAAACCCACAGCACCAGATGGTTTCAGTGCAGAATTCTATCAGACCTCCAAAAAGAGAATACCAGTATTCTTCAAACAGTTCCACAAAATAAAAATGGAATGAATATTACTAAATGATTTCATTCTATGAGGCCACAGTCACTGTGATACCTAAAACACACCAAGACCCAACAAAGAAAAAGAACTTCGGGACAAATCTTTCTTATGAAAATTGATACTAAATAACTCAATAAAATACTTGCAAACCGAATCAAAGAATACATCAAGAATATCATCTAACAGGGGATTGAAGCAGACGCTAAGACTCACAGCCAAACTTTGGGCATAGTGCAGGAAGTTGTAGAAAAGAGTGGGAGAATAGAAGGACCCAGAGTGGACAGGAATTTCAAAAGAATACCAGCAGAGCCAACAAATCTGGGCCTATAGGGGCCTGGAGAGACTGGTGCACCAACCAAGGACCATGCGTGAAGAAGACCTAGAACCCTGCTTAGATGCAGCCAATAGGCAGCTCAGTCTCTGTGTGGGATCCCTAGTAAGGAGAGCAGGGGCTGTCTCTGACTCTGTTGCCTGGTCTTTGGCCATTTCCCCTTTTGGCAGGGCCTTGCCAGGCCACAGAGGATAAGGATGCAGGCAGGCCTAATGAGACCTGATAGACTGGGTCAGATGGTAGGCTAAGAGGGACCCTCCTCCCTTTCTGAGGACTAGGGGAGGTGAATAGGTGGGAAGAGGGAGGGAGAGTGGGGCTGGAAGGAGACCTGGGGGGGGAGCTACAATTGGGATGTAAAGTGAATAAATTATATAAAAATGTAAATTAAAAAGAGAAAGAAAATATTTTTCTCCTCTTTGGAGCCTGGACTCTTCTTTTCTGTTTAGACTCTAGATGATGCTAAGAACTAAAAAATTATCTGATTTACCAAACCACCACTACACTTCTGGGATAACTGAATGTATCTTAACACTTATAAGTAAAAGCAGAGCATCCAACACATGAGCCTGAGTGGCCAATATGCAGGAAAATGTGAAAAAAAAAGTCCGCCCACCAAGATATCGTTTTATTTTTCCTTACTCATTTCTATATTTTGATTGTAACAGCCTAAAAAAAAAAAAGTCTGTGTTTAAGACTAAGTTCCAACATTTCACCCTCTGACTCTATTCACGTAGGTATTTGGAAAGATAAAGTTTGGATTAGGTCACTATGTTAGGTCTTATTCCAGTGTGAAAACTACTCTGATAAAAACAGGAAGAGACTGCAGGAATTTGTATGCACAGAGAAAATGTCTTGCAAACATAGTGGAGGACAATTGCAAGCACATGCCGGGGACATCATGGTCTTAGAAGAAGTTTCATGTTGGTATCGTGCATTTGGACTTCCAGAATCCAAACTATAAAGGGAAATCAAATTTTACTGTTAAAACCCTCCCCAGTCTGTGCTTTTGTTATGAAATTCTTAGTACATTAATTCAAACACAGTATAAACGTCATTTTCTTGCCCATAGCCCATTTGCCTAGGAGACTTGAAAATCTAAATTCTCTAGAGGAACGGTTTTCCTGTATATGAAAATGTGGCAATCCATCTTGTTTCAGTGTAATTTTTTTCAGTAATTTGTATGCTAGAAGTAGCCTTTCAGAGTTTTCACAAGCTTTCAAATTACATTTCCTTTTGCTTTCATTAAGAGCCTCTTCATGATTTGCCTTCTGTCCATCTGTCCAAGTTCATTTCATCTCTCTGAAGAGTTGACCGATCTTCCTGTTTAGTACGTATAATTGGTTTTGATGTTCATGTTAGATCAAGTTTAATTATCAAGTGGCCGATAGCCTCCAATGGCTTATTTGAAGTTTACTCATTTAGAATACATTGTTATTTAACAACACATCAGGACTGAAATTATCCTAGTTACAGTCTACCATTTAAGCCTTTACAAATCATATCCACAGTACATTACAGTTTTGTTCACTAATTACTAAGTTTGCTGAAGTAGCAAATTAACATTTGGAAAATAGGCAGAAGGGAGAAGTACCTTTCCTCCCCTCCCCCCGTGATTAAGAGGGTTGTGAGTTTAATCTTTTTTTTTTTTTCTTGCTTTACTTTTTCCAAATATATATAGTACAAAAGAAGCAAAAGTTCTTGGCCTCAGTTTAAGTGAGATCACTCACTCCATGGATGACCCTTATTAACCCAAATCCAAACACTAGTGAGAGAATTAAGGTCAGGTCTGATCTCTGCTTCTACATTTATCCTCATAGGTTTTCGGGATAGGTGGGGTGAGTGCAGGCATTGCTTCCTGATCCTTGCACCTGCTGCTCTTCTTTCCTAGTGTAACTGTAGTCTCCTCTTTCTTTATTCTCATGGGAGTTTTTACCACAAAGTTCAGAAACATTGGCAGATATTTTCTTTATTAATTCAATGGAGCCACCAAATTTTGCCATTTAAATGTAATTTCAAAGAAAATAATTAGATAAATAATTAAATTAAAAGGGAGTTTGACACTGGATTGGTTATTTCTCAAGAAATGAATTCCTTCTCTGGCTTCACAATTTTACAGATCTGCTAGATCATAAGCAAAGCTCAACTCAGCATCAGACACACAGTAGGTTCTTGGTAAATATTTTAAACTAATTTAGCTGCTATTTAAAGGCATTCACTATAAGAAGTCAGTTAAGTGTGGCAGTGACAAGTTTAAATACATATTTATTCTGAACTATCAAAACAGATGTGAAATATGAGCAACAGAAAGTGGAGCAAGAGGACAACATCCGGTGAAGACAGCATTGCACACAATGCGATCTGGCCCTAGATGTGCAAAGGGATCTTTTTCACAGATAAAAGGAAATAGTTTCAAAACTTTTGCCGTGGTGGGTGGCCAATGCCTAGAGAATCAGTCTTTCTAATATCAAAAGTGATGAATGAATGAATGATATTAAATTCAAACAATCCTAAAAACATGCCACTGACACAGTTATCTATGGCTACCTCAACCCATGCTCAAGTCTCAGCCTTTAAAAACATGATTTGCATGCAGCTGTGGTAAACTGGTGGCATTTTCTGCATGGGATTCCATAATATTAGTATTTCTTGGTTAAACTACTGCCACTTCACCAGACCAGCATAATCCTTTACTACCTTCTAAAGCTTATCTTTTTTTATTGATTTATTGTTTATTACAATTTATTCACTTTGATTCTGGCTGTAGTCCCCTCCCTCATCTCCTCCTAATCTCACCCTTCCTCCCTCTTCTCCCAGTATGCCCCTCTCCTAGTCCACTGATAAGGGAGGTCCTCTTCCCCTACTATATGACCCTCGCTTATCAGGTCTCATCAGGACTGGCTGCATCTTCTTTCTTTGTGGCCTGATAAGATTCCCCACCCTCCTCCAGGGGTAGGTGATTAAAGAGCCAGCCACTGAATCCATGTCAGAGACAGCCCCTGCTCCCCTTACTAGGGTACCCACATGGAGACTGAGACTTTTTCTTTCCAAGAATAATACACATTTGAGTTGAAAACTTAAAATTAAAGTCATTAGTTCATGATTAAGTAACAGAGATGGTAACATTTAAAAATTAATTTAAGTATATTTATTTGAAATTATTATACAGCAGGTCTCCAAACCCAATAATCAATGGAAGTTCAGGAGTAGTGGCACATGCCAATAGTCTGTTGCTTTTCAGGATATCAGAGCAAGAAACTGAAGAACATTAGAAACACTGATACTTTCTGTTTGTGTTCAATAGGTTTTCTCTCTATTGAGACCTGATCTTACTAGAGAGTCTGAGCTGGACTGAACTCCAGTAATTTCCTGCCTCAGAATCTTGTGCTCTGGAGACTGAGAATTCTATAGTCTACATCTAAGCAGAGGGTCTAGGTCCTCTCCATGCATGGTCTTTGGTTGGCACATTGTAAGACCCCTGCGCTCAGATTATCTATTTATTTATTTATTTATTTATTTGGTTTTGTTGGTCCCCTGCGGAGCTTCTGTCCCCTCTGAGTCTTCCTATCTCTCCCTTTTTCCATGAGATTCCCAATTCCCTCCACTCTGCCCAAAGTTCGGCTATGAGTCTCAGCATCTGCTTTGATACTCTTCTGGGTAGATTCTTTCAGAGGCCCCCTGTGGAAGGCTCCTGTCCTGTTCCCTGTCTTCTCCTGTTTCCACTGTCTCTACTGTTTGCCCTTCCAAATAATGATTAAGCATCTTCCCTAGGGTCCTCCTTGTTTTTATCTTCTTTAGGACTATAGATTTTAGTATGTTTATCCTATATTGCATAGCTAATATCCACTTATAAGTGAGTATATACTATGTGTATCTTTCTGCTTCTGGGTTATCACACCTAGGATGACCTTTTCTTGCATCCATTTGTGGTACATTTACACAATGGAATACCACTCATCTATTAAAAAACAAGGAAATCATGAAATTTGCAGGCAGCTGGATGGAGCTTCTTGATTTTCTTACTGAATCATGTTCTGCTTGCTTTCTACAGCAGCCAGGGTTGGTGCTACACACAGTGGTCTAGGACTTCGCATATTAATCATCCGTAAAGTGATCTTTTACAAACATGGCCATAGGCTAATCTGGTCAAGGTAATTTCACAGCTTAGGTTCTTGCATTTCAGACAACTCTAGGAAATGTCAAGTTGATAATGAAAAGTCATCGGGATAATTATGGGAGTGTATTGTGCTGCATATAAGTTTCTTCACTTATGACCTAAACATGTAATGCTCTTTTGTAGAGCTAAGTATTCATTCAGAAGGTATTTATAGATTGGCTACTAGGTATTGGCACTGAGCTAGGTACTTAAAGATAAGCAAGGCAGGATAGACAGATTGCTGCTGTTTAGCAGAGAAAAAAGCCATTTAAAATCATCACCAATGTAGATTCTATAGAAACAAAGAGTAAACTGGAGATCACTAAAGGTTAGGGTAACTGGCTATATTATATCAACTTGACACAACCTAGAGTCATCTGAGTGAAGGGAGCCTCAATTGAGAAAATATCTCCATAAAATCAAGCTGCAGGCAAGCCTGAGCACTTTCTTAATTAGTGATTGATGGAGGAGAACCCATTCCATTGTTGGTGATATCTTCTCTGGGGCTGGTGGTCTTGGGTTCAATAAGAAAACATGCCATGATGAGTAAGCCAGCAAGCAGCACTCCTCCATGGCCTCTCCATCAGCTCCTGCCATCAGTTCTTGCCCTGTTTGTGTTCCTGTCCTGACTTTTTTTAATTGAGGGACTTCAATGTGGAAATATAAGCCAAATAAAACCCTTTCCTCCCCAGGTTGCTTTTGGTCATGGTGTTTCATCACAGCAATAAAAATCTTTAATAAGGCAGTTAGGAAGCGTGAGAAGACAAAGTACAAAGGAATAACTAGTATTGTTATACATGACAATGTTGATTACGGTGAACACCAATTTATTAGTATATATGTGTATATATAATATATATGTATGTATTAGCAGTGAATATGGAAATGAGTCCAAGAATATGAAAAATAGCAAGGATGGGTATTTGGGAAAGCATTTGGGAGGAAGAAGAAGGAGAAATGGAGTAATTGTACTATGATCTCTAAAAGTAAAACAAATAATTTATTAAAAGTGAAAAAAGGAGGAAAAGTTATTTCACTGTAGTAGTGAAAGCCAATTATAAAGAACAATAAAAGCATATAATAGCACACAAATTTACATAAAAGAAGTAGGAGGGAGAAGCTCAAATTTCACAATGAAGAAATAGTAAGCACTTGAGATAGACATGCTAATTAACCCAATTTGATCATTCTAAATTGTACACAATATAAATACACAGTTATTTTATGTTTAAAAATTCTAATATTATCTTCAAGGACATATACCTTTACAAATTATTATAAAGGAAGTAAAGTGTGATATAAAAATGTAATGGAAGTCCTAAATTGAGTTCTCAGGCTTCCTTAAGACAAATGACTGCTATGGAGCCTGAAATAAAATATAAATTCAGCCTGACTTGACTCTTCTTCCACCCTTTTCAAGTTGAAGAAGTCTAAGCATACACAGCATAATGAAATAAAGTACCATCTCCATGACAGTGACTGCTCATGATTTTGAAGTACCTTCCATCACACTCAGTATTTTGCCTGAAGGATTATAGGAAGATGGGAATGGGAAGAATTTGAAATAGAGTTTCACGTTCAAGCTGTATCTATAAGTTTAAGAAGGATTAAAGCAAGAATAGGCAGATTTAAAAAATGACACTGAGCTGTCCTCAGACACAATGTGTCCTGGGCAACCACGTAAGTGGAAGCCTGTTGCTAAGGTGCTGTGTTCTATTTCTCCTCAGCATACTCCTTTACATGCTGGAGGAACTCAGGGTTCTGTTGAATCTCAGAGAAAAAAAATGACTTATTAATCCATTCATATTGGAATAGAAGAAAAGAAGTGAAAGCCAGAAAAGGATTCTGAGTTAGATATTAGCGGTACTATGGTATTTGGAAAAAATATTCTAAATTCAAGTTCATATTTAGTCAAGACTAAACAGTTGACAAAACATTTAATATTCAAATATAAGGTATCAGAAGGAAGGAAGAAGAGATGTTTGAAAATAATTGACCATTCTTGTCCAGAAAACATGTCAACTCAATGTTGATAAAAATGTCTCCCCCTAGGAGTATTTGAGAAGAAACATATAATCATTATTTACATTCTTGTTTATCTTCTCTGCTAGGCTTTCAGGAGTCTTCTATGAAGAGATGTTGGATGTGTGCGTGAAATCAAGCACCTTAGACACCCAGGAAGCTGGTATATGTGTTTACTACATGAAACTCCAGAAACTTTAGTCACGTGTCAACCCTAGGCCCTGTGCAACACTAGGTTAAGTGATGCTCAGTAATACTACTCATAGTAACCAACTTGTTAAACAATGTAAGTTAATTTTCAAAAGCTGAGGATGTACTGAGTATAGAGGAAACTATATAATACTATAAGCATACTTTATGAATGCCACAAAACTTAATTTACTGCTGCATTTTCCAGAGATCAAATAACCACTTAGTCAAAGGGCATTTTATCCTACACTGTAAGGCATTGATTCTCCTGTGTTTATTCACAAGTGAAACAGACCATACCAAAAAATTCCCAATAGGCCAAGGAAAATGGACTTAATCACTTCTAAGGAACCTTTTCTTTCTCAGACCCTTGACTCTGACGCGGACTCTGCTGCCTACTTTTGCATCACTCACCCATGGTGGGGCCACCTGGCCAGGCCACAGGAGAAGAGGACACACTCAGTCCTTATGCAACTGGGTATGCTGGGAGGGTTGCGGGGAGGTCCTCTTCTCTCAGGAGCAAGGAAGGGGGTTAGGAGAAACAGGGAGGGAGGGTGGGACCTGGAGGAGAAGAGCAGGGGGGCTATGACCAGGATGTAAAATAAATAAATTAAAAAATAAAATTAATAAAAGATACTATTATCAAATATTCAATAAAGCTTATTAAGAATAGTTGAAAAAAAAAGAAAACAGGATGAAGAAATATCACTAGTGTGTTGGCTTAAAGAAGAGCTGAACAGTGACAGGACTGGCTCCTGTCACATTACAGATGGGGTAATCTCACAAGGGCCCACTCCTTGATGACGTCTACAAGAAATCGATGGCTACTAAGACGGATAATTACTCTTCTCCAGGAATGAAGCTTCTGCTAGGTTACTTAGTCCCAAGTGATCACACCTAAACACTTATACATACGAGCAACTCTATATGAACTCAACACACACACAAATATCTATGTGCACATACACGTGAGTGTGTATACATATGTGTGTGTGTGTGTGTGTGTGTGTGTGTGTGTGTGTGTGTGTGTGT
>NW_026585644.1:30581680-30626489 GCF_907164565.1 Psammomys obesus
TGTGTGTGTGTGTGTGTGTGTGTGTGTGTGTGTGTGTGTGTGTGTGTGTAAACACATATATGTGTGGGGGGCGAGACCCCTTTGGGGGTTCACATTACTAGCTATCCTGCATATCAGATATTTACATTATGATGCATAACAGGCAAAATTACAATTATGAAGCAGCAGTAAAATATATTTTGATTGAGGGTCATCACACCACGAGGAACCATATTAAAGGGTCTCAGCATTAGGAAGGCTGAGGATCACTGACAGAAGATACATTGAAGGAATCAATCTAATAACATATTATACAATCATGCCTGAATAATATGGAGTTTAGATATTGTTGATATCAATTAACTCATGTCTATGTAATTATCTTTCTTTTTAAAGTTTTTATTCTTTTTTCTCTACTTTTTCATTATTATTATTATTATTATTATTATTATTATTTATTACAATTTATCCACTTTACATCCAGGTTGTAGCCCACTTTCTCTTTTCCTTCCAGTCCCACCCCCCCTCCTCCCTCCCGCATTCATGTCTCTTCTCTAGTTCACTGATAGGGGAGGTCTTCCTCCCCTGCTCTCTGTCCTTAGCCTATCAGGTCTCATCAGGACTGTCTGGATCCTCTTTCTCTGTGGCCTAGTAAGACCACCTTGCTAGGGGGAGGAGATTAAAGAGCAGGCAACGGAGTTCATACCAGAGAGTGCCCCTGCTCTCCTTCCTAGGAAACCACATGGAGAGTGAGCTGCCCATGAGCTACATCTGAGCAGGGGGTTTAGATCTTCTCCATGCATGGTCCTTGGTTAATTTATCAGTCTCTGCAGACCCCACCTTCACTTTGTTTAATTCTTAAAGGATCAATTTATACGAAGATTCTAGAATTTTTATTCTGTTATCAATTTTCTCCTATAGCTAAGGATGCCATTTGAAGTAAGTGCTCAAGTTTATTAGGGAGAAAGTGCAATACTTTGGATGAAATTAAGCAGCCACCAGGATTTCTTATCTATATACTTTGTGTATGGCCCATGGATTATTGTTTTTATTTCAACTTTAAATTCAACTGTGAAATGCGATGGAAATGCAGACAGGCATGACATAATGTCTTTTACGTTTTTCTTAAACCCATTTGTGTTCACATATCTCATTTTTACCAGATTCCTGGAAAACATTGTTTTCTTAATTGGTATGCTAGCATGCTCTGGTCTCCATCCCTGCCTGCATTGAAAGCCATGTTTGTTTTTCATATCTGAGACTTCTATTTTTATATTCATCAGATCTGATAACTGATTTTGTGTTTCCTTATTATTTGTACATTGTGTTCAGTTAGGCTTCTCTAAACCTTGTGTTTTAATCTTATTCTTTCTATCTCTCTTATTTCCTTCTTTATGTGACTTCATATTCTTTATCAAAACAATTGTCACTGAATTTTCTGTGCTTGTATTATCATTCAAATATTCCCGAATTTTAACTTCTATAAATTTTTAAAGTCTATCTGGTGAATGAATTATTTATTGCCTATTTCTTTGACGAAAGCTGCATTTTGCATTGTACTGTCCACATATTTCTTGATCAACCCAGTGGTGGGTTTATAATTTTATAGGTAGACTGCTCTACTCTGGTTGAAATTCTCAGTAGTGAATTTGAGTACCTTGCCAACTAGTATGATATATTGTTAAAATAATGCTGAAGAAAATTTGGAAATGATTACAAAGGACTTTTGTAATATCAATATCTCACTGTTATTAAATTACATTAGAGTCAGAATCATCTAATGTAAATGAGCAAAAAACCAGAAACAAACAGGGTTTACTCAGACATCTGTTTAGATTCAACTTTAAAGCAGATGTCAATTTAGAAACAAGAAAACATTTTGTAGCATAAAAGACCAACTATTCAAGAAGAGTTGAGAATTAAAAGGCTTGAAAAGATTTTCCAAATTATCTATTAAAAGCTTTGGGACTCCTCAGAAATCTATTTTAAACAAGTAAGCAATGATATTGGCATCATTAAAATAGAGATGGTAATGTATCTTAACACATGAGAAATAAGCAATGGAACAATTAGAGTAATTATTGTAAACTCTTAAAGTACAACAAGAAAGGAGGAAAAACCATGGAAAGACTAAACAAAGGAAAGTGTCAAACAGGTCAGAGATAAAGACTGCGACTGTCTACATTGTACATAACAGCAATTTTTCAAGCAAACAGAACAAAGACTGTGAAATTGATCATGATATCTGCAAGTGTTTTTAAGAGTTCTCTATTTCATATATATTCATTGAGGATCTCAACCACACCACTGTGGTGTTACAGATTCCATTTTTACACTAAAAACAATTTTGGTCTAGTTTTTGTGCCTTTGTTGGGTTGCGATTCTTTTAGTGGCATAAATATACTTCACATATCCCTTTTAAGCCTACTTTCATGTATTTTACATTTTTTATTACTAACCTGAATGAGATTATTAGCCATCTTACTCGTTGGCCCATCAGGTTTCTTTGAAGCATTTGTCTTATAAACACCCTAATATAATAAATTCACTTCATTGTAGCTTATTCTTTTATATTAATGATATATTATACTATTTGAATTGGCATTTTAATATTTTACCATAATACTTTTACATGTCATATGAAATCATAAAAATTTTTAAATAAATAAGGGTAAGAAATCTAGAAATTATAACTCTGTATCTACTTCAAATGTGTATATAGTATTTTCTTCAACATATAAAAATGAGATTTGTTTCCAGCTTCTGGCTATTACAAATAAAGCTGCTACAAACATAGTTGAGCAAATGTCCTTGGATACAGAAATTGTGGTACATCTACACAATGGAATATTACTCAGCAATGAAAAACAAGGAAATAATGAAATTTACAGGTAAATGGTGGGAACTGGAACAGATCATCCTCAGAGAGCTATTCCAGAAGCAGAAAGACACACACAGTATATACTCACTCATATAGACATGTAATATAGGATAAACCTACTAAAATCTTTACACCTAAAGAAACTAATCTAGGGGGAGGACTCTGGATAAAATGCTCAATCCCCATCCCAAAAGGCAGACAGGATGGACATCAGAAGAAGAATACAGGAAACAAGTTAGGAGCCTCCCACAGAGGGCCTCTGACAGACTCTGCCCTGCAGACTATCAAAGCAGATGCTGAGACTTATGGCCAAACTTTGGGCAGAATGCAGAGAATCTCATGAAAGAAGTAGGAAATAGTAAGATTTGGAGAGGACAGAAGCTCCACAAGGAGAGCAACAGAACCAAAAAAATTGAACACAGGGGTCTTTCCTGAGACTCATACTCCAACCAAGTACCATGCATGGAGATAACCTAGAACCCCTGCACAGATGTAGCCCATGGTAGTTCAGTGTCCAAGTGGGTTCCATAATAATGGGAACAGGGACTGCCTCTGACATGAACTGATTGGCCTGCTCTTTGATCACCTCTCCGTGAGGGGGGAGCAGCCTTACCAGGCCACAGAGGAAGACAATGCAGCCACTCCTGATGAGATCTGATAGACTAAGATCAGAAGGAAGAAAAAGAAACCCTCCCCTATCAGTGGGCATGGGGAGGAGCATGCGTGGAGAAGGGGGAGGATGGGAGGGATAGGGAGTGGAGGAGGGGGAGAACTGGAGGAGGGATATAAAGTAAATAAAGTGTAATTAAAAATAAAAATTAAATTTAAAAAAAATGAGATTTGTTATTAACACATATTAGCTTTGTCTCTACATACTTCACTTATATTTTAACTTTAAATATGAATTTTATTGTCAGTAATATTAAATTTTATCAGTTTTTAACAATGGAACTTTTTTAGTTGTATTAATTATTAGAATATTAGAAGATTACCAATTTCTTTTAACTATTCTATATCTGAAACATTTAAGCAGTAAGTACACCACAGTAAATATAACATTCCTTATTTGATTATCTGTTATGTTACTTTTAATAGGTTAATAGAACAAAATTTGTTTGTATTATTAGAAAGATGAATCAGTTAAATTTCAAAAGTGGAAAAAAAAGTGTTATAGCACATTGTAAAAGTTTAACAAGTTATTGGTCAGGGGAACACAAGAGACTGAAAACAAAACTCTCTAAGCAAGACAAAAATCATGCCTGGTAATGTAAACCTAGTTAACTACCCAGGGTTAGCAAAGTCAAGTCATAGAGGATAATCTGCTGTTTCCACTTTGTTAAACCAGCATAATTCCCAGTTATGCTCTAAATACTTACCCTTAACTGACAGAGAAGTGTAGATCTGAACTCTGATCAACATCAGCTTGTTTTTTATAACAGAGACAGCTACAGAGAACCACAACAGGTCAAAATGTGGAGAACAACTGACCCTCTCCCAAAACATCCAGAGTATGACTCCTGCTAAGGCTCAGGGAACATTGAAAAGGTGAGTTTTACTCATTACACCTCTATGGAAACCTAAACAAGACCTGGACATACACAATACCAATGATCATGCTAACATGGAAGAGACAAAATTCACAGAGACCCACCCCCAGACAAAGAACCACAGGCAGCTAAGGGATGCTGGGGGCAGTAGAAGTAGTATTCTTCCAAGGGGGAGAATCATAATTGGCCATAATTGGTTATGCCAAGTAATCATCTCTGACATCATGTAAAGGCAACACTGGGTAGACATACTAGGTTGTGTCTACATATTTATGCATAAATATATGTGTTCATAAAAATAACAATTAGGCAAGAGGAGGCCAGGGGTTTGGGTGTGACTGAATGAGGATGCAGAAAGAGTTAAGGAAGAAAAAGAAATAGAAAAAAATAGATATTATCCTTTCAGAAAAAAATGTTAATAAAACCAAAGTAAAAGAAAAAATAAACTACAAAAACCTAAATTAGTAAAGGCAAGGAAAGTGAAAACAAAACATAAAGAATAACACATAACTAAAACAGAAATACATTAATAAAATCTGATATCCTTGCTACAGAATAAAATATATCATGGATTAACTTCATCATCAGACAAAGGAACTCTCCAGCGTCTGACAACTATTTCTTTCTCTGACAGTATATCCTCTCTTTAATAAAAGTACCATACAAAATTACAAAATGTTCAAGTGTGCAATACTGTTATTGTATGTGCATTTGATTTTTCTTCAAGGTATATATGGGAAATTGTGTAAGTGGGTAGGTGAGAAAGAGAGAGAGAAAGAAAGAAACACACACACAGAGAGAGAGAGAGAGAGAGAGAGAGAGAGAGTGTGTGTGTGTGTGTGTGTGTGTGTGTGTGTGTTTTGGGATACACGTGGAACTGTTTGTTCTTAACATTCAACACTTCTTACTCATCCCAGCTTTGGTGTTTCTGAGCACCAGTGAAAACAAAGGTCAGAATCCATACTGAAATCCTATTTGTTCTTTGAATGTCCTCTTAATGCAATTTATCTCTAGCTCCTGCCCTAGTTTCATCTCCTTACCCTAGTTTCATTTCCGTTGCTGTGATAAAATGTCATGTCCAAAAGCAACTTTAGAGAGAGGAAGGGTTTATTTGGTTTACAATTTCAGTTCACATTGCATAGTGGATAGGAAGTTAAGGCAGTGACCCAAGTAGCTTCTCATGGCACATTGAAGTCAAGAGCAAAGACTAATGAGCCCTCTTGATCTGCTGCCTTTCTCTACTCTACACAGTTCAGAGACCAGCCAAGGCAATGGTGCTATCTACAATAGATTAGTCAATTAACAATCACAATACCCTCCTACTCACACCTACAAGCCCCAAGCCAACCTGATCTACATAATTCCTCAACTGATTTTATGTTGTGGCAAGTTGACACTTCAAGCTAATCATTTCACTTCTCAAGCACGTTTTTCTACTGACTTGACACACTCTGAAATGTCCATATTTGCAGCCTCTTCCGAAAGAAACTATTGTTTATAAGTTAGAGTAAAGCACAATTTTATTTTTATATATTACCTACATTGTTTGTTGCTGATTGACCATGAGATTAAAGAACTGAAGTATTTCCAGCCACTAAAACTTACTATAATGCTGAAAGGAGCAGCAGACGAATGTCCCATGAATAACCACCAATCATGAATATGCTAAAAGAGCAATGATGGCTCCAGTAAATGTGGTTGTAAACCAAACTAGTGGACACAAAGTAAATGAAATAAAGACAAAAGACCTCAAGAATCTCCCTAGTACACACATAATTTTCATTGAAACAGTTCTTTTTTTTTTCTTTTCATGTCTAATAACTTTATATTTTAATTGATAATATGGAGGGGTCTGTAATTTTTCTAGTAGTTCAGTGATTAAGAACATTTGCTGCTCTTCCAGAGGACCAGGATTTGATTCCTGGCACACATATCAGGTGGCTCACAACCAATTGTAACTCTAACTACAGTGGATCTGATGACCTCTTTGGCCTCGGTGGGTACCTGAAAAGCTGTGTGCACACAGACACACTGAAATATGCATCTGCATATAAATAAGTGAAAACTTCTTTAAAAAGAATACACCATAGAGGATTACACAGTAATGCAAAACCATATAATGAAAAACATGTCAGGGGCTAAAGGAGTCAACGAAACAAAAATACCTGCTTGAAAAGGGAAGAAAAACTGACGACTCATCTGGACTGACCACTGACTATTAGGGCAACGCCTCCCCTGCTTGTGACTTACTACAGAGGAAATTCCCCAGGGTCTAGACTTTTGTTTTTCTGTTCTACTATATAGTCACAGCACACAAAATTTATGAGTGAACTTGATTTACATCCAACTATATGATTGGCACTGAATGCCAGCCATATTGTCGGTACAATTCTAATTCTTTCATTTTAATAAATAGAATTGTTAAGGATGTTTGACATGGCAAACTTCACACTCTAGAACTGAAAGACACATGATATGCATAAGTAAATTATAAAACAGGTGAAAAGGCTATTGTTATTATGAAAGATACTAGTTCAGCTTAAGGGCAAATAATCAAACCAAGAACAAGGAGTGAAGCTGAGGAAGAGATTCAAGGAAATCCTGTGGGAAGGTAGAATTAGAATAAAGTCTTGAAGGTAGTGAAGTACAAGCTATATAGACATCTAAGGAAAGATAATTATAAATAAAAGACTGCCTTTTTAGGATGTAATTTTTCAAAGTTATAGATTTTTTAAAAATAACTGCTACGCTTAAGAACCAGAATCCTAAGTGATTTAAAAAGACATCACAATTTAAAAATCTTACAAAAGCACACTAAAACTTTCTTAAAACTCAGCCATTTTTTTCCTCTGAGCAAACAAATATGCTTCTTTAACCCTCATTTTTTCATCTGTATAACAGGCTTTTAAATAATATCTGTCATAAGCTAGAAGGCACACAAAAATACTCCTTTCATTAAGTGTGGCTTGGGGCACATATTCATTAAATTATATTGAGGGAACTTAGACTCAGAGAGACAAACTCTGCATGTTGCCTCTCACCCATTATTCCTCACTCCAAATCTTCAGATGTTGTAGACAACAATGAGAAATCACAGGAACCAAGAAAGCAAAAAGGGACCATGGTGTGGGGAAGGGAGACCTAGAGGGAAGAACAGCAGGAAACAGGTGATATAAGAAGGGGGTAGCCTTTAATTGGGGAGAGAGAAGAGAGAACAAGACAGAAGGAGAGGGTAGAAGGAGGAAAAAAATAATATGATGGATAATTAAAAAACCATAGGCAATCACATTTTGTATTTACCTCAAATTACATATAATACATATCAGTATATGTGTAAATAGATGCATGTAATTTAAATGAAGTTACACTTGAGGTGATAATGCTTTCCCAAAGAGTTTAGACTATCTAACAGTTACAAGAAATCTGATTTTGAGTAATTGGTCAGGAAAGACCAAGAGACTCCCAAAATGATATAGGATATTGTTGATGACCTTGGTTGCCTTCCAGAAGTTGACAGTAAATCCCTATTACTAAGGACACTATACAGTTCCGCATAAGACTGGGAGGAATCAGGCCAGATTTGACTTGAAACCCTCCAAATCAAGAACTGGCTTTCATAGTACTAGGGAAATGTAATGCAAGCTGACAATGAAGGAACACAATTGTCTTACCCGGCTGTAGTGCCTATGAATGCCAACAATGACAGGATGCTAAGATGCCGCTGAAGGTACAATAGTGGCATTTGTGTTTTGATGGTAACCAAGAGCTGTTTAATATGACTTAAGGTCCGCTCAGCATCATGACCAGTTTTAGAAACCTAGCCAGGGTTCTAGGGATAGTGAGGGGTTTGGATCTTAGAGGACAACCAACTTTATCACTGTTCTCAACAATTATATTATTTTTTTCATTAATTTATTTATTAATCACTTTACAGCCTGATCATAGACCCCTCCTTCCTCTCCACATCTCATGAGCACAACACCCTCTCCTTTTCTCTCTCTCCTTCTTAAAGGAAATGAGGTCCCACATGGGTAGCAACCCATCCTGGCACATCAAACCGCAGTAGGACTAAGCTCATGCTCTCCCACTGAGTCCAGACAAGGGAGTCCAGCTAGAAGAAAGGGATCCAGGGCTGTCTCTGACTCATAACAATGGTAATTGTTATGAGGCTCACATGAAAAACAAGCTGCACACCCGGTATGTATATGGAGGAAGCCTCGGTACAACCCAGGCATGCTCTTTGGTTGGTGGTTCAGTCTCTGTGACCCCCCATGGGCCCAAGTTAGTTTACTCTGTAGATATCCTTGTGGTATCCTTGACCCCTCCTGTTCCCTCGCTCATTTTTCCCACTTTTCCATGCAACTCCCTGAGCTCAACTTATTGTTTGGCTGTGTGTCTCTGCGTGTTTCCATGAGTTGCTGGATGAAGCCTCTCAGAGGACAGTTATGCTAAGTTCCTGTCTATGCACAGCAGAGTATCATTAATAGTGTTAGGGGCTGCTTTCTCCCATGGGGTGTTTCTAAAGTTGGTTTGCAATTTTCTCAATCTATGTTTAATCGTTATGCCGATACTTCTTGTAGGTGAGACCAATTTGGTTGAAGGTTTTATGGGTAGGTTTGTTCCCTCCCTCCCTCCCCTGGAACTCCCACTTGGTTACAGGAGGTGGCAACTTCAGGCTCCATAACCCCCATTGCTTGGGGTCTCAGCTAGGGTCACTCCCATAGACTCCCAGGAACCTCCCTTGTCCCAGAAATAGCCCTCACACTGACCGTCATTCTCTCTCCCATTCCTCTGCCCCCAGCTCCCACTCTTGCTCTCCCCACACCTGATCCCCTTCCCTATCACCCTCCTCATGCCCTCTCCCACTCAGGTCTCTCCTTCATCTACTTCAGATGTCTACCTTATTTCTCCATCTGAGTAAGATTCAAACATTTTCCCTTGGGCCTCTGAAGGAGGAAGAGTCAGGTTTTCTTATTTCAATTTTTTTTTAATTTTTAATTTTTAAAAAACGTATTCAATTTATATCCTGATTGTGGCCTCCTCATCCACTCACTCATCTCCTCCCCTCCACCCTCCCACTCTCTTCCCTCCTTACCCTCTTTCCCTTGTCCACTGAAAGAGAAAGTTCTTCTCTCTTGCCATCTGACCCTAGCTTATCAAATCACATCAGAACTGCTTGGATTCCGTTCATATGTGCTCTAGCAAGGCAATACCAACAGGGGAAAGTGAATAAAGAACAGGCAACCAAGTTCATGTCAGAAACAGCCTCTGCTCCTCTTACTCAGGAACCCACATGGAGACTGAGATGCCTATGGGCCACATCTAAGCTAGCAGTCTAGGTCCTCTCCATGCATGGTCTTTGGTTAGTGATTCAGTCTCTGCAGGCAAAATTTTTGCCTTTTTAGTCTCTTTTTGGAGCTCTGAAAAGAGTCAGTTTTATTTATTTTTTAACTTTTATTAGTTACACTTTATTCACTTTGAACCCCCCCACAAACCCCTCCCTCCTCCCCTCCTAATTCCACCTTCCCTCCCCCTTCTCCACGCATGCCCCTCCCCAAGTCCACTGATAGGGGAAGTCCCCCTTTCCTTCCTTCTGACCTTGGTCTATTAAATCTCATCAGGAGTGGCTGCATTGTCATCTTCTGTGGCCTGGTAAGGCTGCTCTCCCCTCAGGGGGAGGTGATCAAAGAGCAGGCCAATCAGTTTATGTCAGAGGCAGTCCCTGTTCCCATTACTATGGAATCCACTTGGACACTGAGCTGCCATGGGCTATATCTGTGCAGGGGTTCTAGGTTATCTCCATGCATAGTACTTGGTTGGAGTATGAGTCTCTGGAAAGACTCCTGTGTTCGAATTTTCTAGTTCTGTTGCTCTCCTTGTGAAGTTCCTGTCCTCTCCAGATCTTACTATTTCCCACTTCTTTGAGTCAGTTTTATAAGGAATATTATCCCTGATAAGTCAACCATTTTCCAGTACAAGGTCACATATACTTGAATACATGGGTTTAAAAATAAAAGCACATAGTTGGGTGAGGGGGTGGGTGAATTTAGGAGGAGTCATGGGAGGAGATAGATGTCATCAAACCACAATGTACTAAAAACTCAAAGCAATATAAAAATAATTTATACAACTTCAAATTGCCAGATCCCTACCATGACTTTTATACAATTTCATATGTAGGTTTTTTTTGCCATTTTAAGATGTATTATTTAGGAATTTATGTTTGCCTCAATTCCCTTTCATTCTCGCATCTTCTGTTCTAATTCAAATATACTATTATCCACTGTACAGAATGAACTCATTTAAATATTTCATTCACTCAATGAGTTTACATCTATCCTACTAATACTGTACTAAATGGCCTGTATCTAAGATAACTTTTGTGATATGCATAGTCTCATCTATGTCATATTCTTTCCCCTTGGAAGTGGTCATGGGTGTTATTTTTATGTATAAGGCTGATAGTAAAAGTGATTGCTTTGGTAGACAAGAACTTGGAAAATGACTTAGTATCCTTACCAAAGCAAATTAGTGGAGAAATGGTTTGTTTGAGTTTACCGTTCTGATTATGGTTCATTATTGTGAAGAAAGGCACAGTACCATGAATCAAATTGCTGGTCACATTGCATTGTAGCCAAAAGCTGAGAAAGGAATGGATTAATGTGTGTGAGCTAATGCTCAAGTCACTCTCTGCTTTTCATTCAACCAGAGCAGTGCCTATGAAGTAGCACTGCCCACAGCCCAGGTAGGCCTTCTCACCTCAATTAACTCAATTAGGAAAATTCTCCCCAGATACACCCATGGGCCAGCTTAATTTAGACAATTCCTCACTGAGTCTTTCTTCTGGTGATTATAGGTTTTATCAAATCGACTATTAAAGCTAACTGTCACTAAATCCAAGACATCACTTCTCTCATTCCCCATGGTTCAAAGTCATATGTTTGATGAGATCCAAGGAAAAGACAATTATTCTCTTGATGGTTGAAATACCAGGGGATTTGTAGGTTATGTTTCAAAATTGGCATCCCCTGACCTCTGTCCATAAAGTATTTCTATTCCTCTCACATGCACATAGGGTATGCTCAACCCTCTGAAATCTGTAGAAATCTCAGCAGATAATAACTTCTGACCTATGGAATCACCCAGGTTTAGTGTGACTTGCAGGAGCAATATGAAATTCCCTTGTCCTAGAAAGTCTTAGGACACTATTAAAATCCCTGACATTAAACAAACAAACAAATAAATAAACAGCTTAAAAGAGTTTACTTTTTTGTGACCCTGGCTTCCCTTCTTTGGGAAATTATTCAAATCCTTAGTAAACTACTTTTAAATATATATTTATCTCTTACACTGAAGTACCTTCTTCAAGCACCTAGAAATCATTCACTAAGCTTTAGCCATCAAAAGAAGGTTTTCTTGGAAACATGAGATCTCAGACTCTAGGTATATTATATATCAGACATCTGTAAGTTCAACTGTATGTGTGTGTATGAATATATAGAAAAATTGATTGATGATTGATTTTGTTACCTAAGTGAGTATTTTGTGTCATGTATACTTCATGCATGTACCACATGAATGGCTAGTGCTTGCTGAGGTCAGAAGAGGGCCTCAAATCCCTTGGAACTGAAGTTATAGATGGTTGTGAACATAACATTATGTTAGTGCAGGAAAGCAGATGCAGGTCTTCTGAGTTCTCTCTCTGACCCAAATACTGACAATTTCTCTGTAAGTTTTCACTTGAGCCATAAGTTGTATACACAAATTCACATGCATATGTATGTATTCACATATAAAGACGGACACAAAGGTTCACACACACACACACTGCTACCCACTCAAAATGTCCTCTTTGAAACACCCAGTCAGCTGTATACAAGTCTAAAATAAGCATGGTTCCTCCCTATGATCAGTATTTATTGAGTGAAAACTTTTCACCAAGTTAACTAATGTCTGGCTTCAGTTTTGATATCCTTTCTTTAAAAAAAAATCCTTCCCCATTGATGTTAATTCTGCATTTTATGATTTAAAATAAGTAGTTCTAGATCCAATGACATTCTTGGAACTTGAGATTTGTTGTCTAAAATTTCAAAAACAAAATCCTATAAGGAAAAGGGATAAATTCCTCTATCTTAAAAGAAAATATAATGCCAATCATAACTATTTAAGTGTGAAAGTACCAGTTACAAGTTCATAGCAATTCAGAAATTGAGCCAGTCAACTTCTCACCATTTTGAGGTTGTTGTCTTTAAGTTACAATCTTATCCCTAGGAAATTGTTAGCTCCTATCTGCTTATCTTCTTTCCTCTGAGTAATTTCTTTTTTTATAAAATGGTCAATGATAGCAAATTATCTGCCTGGTTATTTTTTACCTAACCCCAACACACACACACACACACACACACACACACACACACTCTCCTGTCTATACCTGCCTATGAAGACAAATTATCTGTGAGCTTATTTTCTGAAAAAGTTGGAGTAAAAGAAGGTATTCCTAAATTCTCTTTACATTTATACTGTCTTTGCCTCTTTTCCTTCAAAGTGATTATAATCAATACATACATACATACATGCACATATACATGCATGCATGCATACATATTAACATGCAAACAAACAAAACAAAACTTCAACTCTTTGAGGGTTTTTGGGTATCAATCCACTCCACCAAATAAGTCATTTCTTCATAGCCTTTCAGATAACTTTTCTTCTTGGGAGGCAGCTGTGATAAAGCATCTTTGAAGTCCCTTGAAAGCCCACACTTTACTAGAAATACTAAACAAGAGATGACTTTAAGGCCCTAGGATAGCCATTTGTTTACCTAAAGAGTTGTGAAGTATGTCTTTTAACTTTCTCTAGTTTTAATGCAGGGTTTTATAGTTACACCATTTGCTTCATCTCTATCCTCAAAAATTTGAAACTGTATTGGATTTTGTTTCTACCCTTAGGGAAAAATATCTTCCACTGACAAAGATACAGTGAAAAATGGTTTGTTTTGCTAACCCAGTCAGCCCTGGTTACTAGGTTACCTTAAATCTTTGTTTTAAAATGATATAGTTTTTTGAGGGAATGAGGGTGTTCAGCTGGGTGCCCTGAGGTCGGACCTGATGGATACAAAGTGAATAAATTGTAATAATTTAAAAAAAAATTAAAACTAGTAAAAAAAAGTGTTAAATTACTAAAATTATGAAATATTATTTCTTTTCCTTCATACTGCTTTTAAAAGCTTGATATCACTGTTTAACTTTTTTTATTTAACTTTTATTAATTACACTTTATTCATTTTGTATCCCCCCATAAACCCCTCCCTCCTCCCCTCCAGGTCCCACCCTCCCCCCTCCTTTCTGCATATGCTTAATCTCCATCCTGAAAGGCAAAGAGGATGGACATCAGAAGAAAAAGAAAACAGGAAACAACCTAGAAACCTGCCACAGAGGACCTCTGAAAACCTCTGCCATGCAGACTGTGAAAGCAGATGCTGAGCCTGATGGCCAACTGATGGGCAGAGTGAATGGAATTTTATGTAAGAAGTGGGAAATAGTAAGAACTGTTTAACTTTTAAGTGAGAATTTTAAGTTCTATTCATTGCTCCCAGTCCCACAGAGTACTCAGAATTAGCACTGCCCATGGAGCATGCCCAGAAGCATGCAAGCCTCACTGAGCATGCTCTCATAGGACCTGGGATGACTCTGAAGTCTCAGACCACACAGCAGTGGTTCTGCGTCATTCTGGCAGAAGTTCCCTTTCAAATGTTGCCCTTCCATCCAGGCACAGGGGATGTGGGACACCTTGAAGTCAAGCTGTCAGCCAGCCTCAGCCTCAAGTGTAGCAATCCCAGACAAAGGAAAGGAAACATATCTTAGCCTTTCCAGTAATAGAAGGCTGGGATCTCCAGTGAGCTGCTGGTGAGCTACCTAACTGGAAAGCAGAACGGTCTTTTGGGGGATTGGTTTGATGCTTGTATTTTGATGCTAATTACTGGCCCTTAAGATCTGGTTACTGCCCTACCCTTGTGGTATAAACCTGCCTAAGACATTATTCCTGATTGGTTGATTGAAAGACCTAAAATCTGGGCAAGGTAAAATGGGTTAGGCTAGGCTTGGCGTGGCTAAGGTTCCAGGGCTTTGGGTTCAGGATAATCATGGGAAGAACAGAGAGAGATGGGAAGAGAGGAGGAAGAAGGATGCCAAGACGGGTCAGGGTAGATAAGGAACCACAAGGGCCATGAGGAAATCGACTCCGAGGATGGCGTGGATGGAGAAAATACCAAGATGAAAAATATAAGCAAGTATTTATAAGACTAGGGATGGAAAGTAGCCCAGATAGGATAGCATTGGATGGGGGGGGGGGGGCTGGGAAACAGATGGGGAGGTTATTGAGATAGCAATAGGTAGATATAGAGATAGGTGAAATATCTGCCCAGCCCAAGGTAAATAAGGCAATTGTAAAATATAACAGGTGTCTGTGTCTTATTAATTGTGATAATCATCACAAGCCAAATAATAAGTGATATTTAGCCCCCAAAATGGTGTAGTTTTTGCTCTTGATCACCAATTTTTTAATGCTTTCCAACACACAGACAAAAACTAAACCACAAGTCCATGGAATGTCTCTTAGCTACATTTGTAGGTCAGTTAGACAAATATATTTTTTGCATTAGCACAAACGACAGTGCTGCTAAACTTTCTGGCACTACAAAACAAAGGTCATCTAATTTGCTACTCTAATGGAACAATTTCTTATATATTTGGTAGATTTGGCCAGAAGTCTTTCTGGGAGCCGTTTAGATAGCATAAATGAGCCCATCAAATTGCTTCTTGCTTTAACTCACAAACTAACTTGTAGAATTAATCCTCAAGTACCTCAAGCTCATACAAGTTCCAACATCAGTGCTTTAGGGTTTTTAACAAATGAGGACACCTCTGATGTCTTAGAGTCATTTTCTCATTATTTTTACCCTAACTTCTTAACTGAAAATAATTGTTCTATTATCATCACAGATTCTGTAGGACATTTCCTTAAGGCAATAATACAAGATGTAATGGATGGGCTGAACAAAAGAAAAAATCTTTCATATAGTTCTGGAGCTGGGAAACCCAAGTTCAACCCACTAGTACATCTAGTTAGATCCTGATTCTTATTTTACCATGATCTTCTGACCATGTCTTCATATCATAACATGCAGAGCGAGGAAGCAAGCTCTTGGGTCACCTATAAAGCAATAAAAAACACATTATCATTAAATTATCTGGACTTTACAATCTCCTAATATTACAAGTTAAGATTCGACATCTGAGAACACTGGGAACATTAAGTCGACATAGGTAGACTGGAAGATGCTTTGAGAGTTTATTTAGAAAACATAGGCAAACATTTTAGTAACTTAGTATAGTATAAAGATTAACAATTAGTTTACTCATAGGACACATATATTCATGGAAACAAATATTTCTACCACATAGTTAAGTTAATGTTGGTTGCTCCTGAAAGCAATTCATGTACACATTCCTTGATAAAAGTTACAATTCAATTTTGTTTTCCTCATGTCAGCCACTCAACAAAACTTAAAGAAAAAATATGATATATATGACTTAAAGGAAGTACCCCAAAGGAGCCAAAAATATGAGTTTTACGGTTCTGTTATGAAGCCATGAAAGCTTAATCTGCTTACACAGAGTTTCAGAGCTTCAAGGTTTCTTTTAAACAACTTTATTGACAAGTGATTTATGTATCATAGGCTTTACTCATTACAGGTATAGTATTTGATGAATTTGACAGATATATATATATATATATATATATGTTTTCAACCAGTGAAATACACATCCAATAAAGCCAATGTCAGAATCTAAATATAGAATATCATCATTATTCTAGCCCAATCTCCTTGTGTTCTTTTTTCAATCAATCTTTTGTTCCAACTTTGGCTTCAAGAAACCACTAATATATTTTCATTAACTCTAGATTAGTGCCAGTCAGGGTATCTCTGTAAAACATATTCTGGAATTCCTATCAAATAGTATTAAACATCATACTTCTGATTAATATGATCTGTGGGTTTGCTAATGCTATTGTATGAATTAGTTTTTATTTTCTTTTTATTCCTAGATTGTATTAGGTTTTGTGGGTTTACTACACTATTCTCACCTGTCAATAAAGTTAGTGGGTAATAAAGCCCTAAGACTTCAGACTAGTACATCCACTGATATATTCTGCAAGTTCAAGAAGTCATCGGCATGGTATTTAAATCCATGAGAGTCACAGCACTGGCTATACATAGCAATATTTTTGGTGTAGGGCCACATAAACTTGAGCTATTCAGCCTTCATCTCTGTGTGTTCAGAAGACAGGCACCAAGAACACTATTCTCTAACCTTGAAATGTAATGTCGCTTGATAGGTTTTAGACTTGCTTGGACCTGATTCTTTTAATCAGTTAATTTTTCTGTTTTGTGATAAAAACACCTTGAAATAAATCTACTTAAGAGAGGATTTATTTTGGCTCACAATTCCACAGTAAGGATTGCAATGGGAGTAGCATCTTAGCGAGCAGGAGCTTGAAGGAACTGGTTACCTTTCATCCCCAGTTAAGAAGCAGAGATATGGTCCAGTTTGCTTTCTCCTTTTGATGCAGTTCGGGCCCAAGTACAGAGAATGATATCACTCACTAATCGGGAGGGTCTTCTCAACTCAATTAACCTAATAAAATTAATCTCTCATAGGGATGCATAGACACTAATCTAATATAGATAATCTCTCACAAATATTCTCATAGGTTTGTCTCCTTGGTGATTCTAGATCTGACCAAGTTAATAATATTAACCATTAAATATTTCTTCTTTTCTTCTTGCCAATTTCTACCATTGAATGAAAGTGTCTAGCCCATGCTGGTTGGTCTCATAATTGTCTTTCAGAAGAATATAAATTTTCTATGTCAGAGTCAGATCTGTGGGGAATTTGCATCAGAAAGAGACTCAACTTGTTTTCCCACCATATCTGATTTTGATAAATAGATAAAATTCAGGGACTTGGAAAACTGTCTCAGCGGACAAGGACATTTTCTTTGTAATGATTGCATCTGAATCACTTTCATGCATGTGAAAAGCTGGTCATGGCTGTGCAAGCTTGTAACCCCATTTCTGAGAAGAGGAGACAGGCAGACACTGAGATCTCTGTGTCCAGCTCGCCTAGCTAAAAAGGGAAAGCTTATCGTTCCATGAGGAAATAGAGAATGGGCAATAAGCCAGGAAGACACCATGTGTTTTGCTCTTGCTTCTGCTTGGGGAAGCACAGATACATGCACACATACACACACACACACACACACACACACACACACCATGCACAAATAACAATGGAAAGGGGGATCTTTTCAATACTGAATAAATGACTCCCTGATTAATGAGAGAGAGAAGAGGGGAAAGATGGCAGACTGGCACTAACAGAGTTTTCAGCAGCAGCAGAGTTCATGTAGAATTCCTTGAAAATATCAAAGTGCATTTTGTTTTACCTTATGTACACTCTAAAATTTCTGCAGAATTCCAGATAAAGGCATAAAATGGTATGGTTTATATTTTTATGGGGAAACACAGAGAAATAACGGGTTATGGGTAACTACATTGATTGAAGTGTAAATGCAGACTACAGTTCTATGTCATCTACAAGATTATATGCAGTTCTGGTAGGTTCACGAAAGGGAGGCATACACATCATCTGACTGGCATGCTCATATTCAGCTGGGAGAAGTGAAAACATACACTATAACAAGATTAAGATGCAAATAAAGGGAATTGTTGGGGATCAGTCATGGATTGAATATAAGTGATGCTGAAGTTGGTAGTATTCTCTTACTAAATGGATATTAAAAAGTGATTACAGTTACATTTTTTATGTTTTACCATTGAACAAAGCCCTTGTTTTTGGAGAGCCAGGCATTGCTTTAACTATAAAAATCTTCTTCTAGAGTGACACCTGTTTAGAGCATTCCTACCAAATTACATAGTGATTGGAAACTTGTTTTAAGGGACAAAAAAAATTAAATCTGTTTATGAAATTGGGTTTATTAAATAGACAAATAATGCATAATACTGTAAAAGACTTAACTTTCAGAAAATATTTTATGTGTGTGTGTGTTTTGCTTACATGTATGTCTGTGCACCATGCCTGGTGTTTCTGGAGTCCAGAAGAGGGCATCAGATCCCCTGGAACTGAGGTTACAGACAGTTGGTGCTGGAAGTTGAACCTGAGTCCTCTGGAAAAGAAGCCAGTGTTTTTAACTGCTGAATCATCTTCCTAGCCCCAAGACTTGAAGGGAGAGAGAAGATACCACATCACAGATTTCATTCTGATGGAAATTCCAGGACTGTATCCAGCTGCAGGAACTTTCTCGCTACATCTCAGCGTAGTCTCGTGGACTTTTAAAATGCTGGATGGACTAAACTTCACCACTGACAAAAGAGTGCCCTGGCCCACTAACTAACTAGTTCTCTCACTTCTGTGTTTCTTAAATATTTTTGTAATTGAATTTTAAAATTGTTTATATCTAATATTCTACCTGTCATATTGCTAAGTGATACTTCTCTTGATTTTAATGAAGTTACAAGTGAAAATATTATGTTTTTTTTTTTCATTTGAAAAAAAAAAGTCAAATTCTCACTCTTACATCATGAACATGGCATGAAAAGTTGAAACACTTGAAATGAATTAAATCTTCAGAGCATTCCTTCTGAGGTATTCAGCAGTCAGTGGGTTTATTTTGGATATACTGACTTTCAAATACCTATTAGGCACTGAGGAAGAAAAGATCCAAAATAGCACATATCTCAATAGCACAGAGTTGCAGTCTGCAATGGAGAAACAAATTTAAAACGCCCTAGGCTTAAATGGTGAATGCATGCATGACTGTAGTTTAAATGAAAAACAGAAGCATGAAGAGCATGAAGATAAGAGAACACAGAAGGAAGGGTTAACAAGGAAGAATTATGTAGAGAGGTTCTAAAGAAGCCAAAAGAGATGTTTGTCAGGAGAAAGCAAGGTCAAACAACAAAGAAGGATCTTTAGAAGGTGGGAAACTTGGAGAGCACACCTCTGCACAAAATACACGAACACCTATTGTTTACAAGGTTTTTTAGTGAACCCGTAATGGGTTTTCAGAAGAAATCATGAAAACAAGACAAAATTGACCTTCTCTCAAAAAGGGAAGAAAAAATATAATAATATTGGCAGGAGGATTTGTTTATCTTTCGGTTTCCTCATAAAGACCTAAAGAATGGCTTTAAGATGGTTTACAAGGATACAGACAAGAAGCACAATGCTCAATTCAGGCCACAATAGAAATGTCTAACCACCTGAGGTGGACGAAGGGGGGTGGAATTTGGAGACAATGGTTTTCCATGACTGTAACTTCTCAGAAGCTACTAAAAACAGATAACATTTTGAGCTGAACTTCCTTGATTTCAAAAACACACACACAAAAAAATGAATATAATAAAATGCAATGTCTTTAAAGAGATTCTTGTAATTAATGTTATCATTAATTATGACAGAGTCTTAGATCTACAAATGATATTGAAGAACATAGTAGACAGTATTTTTTACAAAAGCCTTATAAAATACCAAGATAATCCTTACATGGCTATTTCTTAAAGCTAATTCCAGATAAAAATTAAAGACAGACTATTAACCTACACTTCTTAACATACTTCTGTGTTCTGTATCCTGCAGATATCTGTCAAAGAAGCATTCCAATGATTTGAATCAAGAAAGTGGGAATAATTCCTAAGGAAGAAATGATATATGGTTTCCTAAGATCCCCTGTTCTTTAAAAACTTAACTCTTCCATGCAGATAAATATAGCATCAGTGTACTTTATTTCTTAGTATATTTTATTTTAGGGAGATGATACTACATGGGAAGGAAAATCTGAGATTTAAAGAAAAGAGAGAGAGGATAGGCAAAATGGGTCTAGTGAACACTAGTGTACAGTGAGCACAGTCAATGTGTGCTCACCACAACATATAAGAAACATCAGTATATGCATATATATATGTATATATACATATATATATATATATATACATATACATATACTGGACATATATATATAGAGAGAGACATATACATATATATGTATGTATATGTCTCTCTCTCTCTCTCTCTCTCTATATATATATATATATATATATATAGTCTCATAGTCCCAGCAAACCTTAAAGGATGGGGAAAGGAAAGGGTGTGACCGAAGTCCCTTAGCAATAAGTAGAAAGACAACATGGTAAAAATGCTTTGGGTATGCTAATCTCATTTACCTTGGGTTAGAAGAAGGACAATGTAGAGGTCAAGTGATTACTTAGACAGAGTAATCCAAAAAACTGTCATGGACCAGAATTTGGCATAAGTTCAGGGACAATAATAATCTCATGTCCAAAACAGAATACTCTGTTGAGTGGGGAAATGTAGTGAGTAAATTTTTGGCAGAGTCAGGCGCTCTAAAAGACTCCATTATCACCCAAAGAAAAGTTTATGAAGGAAGCTGAGACTGTTTGCCTATTAGAAGACTTTCTAATACCCCCAATGAAAGACAAAAGTTAAAAAGCTAACCTTCATGTTGAAAATAACATTAATAGTACCTTCCCAACTCACGTCTGCCTTTAGTGTCACTCTTTCGAATAACACGGAGACAGTTTAAGCTGTTGTGGTTCACTAATTCAGGTTTATACCACAAGGTAAAGTCTGTTCCTAATTATTATATCAGCAAGACCAGGAACTGTGGGTTATATTCTATGTCCACGTGTATTAAAATATACAATGATGGACACATATAGGCACCCTGTTTGAAGTATCTAATTGCCAAGGTAGTTTCTGTTTATGTGGAAGACAGTTTTAAATTAAGTGAGACTTGGCTCAAATTTAATTATTTTGGGGTCCCTGGTTCACAAAAGAAGGAATCAAATGCAATAAGTACAAAACTAATACTTAAGCAGATGAAAGCATGCCAACTCACCTCCTCCCTGAAGTGTTACTGAAAGTACAGAAAAGGTAATCTTCATTGATGATGATGAAGATGACAAGGGCAGTGGCAATGGTGACCACTGTCCTGATGGTGATGGCGGTAATGATGGATTTCACAGTGATGGGCTGCAAGATTTAGAATCCAGCAATGTTTAACAAATTGTATTGTCAGCAGTGACTCACATTAATGGAGTCATTATCAGAAAATTGCATATAATTCCTGTTATTGCAGGTCCTCAGGATAATATGGCTGTTCTCCTAAGAGATTTAGAAGCTGTGTGCCCTGTGTAATTTTGGAAATTGCTCTGATATTGCTCCTGTGGATACAGAGCTCAGAGTGGGCCTGTCACATGTGCAGCCACATAAAGTCTGGTCTCCTTGGGATGGTACTCTTAGAGAGAGGCATCTGCCTGGTTGTCAGCCCAAGCTAGCACTGATCTTTCACAGTAAATTTTCTCATATATTCAATGCATTCATGTTCCTTGCCAGCATTTAACAACGAAAAAGAAAAGGAAGGTAACATGTTCATTTTATTCTAATTATGCTTGAGAAAACTAGCCTACTTCAAAATTATAATGTCCAAAATTACCTGCCACAAGGTCTCTAGTGAGAGAACTGGTCAACCTTGTAGGCCACTTGATTTCTTTCAGATACCAACACCGGACTTTCTGTTTCTGCTCATCAGACACCAGGCTATAGTCTTCTCTTAAAATCATTATCCCTTTCTCAGATATCATCTCCTTTTATATAAACTCTATTTGCAATATTTTACTATTTTTAATCTTCCAGGAGGAAAGTAGTACTGTCCTTCCCCTGTCCTTCACACTGATTTGTCTTTGCTTCTCATTATACAGAGTCTGCTTAAGTCGTGACGCCTGCTGCCAGTTCTATTAAACTGCAGAGGGAACTGCCAGGTCACAATTTATGCGGCAATATCATAAAATTAACTTTCAGGCAGAAATCCCTTTTCTTCCTCTTTTATTCATTCTTTATGCTTAAGAAATCCTGATGATTTCAGTTAGAAGAATTAGTTGTCTTTTTCTTTGGAATTGACAAGTTGAGTTGAATTTTAGTTTTAAGAGTAAAAGACAACAGAATAAAAGCTCAATTCAGATTTTCCTCATAATGATTACATAATTCTTGCCTTTCTGCATTCCATTTAAAGTAGAGATGTCTGCTGCAGAGCTGGGTGAGTGTGGGTGGGAAGAGACTTCAAGGGAAAATGACAGTCTTCCATCCAATCCTGAATCAGAGACGAACATGAGCCTTTTACTACTCCTGTAGGATCTGTTAGAAACTACTCCCTCATTAAGCAGATGCCAGAAGCCATGCTCCTTTTTTCTGTTATATCCAGAAATCCTGCACTGGACCATATGATCTAACTGTCTTCCATCCCCATACTTGAATAGCCAGCAGGCTCAAGGCTAAAAAACAGAATAGACCAGCTATTGATCTCTTCATGAACCATGAAATTTTCCATTAGTACCTAAGAGAGCCAAAGACTTGATAGACTTTGCAGCAGAAAAAAATGGCAAGTCCAGAATATTACTTTTCATGTATGACTATTTTACCTACTCCTCAAAATTGTACTATCTCCTTTCCCACTTTTCTAACACTCAATTTAATAAGACTATTTCCTCTGGATATTAGTTATAGCCACAGGTTGTTGTCAGCAAAGGGATCTCAAGGAAAATACTATCCAAATATAAGTATTGATGACAACAAAGTGATGCTTCTTATTTTAGCCAGCACTGTCTCAAACACTAGGGGAGGACCATTCTCCTTTACTAGCTTTTTTTATAAGAAAAAGTTTAATATAAAATGTTCTCTTCAGAGCAATCATTTGTTCCAATTTTCATGAAGAATATTTTAATGATGAATGTAAATGGCCAGTAAGTATTACTTCTATACTATAACATCATATTTATACTTCCAAGTCTTTTGAAGATGATATTTACATATGAAAATTATAACTGAAATATTGCTGATGTTGTGGTTCGTATGGAGGACTGAACTGAGAGCCAAAACTTTTATCACTTGGTATTTCTAGACATAACTGAGTAAGTTATATAATCAGTAACTTTCTGGAAGGAGCATTGTGTTTTATAGGAGAAACATATAAAACTTTCCCCAAAATAATAAAGAAGCTTCACTCTTGGGCACTGATTACATAACTGCTCTTATTAGTTTAATGTGTCAGCAGCTATCTACTGAGCTTCCACATGTAAAAGAGGAGAATGGCAAGCAAGCCAGGAACAAGTATAAGAAAATGACAATGACTATGAAAAAATTTGCCACCCTAGCCAAGCACAAGACTCCAACACAAAAAGAAAAATAACCAGAGTGCATTTTACAGAGATGTCAAAAGAAATGTCCTAGAGGAATCTTAAGTCGATTTTACTGATTAAAAAAAAAAAAAAAATGTGTACTGAGCTTGGTTCTGAGCTAACAAAGTCTGAGAAAAAAACAACTTCCACTGGTTAGCATGAATAAAGGCACCGAAAAACAGATGTAGGTAATATCTCATTAATTTAACTAAGTGTTTCTGAATAGGTTCCAAATTTGGTGTGAATTACAAAGGCTCTATTGCAGTCTGCAGCCAGAAAACAAATATGCTTTCTGCCAAATACACTTAAACAGTTAGCAAATTGCCAGTCACTTAAATTATAGGTCCTTACTAAATTTATCCATCCCGTTAAAATAATGAAGATAACATGGCTACCTGAGAACATGTTGCTGAAGCAATATAAGCCTCTTTTCCATTAACTACCACCGAGTTGCAGCCTCAGGATCTAACTGTGTCACACTAGGGCAAGGAAGAAGCTATTACACTGAAAGCAAGCTGAACGCATTCTTAATTTGGATGATAATTGCTCATTACACGAAAAGTTTGTCTTTAGCTGACCAACAATAGTGTGTTTGTGGCAAGTTAAGAAAATGATAAACTTATGTAGGATATACTAATGTATCTGTTATGTTTATGTGTGCACAGTGTGTAGACTCTGCAAATAGTATCATAAACTTGATTAGTTCTGTGTGCTTTCTTTCTGCCTGTTCTTTTTGTACAAGTTCTTTCCATTGCCTTTCCCATGTCTCAGAATGGCTGCTTATCCTTATTCTTTAATCAAAACTTTTATCTAGTCCTAAAATTTTAGTAAGACAGAGAGCCTTCATGGAGATCTCAAGACAACCCTGGCCCACGGAAGGATTCCCAGTTAGAGGTTCCCTGAGTTGATCGTGCTTCCCACCACTAAAGACTGAATGTTATTCTGTCTGTATCAATCACACATCTGCTTCTATACATCTATATGATTATGAATAAAAACAAGTTTATCTTTGTACTTGGACCATCAATAAGTTTAGTGGTTTATGCACCCAATTCACAAAGTGTCTGTTGATTTGAATTAAATTGTTTCAAACCTGGAATTTTCCTCTATGGAAGAAAGAATTAATTAATTGGTTGAAGACTAGACCTATTGGGACATCCAGCACCAAGAATCACTGCTTATACATGGTCTAGGCTAACCAGCAGTGATGCTGACAGAAGTATGCTTGTGAAGCCTTGATCAATCAAGGTAAAGAACAGCATTGGTAAATGAAAGAAATATGAATTTATTCAGTAGAGACATTCTTAAAAGTTTATTTTAAACATTAACTCACAAATGAGAAAATGCAAAAACAACACAGTTTTGGCCTGATCGTTACATTAATCTCTTTTTAAATTACCATATCAAAATACCCAAGACCATGTAACATTATAAAAACAAGAGGTTATTTAGTTCATATTCTCAGAGGTCAGAGGGTCTGCATTACTGATATCCTCCTTGTTGCCAGAGTTCTGAGATGACTCAGGGCATAGCATGGCAAGAGACAGATCACAAGTGTGTGTGCCCTCTGCTCCATTTCTATTCTTACAAAGACCTTATCATTAAGTCAAGGGTTCCATCCTGAAGACCTATCTTAATGTTAATCCCTTCTCAAATTCTCACTTCTAAACAGGATAGTTGGTCAGATTTAAGATTCCATCTCCTTAAAATCTCACAATGGGAATTAAATGTCAACATATAAACCCTTGGGGGAAATAGCAAATCCAAACAGTCACATTCTGCTTTGGAACTCTAAGATTCCTATCTTTTTCACTGTCTTCAATAGTCTAACATACTTAGCTAATTCAAAATCCCAGACTCCAGAAGTGTCATCTGAGATCAGAGATAAACTCAGTCACATGTGAGTCCCTTTCTGATGTCCTTGCTGAGGCTCCTGTCCCACAGCCCTCTAGAGCTCAACCCACACTGTGGGCTCTCTTCAGGGACTCTTACTTAGCAGCAAACCTCCCTGGCCTCCTGAGTTTTCCTGTGAAATCTTGGCAGAAGCTGACATAACTTTTCTCAATACTGGATTCTGGATCAGTCTGTATTCACTGTAACAAAACAATCCAGTTTAGATTAACTTTGTGGGGGAAAAAACAGATTTATTTATCTCATAGTTTAAAATGTTAAAGGTCATGACAAAGATCCTCGCTGGGTTCAGGTGAAGGCATCATGGCACAATGACATCATTAAAGGAATTTATGAGTACTAAGAGACAAAAACTTCAGATAAGGAAGACAGAGTTAGGGTGGTAAAAAGCAGTCTACACACCCACAAAGGAAGCACCCTCAACTCCTTTAAGATCCTCAGCAACGTCTCAAGACATTTAAAAGTCCGTCCTAACTGCCGACATGGTAACACAACTCTTGAAAACAGGAAACCATTGGGAACTCTCTCAGAATTTCACTGCTTTATTTTTCACAAGAAGGGAGGTTGCCCCAGTGTTCATGGTTCCCTCCTGGCCCTTGACTGTCAATAATATATGGGATGGACTAACAGTCCTTGCAACTCTAGGTTCTGCAAATTAGAGGCTTATGTCTTCAAGCACCTGAGGCCAGAGGCATATCACTGTGTGTACAGTTCAAAAGCATCTTGCTTTGGGCTATGACTCTTAGTGTCTCCATACCCAAAGACCAATGACCTACTCATAGAAGGGCCTGTAATTGATAACAGCAGGACCAAGACAGTGTTACAACTCCCAGATTTTGAGTGTCTTACCTTCCGCTGTAACAGCAGCCTTTTTTTTTTTCTTAGTCCTTGGGTAGCACCATCTCTGGCTATAAGGACTTAGCAGTTTCCTGGAACTCTTTCAGTCACTGTGCCCTGCATTCTGTAGAAACTTCTTCCGCTATCTCTTTCATCACTGGTTTTGACTGCCCCTTCTGCTGCTGCTCCACTACTGCCATCTGCTCTTTATCCTGTCAGCCTCCAATACCCCTTGGAAAAATCACAAGTAAACAATCAAAGACAGTAAAAAGAATTCTTAAACTTGTCAGCAAAAATGACCTAATACTGAGCTTAGTGTTATACCACCAGGAAGTAGCACGTGAAAATTTCCTGTTAACAAACTGGATTGAATAGCTTAGTTATACACCCACGAGGGGGTTATTAGACATGAGTGTGCTGTACATGTCAAAGATTATATTCAACCAATCACAGCACAATTTCCAGTTCTACCAACCATAAGCCTTATATAAATGCTAATATTGATCTTGCATTGCACCAAAAACACTCTTTCTGTGAAGCCACCATGAAAGCACCACCTCTCTGTCCCCAAGGCCTATATGATTAGAGATGTAGGCTAAGCAAGGTCATCTGGAATTCACCAAGGCTTGTCTTGGAGTGATGCTTTCCAAGAGTGGGGCAGGGTATATGAAGAAGTTGTTACTGGAGCAAGGTCTCCTGGGAGAAGAAATAGTAGTGGCCCCTGCAACTGCTGGAGTGGCCTCAGAGTGAAAATAGAATGGCCAAAACAGCCAGACTCCCATAAGCACTCCAATCTATTAATCAGGGAGGGTATATTCACTGACATATTGGAGGGTCTATCTACTGCAATTCAAAATCTTGAATGGTCAACTTACAGTAAAATGCATTATCAGAGACCTTCAGCAAAGACTGAAAGGAACTTCATCACAAAGCTAACATCCACAAGAGCAAATTTCACAATACTTAAAAATTTTTGACAATGGTGAACAGTGGTTCACCCAAGGGAAATCTATATCCTTCCATCCATCTGGCTCAAAACTATACCCAAACAGCAGCGTTCATACTAGTTTTCGGTTCATGCCTTGATTAATAGTCTGTTTCACATTCTCTGTGGCCTCTTATAAGTCATTTACTCTTTTTATTTCAATTTCTTAAAATTTACATTTTTCTCTCATTATAACAATTCATTGTTTCATTGGATCAAGCAGTAGAGTCTAAACTACGTGTATGGGTCAATATATATTATATCTAATGTCACCATACATAGGTTGTGTGATCATGGGTAAACGTCTTGCCTTCTTCAAGATGTTCTGAAATCTGAGACTATTGAACTAACCATGTGACCCTAACAGTTAACATATGTTTTATTTTTTTTAAAAGCAGGACAAGTTCCCTTCATGAGGTATAATTTTTAATATTCCTAGTAAAGATCTAATTACTCAAAACAGCTGGGCTACTTCATGTTTTCTGGTTTTTGAATTCACATGTTCCTCCTTGGGAAAAAAAAAGGAAGTTTTTTTTCTGCCCCCCCCCCTTAAAAATATCCATGTTCTCCATTATGATCAACAGGTGCCCTCTTCAGTGTGTTATGCAGGACACATAGACAGACTCCAGACAAAAGGTGAATTTTTACATAGCATTCACAGAGGGCCCAAACACTAGATATTCTTAGTCACCTGTTCTTACAACATTTTGTTCCATCAGTACACATGCAGCCATGTACAAATGAGTACTTTATAACTTGATGCTGTTATTGACATATTCCCCAAAGAATGCACTCTCTTCATCCACCCCCAGAGGACTTTCACCTACGAACTGTATGTAACACTTCCACTCTCTTCTGATAAAAAAAAAAAAAAAAATCTAATTTTTAGAGGAGAGAATCTGCCTGTCTCCTACAGAAATCAGAGGGCTGGTTTCAAACGGCAGAACAGTGATTTTTATGTCATAATTAATTCATCAATGCAATAAAACTTGTCATTTTAACTTGTTTCTGAGATTCCAATCAAAGCCTAATTAGCATAAACATTTCAACATGCCTCCTATATTAGCAGCAGGCATCAGGAAATGAAGACTTCCTGCATGGAGGGGCAAGGAGGGAGAAAAGGTCAGACTTGTAGCCAAATGGATATGAGTTTTGTGAAGAACTAGCATCCAAAAAAATGTTATGATTTGATGAATATTAACAAGTATCATTTGTGTGCTTGATGAATCAGCAAATTAGAAGGTTCATTCTACTGGAGTAGAAACCTGAATAGTAGCCAGATCTGTCCATAGAAGTGGTGAGTTTCTTTGAGGAATGAGATTGATGCATTGTAATGTCCTTGTACACTACACCAAGATGCTTGGACAAGCTTTATAATCTCAGTTGGAACATTTTATTGAATAAAGGTGTTAGGAAGAATGGGTTTCTCTATTGGAGTAGTTTCCCAAGGTCAGTTGGCTAGCATACAGCATGATCTAGGGGATTTGGTAAAAATACATTATGCCACCACTATTCCATGTGCTGCAAATTCCTCTTGAGGCATTCACCTTTGCTCACTTGAGATAGGTTAGATAACTAACAGTTTGCTCAATATAGAATTGTAGGAATATTAAGTGAATTTTATGTCTGGAAAGAAAGGAAGAATAGGAAATTAATATTCACTCTGAGAATCCAGACAAATAAGAGACCCATCTCTCCTTGGGCACTCGGCAGATGTTAAACAATATAAAACATTATGAAAATATGCTAAAATCGCTATTATTGTTAATAATAATTTTTTAAATTCCTTTATTATAAACACTCCTTCTGGTGTTCATTTTCCCGTAAATAAGCAAATATGTTGAGGGATGAGGCAATTCGACTCCCTAATTAGCAATGTTGGACTTTCCCTTATGGACTTAGCTGCCTTGAGCAAATGGGACCATTAGTTAAACAGCCAGCCAGACTTCACTCATGTCAACGCTGATGACTTTGAACACTCCATAGATGACTTCAAGAAATTTACACAGTGATCACAGGTACTTATATTGGCTCCTGAAAGGAGGGTCTCAGCCAAGGCTCTTTCAATTTTTACAGATTTTTTTTTTTTTTTTTTTTTTGTTATCACAGTCTCTGGATGACCCTAAACCTTTCTGTAGCTAGGCCAATGGCCCAGAAGAGACACTGCTGTTGACCAGGTCTAAAGAAGAGGGTGGCTGAGGCAAATACAAATCGTCTTTTGCAAGTGAGATATACTGTGAATGAATTAAACACCAATCCAATGACTAGATAAGCAGGCTGCTCAAGCTCCTTACTGCGTTATTTAGAAGACTTCCCTGTGCTGTGTCCCCTGGCATTATGCAAGTCTTCTTGCCAGTGGTCCTTTCCTGACACTTTCGATAGTGCACTCTTAAAGAGCAAGACACAAGGGTAATAGCAATAGAGACTGAAGACTATCAGTGACAGCTGAGAAGCCAGCCACCCAAGCAGAGAAGACAATGGCAAGGCAGCTAGCCACTCGGTAATTGAAGAAGGAGCTACTGCACAGTGTTTGAGAGCAGGAAGAAAAAAAGGGGGGGTGCTGTAGAAACAGAGAGAATCCAAGTGTGTAGACTGGAAACATGATGGCAAAGGCTGAAGAAGAAGAGTAAAGGGTTGACAGAAACCAGAGAGCAGATGTCACAGGGCCCGGTCACCAGAATAGTTTCATGAATCCTACACACACTAGGTCAAGAACCCTCACACTGATGGCTGTTAATGGCTAGTGAACCCAACCTTCCCAAGCCATCACAGGAGCTATAACAGTGGCTGCAGCTGAAGGCTGAATAATTCGGTTACACAGCCTGGACACTGTTCTGCCAGGCTCAACCAAGGACAGGTAAATCTGAATTCCATGCCCTGAGCTGTCACATACAGTTAAGGACCCAATAGCAACATACAAAGCCTGTGCAGGAACTAAAACACTAGAGGGTATCGCTTGTAGCTTCTCCCTCTGACCTGTTCAGAACCATCATTTATTGTATCAGTCTCTGAGCTGGGGAATACCATCACTTGAAGGATTCCTGCTTGCCTACACAAATTATATCCGGGAAGATATAGCATCTGCCAAGCAGCTAATCGACAACATAATGACAAAATGTACATCCTAAATGTGTGCCTTGCAGATTCCTTGGTACTGAAATTTCAAATACCACATCATAAAATACCAAATGGCCATATAGCAGGCATACAGGAGAAGACATTCTCTGACATCAACAGCTGTCCCTCCTCTGTTTCTTCAATGGAAACCCAAGGAATGGTATGCATGGCTTCTAGCTTTGAAATCATTTGTCTTCATGGTTTCAAGACTCCCTCCCTTTCCTTAACTCCCTGGACTTTTCATTTCTTAAGTGACTTTAGGATAAAACCGAAAGAATAAATTCTCCCCTCATTTCTCATCTTTGCAGCATGGGATTGGCTACCAATTTCACAGTTTTTCTTCAGAGCAATGACAGGTTACTTCAGTCTCATTTCTAAGTTTGATGCCTTCAATTGCTGCCCATTTCATGTCTATGACGATGTGGAATTGTCTATTTTTATTTGAAATTTTTAGAAATACTGAAGAGATGCCCCAGCCTTCTCTTTCAAATAGCTGTTCCGACAGGTTTATGGATGGCTAGTTAGTTTCTTCCTGACCTCCCTGAGAGGTCCCATCAGCTCTAACCCAGTTTCTGCTAAATTCTATATTCCCGGCTCTGGGACAGCAGCAGACAGCTGTATCTTGTTCCACAAATCCATAATTCTCAGCTTCAAAGTTCAGTGCCAAATAAGATCTCACATTGTTGGATAACCTTTTGTACCATCCCTTCAGCAGCAATTAAATTCTGCTTATTCCACCATGCCTAGAGAAAACCAAGGCTCTCTGCTTTTTTAAGGGGGTGGTGGGTACACAAAAATAACAAAGCAAAATTGAATACAAATACAAAAGTAGCAAAAAGAGGAGCTGTGTCTTCGTCATCATTAACTGGCCTGGTCAACAGTCAGGAGACAAAAGACAGACCCTGGGTTCGAGGTCAGGAGGTCGACATGCTGAAGGATGGGGAAGAGAGTCTTTTGGCAGAGCTTCTGCAGGAGCACAGCTGAGAACCAAATACCAGTCTGTCAATGGCAGAGCTTTAATCCTCTAAATACTCCTATGCAGGCCTGGCAAGTCAGATAATGACAACCAGAAGCCCTGTATGAAGCCTTGTTGTGATAAATGATTGGTGGGTTGGCTTTACTCTTGTTTGGGAACAGACAGACCCCAAAGTTCCATCAGTGCCTGCCAGAAAATAGCTGTCATAGCAGCCACATATGGAGTGAATGCTAGAAGCTACCAATGATATTTCACCTTTTTACATGCCTTGGTTTTGATCTATGGAAACAGAAGAGTGAATGAATATAAGAGATTTATCCATCATTTATGAACATGGTTACTAAGTTTTGAACCTGGGATTTTTTTTAAATCAAAATCTATGCTCATTATACTACATTTCTCCTATATATACCCAAGGATCCAACTTTCCTGCCCACAGCTGTGTTGGACACTTCCCCCATAAGAGCCACCACTTTACTGTTCACCAAAACATTCGATAACTGTCTTCACTAACGTTCATTTTCTTTGGTGAACTAGACATTGTTGTCGTCCTGAGTTCTTATCATGACTCAACTGTGTTTCTACTACAGAAGAGTAGAAATGAAAAATACTCGCTTTGCCCCTTCTCCCTTACAGAGCTTAGAATGGAGCTGGGGTAACAATGATTGTCTACTGACACTTCATTTTAGAAAGCAACACAAGTGACTTCAGATTCTTGGGAATGCATCCAGCAACAGGAGAATAGTTTGGGTCATTCTGTCCAGGAAATACAGCGAGAATGAAAGAATCTTTGTAATAGTCTCTAAAACAATTATTGCTGGGACAGAAAGAGATGTGGTAAGACCTTGAAAACAAGAAGAGATATAAAATGCAAGCTGCAAAAGGAGAACCAAGCAGTGTTCACAAGCAACTATGAAAAATTCCCCATGATTAAATGAGATTGTTAATGTTTAGAATCAGAGAAAGGGTTCTAAGAGGCAATGAAGGCCTGCAAGCATCAGATAGCTCCCATCTTGTTAACAGGTCAGACTATTAATCAGTGAAGTTTACCAGATATTCCAAGACTGCATGCACTTATTCATTTATAATTTTATACACATGTTACTTGAACAAAAATATTTATTTAGAATATTTTAAAGAGATTAGTGAGCATGAGTTCCAGTATTTTCTTTTTTTTTTTTTTCTTAAAATAAATTTTAGGAGAACACATGCTCTACTTTATAAACAGAAATAACTTATAGTTATAAGTGCATCCTGGGAGGTAATTTTGATATCTATCGTACATGGCAAAATGATCATACCAGATCATTTTGTATGTGGTATCTATAAATCTGTGTTTATCTATAGAACTTTCCATGACTTGCCATGCCTTACTCATCTCCCTTTCTTAGACAGTCTTCCTCTTATTCATATCACCTGCCTCTTTAAAAGTTTTCCATGGCTATCTTTCCCCTAAGTTTTATCAATGCAGAGAATCTGTTAAATATGGGTATCTAACTCCCATGGTGTGAAGTCAAATGTTACTGATAAATCTGTGGTGACTAGGATTCTTAACCCCAAAGGAAATGAGCAGAATAAAACAAGTGCATGGGTGGCAACAGTGAATTTTTGTTTTATGTGATGGCATGAGATCAGATCCCCAGGAGACTCATGACATAAGATGGGCTACCAATGATAGAAGAGAAAGTCTCCAGCTTCTGAATTCTTCATCATCCTGCCAAACCACTACTGTCAGGGAAACCAAACAATCCAAAACTATGGGAATTTGCTTTAAACATTATCAGTTCTATAAGGGAACAAGAAAAGCCAGCCTGACTCAGAAAGGAGCTTCCCATAGAGAGGGGTATTAGAAAAAATAAACAGTCAAACAGTCGGGGAGGGCAGATCTGAATCCAACAAGAATCAGATAAAACACCTTGGGAGGTCAAACAGATGACCTTGATCTAGTTACAGCTTAGGATTACTCAGGAATTGAAAAATATTAAATGTGGTATGCATACATGGCGTTCTTGTAAGAAATAGAGTAAGAGACAGAAAAATGTTGGGTCCTTACATTATGAATAATCCGTGAGAGCAAGTAAACTATGACTGTTCTAATCAATTCAGATGATAATATTCTGTTGTTTTGTAGACATTGATTATCCTGCCAGTGATTAAAATCAATGGGTAGATTTACTATTTTTTTTAATTTTTTATTAATTACACTTTATTCATATTGTATCCCCCCATAAGCCCCTCCCTCCTCCCCTCCCGATCCCACCCTCCCTCCCCTTTCTGCCTGCATGCCACTCCCCAAGTCCACTGATAGGGGAGGTTCTCCTCTTCTTTCTGATCTTAGTCTATCATTTCTCATCAAAAGTGGCTGCACTGTCCTCTACTGTGGCCTGATAAGGCTGCTCCCCCCTCAGGGGGAAGTGATCAACGAGCAGGCCAATCAGATTATGTCAGAGGCAGTTTCTCTTCCCATTACTATGTAACCCACTTGGACACTGAACTGCCATGGGCTACACCTGTGCAGGGGTTCCAGGTCATCTCCACGAATAGTCCTTGGTTGGAGTATGAGTCTCTGGGAAGTTCCCTGTGTTCAAATTATCTTGTTCTGTTGCTCTCCTTGTGGAGTTCCCGTCCCCTCCAGCTCTTACTATTTCCCACTTCTTACATAGAATTCCATTCACTCTGCCCATCAGTTGGCCATCAGGCTCAGCATCTGCTTTGACAGTCTATACTGCAGAAGCTTTCAGAGGCCCTCTGTGGCAGGTTTCAAGGTTGTTTCCTGTTTTCTTCTGGCTTTCAGAGGCCCTTGACTGCCTACAGATTGGGAAAGAATCATCACCAACCCTTTATCTGACAGAGGACTCATATCCAATATACATAAAGAACTAAACAAGCTGAAAAGCAATAAACCAAGTAATCCACTTAAAAAATGGGGAACAGAGCTAAAGAGAGAATTCTCTGTAGAGGAATATCGAATGGCAGAGAAGCACTTAAAGAAATGCTCAACCTCATTAGCCATTAGGGAAATGCAAATCAAAACAACCCTGAGATTTCACCTTACAACCATCAGAATGGCCAAGATGAAAAACTCAAGGGACAACACATGCTGGAGAGGTTGTGGAGAAAGGGGAACCCTTCTCCACTGCTGGTGGGAATGTAAACTGGTACAACCACTCTGGAAATCAATCTGGCGCTTTCTCAGACAACTAGGAATAGCGCTTCCTCAAGATCCAGCCATACCACTCCTAGGCATATACCCAAAAGAGGCGCAAGTACACAAAAAGGACATTTGCTCAACCATGTTTATAGCAGCTTTATTTGTAATAGCCAGAAGCTGGAAACAACCCAGATGCCCCTCAACTGAAGAATGGATGCAGAAACTGTGGTACATCTATACAATGGAGTATTACTCAGCAAAGAAAAATAAGGAAATCATGAAATTTGCAGGTAAATGGTGGGACCTGGAAAGGATCATCCTGAGTGAGTTGTCCCAGAAGCAAAAAGACACACATGGTATATACTCACTCATATAAACATACAATATAGAATAAACCCACTAAAATCTGTACATCTAAACAAACTAAGCAAAAGAGAGGACCCTAACTAAAATGTTCAATCCCCATCCTGAAAGGCAAAGAGGATGGACATTAGAAGAAAATGAAAATAGGAAACAACCTAGATTTACTATTTTAATATTAGAAATTCATACTTCTTTTGAGTGTTCTGTGAAAGAACAATTCAAAATATTTTCTTAGTTTTTGTTTTTATGTACATTATATCATGACTTTTTAAAATATTTTTAAAACGTGATTTTTTAACTCTCTGTGTCCCCTCTCCTACCTTGTTCCCTCTCTTTAACCATTATCTCTGTCTATGCTCTCTCCCCTTTTGGGGGAGATTTAAGCATCCTTCGTTGGGTCCTCATTACTTACTTTCTTTGGGTCCATGCCTTGTAGTATGGTGGTATGCTACATGTACCATATGTACCGTGTGTACTGTATGTACAATGTGGCTAAAGTCCACTGAAAAGTACATATCATGTGAGTCTTTCTGGGTTTGAGTTACCACACTCAAAATGCTCTTTTCTAGTTCTATCCATTTGCTTGCAAATTTCATGATTTCTATGTGTTTAATAGTTGCGTAGTATACCATTGTGTAAATGTGCCACTGTTTCTTTATCCTTTCTTTTGTTGAGGGACGTCTAGGTTGTTTCCAGATTCTGGCTATTATGATAGTGTGAAGATTAGACCTGAGGAGAACAAGCGCTAGTGAACAGAAGGCCTGAAGAGAGAAGAGAAACTGAGGGTGGGGGTATCTCTGTGACAAACTGGAGACTTAAGTTGGGGTCCATAGAAACTGGGAACTTAAGCAGAGACCATAGAAACTGAAGAGGACATCCTCTGACTAGACTAGTCTTTTAGTAAAGGACAGGGAACACCAACCCACCCACAAAACCTTTGACCCAAAATTTACACTGCCTTTGAGATGTGCAGGGATAAAGATAGAGCAGATAGAGCAGAGATTGATGTCATGCTCAAATGATGCCTGGCCCAACCAAAGACCCACCCTATGAGAGAATGTCAACCCCCTGACACTCTGAAGGATAGATACTCTGCCAAGCTTTCTGACAGTAGCCTTACAGGGTTGTTCTCTGAGAGGCTCTACCCAGAAGCACCTCAAAACAGATGCTGAGATTCACAGCCAAACATTGGTCAATGAGTAGAAAGTCTTATGGAACAGTGGGAGAAAGAAGAACCCAGAAGTGACAAGAGCTCCACAAGAAAAACAACAAAGCCAACTCACCAGGGCCTAGAGAGGTTTGCTGAAACTGAAGTATCAACCAAGGACCACACATGAACTGGACTTTGGCCCCGTACAAATATGTAGCAGATGGGGAGCTTAGACTTTTAGTGGGTCCTCTAGTAAGGGAAGTGTGGACTGCATCTGACATGGACTTATTTGCTAGCTTTTAGATCAGTTTCCCTGCTGGGATTGCCTTGACAGACCACAGGGGAAGAGGACACATCCAGCCCTGATGCAACTTGATGAGCCTGGGTGAATGAGAAAAGAAGCTCCCCTTTTCTGAGAAAAAGAGGAGGAAAGAGTAAGGAAGAGAGGGTCAGATTAGGAGGGGAGGAGGTAAGGGGCTACAGGATGTAGAGTTAATGAACTAAATAAATGAGAAAAACCATGGCTAGTTTTTAAATTTTAAAGTTAATTTAAAATTCTAACTCTTTGAGAATTCAATATATGTAGCAATGATATATGATCACATAGATTTTCATTCCCTATATCTACCTTCCCACTCCTTTCAGAGTCTCTCTAATATTCTGTCTTCGCTTTGTTTTAGGTTTGTCTGTCTATTTTTGTTTGGTTTTGTTGGATAACCTGCTAAGTCAAATTGCCCATATGTGCATGGGTGTAGGACTATCCTCTGGAGCACTGACACTCTCCCAGTAGACATAGCCTCAAAGACCAGTTAATGGAAGCTGATAGCTGGTGGGTAAAGGAGAATCATTCTTCCTTGATGGTAACTGTAAGAAGGAATTTTTATCTAGAGGACAATAAAATGTGTTCCCTGTCCTATTTCCATACTTGCTTCTTAAAACAATGCAAACCCTGCAAGGTATCAAAGCAGACCCTAAGACTCATAGCCAAACTTTGGGCAGAGTGCAGGGAACCTTATGAAAGAAGGGAGAGATAGAAAGATCTGGAGGGGAGCTCCACAAAGAGAGAAAAAAATTCTGGGCACAGGCCTTTTTCTGAGACTGATACTCCGGCCAAGGACATGCATGAAGATAACCTAGAACTCCTGCACAGATGTAGCCCATGGCAGATCAGTGTCCAAGTAGGTTCTCTAGTAATGGAAACAGGGACTGTCTCTGACATGAACTCAGTGGTCTACTCTTTGATCACCTCCTCCTGAGGGGGGGAGCAGCCTTACCAGGCCACAGAGAAAGACAATGCAGCCAGTTCTGATGAGACCTGATAGGGTAGGGTCAGAGGGAAGAGGGGAAGACCTCCTTTCAGTAGGCTGGAGGAGGGGCATGGGAGGAGATGAGGGAGGGAGGGATAGGGAAGAAATGAAGGTGGGGCTACAGTTTGGATAAAACATGAGTAAACTGTAATTAATAAAAAACAATAAATAAATTTAAAAAGACAATGTAAACCCTGCTTTTAAAGTCAGGGCCAGTTTTATCTATTAATTCATTGGCTCAGGACTCGGGAAAATCTTTAGGGGCTCATGGACATCATTAAATTTCCTTTGAAATCAGATTTTTTTAAAATAAACTTTCAGGTCAAAAAATATTAATACACAATGCTAATGCATTCATATTTATCCTAATGTAATCATAAAATAAATTTTAATATATATATTTATATTATAAAGAGGAATCATCCATGAAGGCCAAAGTGCCTTAGGCTCAAGAAAGTCATAATGTGTTCCTGCTTGAAATAGAAGCTTTCTGAAATTAGATCTGAAGCAACCAAGCAGGTACCATGAATGCATTTATTTTTCCCTGCTCTTCTCTGCACATATGATGCAGCCAGAGGCTTCAGTTACTATTGCCTCCACTTCCTCTTGATGCCATACTCTAAACCAGAATAGTGAGCTGAAATGAACTATTTCTCTCATAAAAAAAGATTCGTTTAGTGAGTTAATATTCTGATCTTTGATTTTTCTCTTATATTTTTATTACTTCTTACATTTTTAAGATTAAAACTACATAAACTTCCCTTCCTTCCTCTTATTTTCTTCCCTTCTTTTTCCTTTCTCCAGACGCATCTATATACCACTCCTGTTATCTTTCAAAGTCATGGCTTTTTTTTCCCATCAGTTGTCATTATATGCATGTATATGTATATATTGAAATTTCTAAGTACAACCTACTCAGTCTGTATAAGATTACTTGGATATTTTCAGGGATGACCCAGAACACCTATTTTAAAGCTCTAGTTTAGATTGAAATTGGTGACACTATCATATTGATTATGTCATCACTTTGTGCTGTGTTCTAGGTCATTGAAACAGTGAAAGCACAGCAACTGGGGTCGTAACATTTTAGCACTGATATTCCCAGGTATTCTGATCCTCTGATAATGAGCTTAAATTTATTCAAACATAGATTAGAAAAAATCCTCTGAGGATCACCAGTAGATAAGAAAATACAGATCCCATATGTCTCTGATAAGGTCCACTTCTATAGGCAAGCTGATAATGACCTAAGATTTCAGGATTGCATCCTATGAGCCTGGGTAGGGGCTCTTCACTTGATAAAAGGCTTACTTACTCTCTGCGTACCTAGCCACTTGGTAATTGTTACATTCAAGCATAAGGAACATGAGCTTCAAAGGGACAAGAGTTCTGTAGTCAGTCTAAAGAGGACACTAAAGCTAGATCTCTCCCTACAGATGTGTTCACCAAAAGAACACGCCAAGCAAAAGAAATTGTTTTACATATCTCTGCAACGACATACACAGGTCTTATTCAAAGATGAAAGCACCACACTTAGGCCCTCCTTTTGGTTGCTTCAAATCACATTTTGATATGTGTTTTAGAGATTTTCTTTGTGACTTTCCTTTTGCTTCAGCTACACAAAAATAAAAGCAACCAAGACTCCAGGGAATATGGCATTTGAGAAAAATATTCCCTTGTAAATGTAACCAGAGAAGGAATCTGTATTGTTAGTCTTTTAGAGAACTGTGTAGCATTATATTGCCTGGCATTTATTCACATTTTTGAGACATTTATTCCCAAACTAACCTTTGCAACCTAATCCCATGAATTTTCTTCCCTCATTTTTTTCAAATATACATATACACACATACACGCACACACACACAAAGTTAGTAACTATGCCCACAAAATCTAAGCCCAAGTTTGATGATGTCCTGAATCCAGTCATGATCTTCATTGGCAGCCCTCTATACAACACAGAGTAGGAAAAATATGACATCATTCTGAGGAAGCTAAAGCTCTGAATTAAGTCCAGCATAAAATTTGGAATTAATGAAATGACTTTCTACTTAAATATCAACTAGAAGTGATTTGTTATTCACTGTAGGTCAGAACTTTTGCCTCAGGTTTATACTATCTATAGTTTTTTAAATTTAATTTATTTTAATCACAGTCCATTCGCTTGTATCCCAGCCGTAGCCTCCTCCCTCTTTTCCTTCCAATCCCTCCCTCCCTCCCTCATCTCCTGCCTGCCTTCTTCCAAGTCCACTGATAGGGGAGGTCCTCCTCTTCCATATGACCCTAGCCTATCAGGTATCTTTAGGACTGGCTGCAATGTCCTTATCTGTGCCCTAGCAAAACTGCTCCTCCCTTGGGAGGAGGGGGAGATCAATGAGCCAGTCACTGAGTTCATGTCAGAAATAATCCTTGTCCCCCATATTAGGGAACCTCTTGGATACTGAGCTACCATGGGCTACATCCGAGCAGGGGTTTTAGGTAATATCCATGCATGGTCCTTTGTTGGAGAAACAGTCTCACAGAAGACCCCTGTGCCCTGATATATTTGGTCCTTGTGGAGCTCCTGTCCCATCTAGGTCATACTAACTCCCCCTTCTTTCATATGATTACCTGCACTCTGCAGAAGGTTTAGTTATTAGTCTCAGCATCTGCTTTGTCACATTGCTAGATCGAGTCTTCCTGATGCCCTCTGCAGTAGGCTCCTGTCATGTTACTTGTTTTCTCCTACTTCCAATGCCAATCCCCATTGTCTTTTGAAGTAAGGACTGATCATCTTACGCCTGGTCCTCTTTCTGTTTATCTTCTTTAGGTGTACAGATTTTAGTATGTTTATCTTATCTTATAGTTCTAATACAGACTTATAAATGAGAATATGCCGTGCATCTTTCTGCTCCTGTGATACCTCACTCAGGATGATCTTTTCTAGATCCCACCATCTGCCTGCAAAATTCATGATTTCCTTGTTTTGAATTGCTGAGTAGTATTCCATTGTGTAAAAGTACCACGATTTCTGTATCCATTACTCCATTGATGGACATCTGGGTTGTTTCCAGGTTCTGGCTATTACGAATAAAGCTGCTAAAAACATGGTTGAGATGTTGTGTACTTGAGCATATTTTGGATATATGCCTAGGAGTGGTATAGCTGGATCTTGAGGAAGCAGAATTCCTGATTGCTTGCATTAATGCCTTTTAACTTCTTTAGTTATTTATATATTCTTGATATCAGCCCTGTGTCAGATAGAGGTTTGGTGAAGATCCTTTCCTAATCTCTAGGCTGTCGTTTTGTTCTGACAAGTGTCCTTTGCTTTACAGAAGCTTTTCAGTTTCATGAGGTCCCATTTATTGATTGTTGCTCTTGGAGCCTGTGCTGATGGTGTTCTGTTCAGGAAGTTGTCTCCTGTGCCAAAGAGTTCTAGGCTCTTCCCCACTTTTTCTTCTAACCGATTTAGTATATCTGGTTTATATTGAGGTCTTTGATCCACTTGGATTTTAGTTATGTGCAGGGTGATAAATATGGATCTATTTTCATTTTTCTGCATGTAGACATCCAGTTGGTCTACCACCATTTGTTGAAGATACTGTCTCTTTTCCATTGAATGGTTTTGGATTCTTTGTCAAAAATCAAGTATTCATAGGTGTGTGGGTATATTTCTGGGTCTTCTATTTGGTTCCATTGAATCACCTTTCTGCTTCTATGCCAATACCATGAAGTTTTACTACTATTGCTCTGTAATACAACTTGAGATCAGGGATGGAGACACCTCCAGATAATCTGTTGTTGTATAGGATTGCTTTGGAAATTCTGGAGTTTTTGTTTCTCCATATGAAGTTGATAATTTTTCTTTTAAGGTTTGTAAGAATTGTGTTGTTGTTTTAATGGGAATTGAATTGAATCTGTAGAATGCTTTTAGCAGGATGGTCATTTTCACAGTTTTAATCCTACTAATCCATGAGCATGGGAGATCTGTCCATCTTCTGTTATCTTCAACTTCTTTCTCCAAAGACTTGAAGTTTTCTTCAAACAGGTCTTTCACCTGCTTGGTTAGAGTCAACCCAAGGTACTTTATGTTATTAGTGGCTATTGTGAAGGGTGTTGTTTCCCTGATTTCTTTCTCGGCCTTTTTGTCTTGGGTATACAGGAGGGCTTCTGATTTTTTTTTTTTTTGAGATAATTTTGTATCCAGCCACTTTGCTGAAGGTGTTTATCAGCTGAAGGAGTTCTCTGGTTGAGTTTTGGAGTCACTCATGTATACTATTATATCATCTGCAAATAGTGAAACTTTTACTTCTTCCTTTCCGATTTGTATTTCCTTGATATCCCTTACTTGCCTTGATGCTCTAGCTAGAAATTCAAGTACTGTGTTGAAGAGATATGGAGAGAGTGGGCAGCCTTGCCTTGTCCCTGATTTCAGTGGGATTGATTTAAGTTTCTCTCCATTGAGTTTGATGTTGGCTATAGGCTTGCTGTATATTGCCTTTACTATGTTTAGCTATGTGCCTTTTATTCCTGATCTCTCAAAGATTTGAAACATGAATGGGTGTTGGATTTTGTCAAATGCTTTTTCAGCATCTAAGTAGATGATCATGTGGTTTTTCTCCTTTAGTTTGTTTATATGGTGGATTACATTGATGGATTTCTGTATATTGAACCACGCTTGCATGCCTGAGGTGAAGCCTACTTGATCATGTTGGATGATATCTTTTATGTGCTCTTGGATTCGGTTTGCAAGTATTATTTTGAGTATTTCGCATCAATGTTCATAAGAGAGATAGGTCTGAAGTTCTTTTTTTGTTGGGTCTTTGTGTGGTTTAGGTATCAATGTGATTGTGGCTTCATAGAATGAGTTTTGTAATGTTCTTTCTATTTCTATTTCGTCAAATAGTTTGAAGAGAATTGGAGTTAGCACTTCTTTGAAGGTCTGGTAGAATTCTGTGCTGAAATCATCTGGCCCAGGGCTTTTTTGGAAGGGACACTGTTGATGACTGCTTCAATTTCTGTGAGGGATATAGGGCTATTCAATCTCTCTACCTGATCTTGACTTAATTTTGGTAGATAGAATCTATCAAGAAAATTATCCACTTCTTTCAGATTTTCAATTTTTGTGGCATATAGGCTTTTGTAGTATGACCTAATGATTGTTTGGATTTCCTCAGAGTCTGTAGTTATTTCCCCCTTTTCATTTCTGATTTTGCTGATTTGGATAGTTTCTCTCTGCCTTTAGTTAATTTGGCTAAGGGTTTGTCTATCTTGTTGATTTTCTCAAAGAACCAGCTCTTGGTTTCATTGATTCTTTGAATAGGTTTATTTGTTTCTAATTGATTGATTTCAGCCCTGAGTTTGATTATTTCCAGCCATCTGCTCCTCTGGGAGTCTCTGCTTCTTTTTTTTTTTTTTTTCCCTAGGACTTTCAGTTGGGCCATTAAGTTGCTTGTATGAGATGTTACAAATTTCTTTTTGAAGGCACTTACTGCTATGAATTTTCCTCTAAGCACTGCTTTCATTGTGTCCCATAAATTAGGTTGTACCTTCATTTTCATTGAATTCTAGGAAGTCTTTGATTTCTTTCTTTATCTCTTTCTTAACCCAGTTGTCATTAAGCAGCAAGTTTTTCAGTTTCCATGTGTGTGTAGGATTTTTACTATTTCCGTGTTGTTATGGTCCAGCTTTATTCCATGGTGGTCAGATAGAATACAGGGGATTATTTCAATCTTCTTGTATCTGTTGAGGCTTGCTTTGTGACCAACTATATGGTCTATTTTGGAGAAGGCTTCATGAGATACTGAAAAGAAGGTATATTCTTTTGAGTTTGGGTGAAAAGTTCTGTAGACATCTATTAGGTCCATTTGATTTATGGCTTCTGTAAGTACCTATATTTCCCTATTTGGCTTCTGTCTAGATTATCTGTCCCTTGGTGAGAATGGGGTGTTGAAGTCTCCTACTAATAAGGTGTTGGGATTGATGTGTGATTTAAGCTTGAATAATGTTTCCTTTACAAATGTAGGTGCTCTTGTATTTGGGGCATAAATGTTCATAATTGTGATGTCCTCTTGGTTGATTTTTCCTTTGATGAGAATGTAGTGCCCCTCCTCATCTTTTTTGATTAATTTTGATTGAAAGTCTATTTTATGCGATATTTGGATAGCTACTTCAGCTTGTTTTCTGGGTTCATTTGCTTGAAAAACATTTTTCCAGCCCTTTACTCTGAGGTAGTGTTTATCTTTGTTTCATAGGTGTGTTTCTTGGATTAAGCAGAATGTTGGATCCTGTTTCCACACCCATTCTGTTAGTCTGCGTCTTTTTTTTTTTTTTTTTTTTTTTTTGGAGAGTTTAGTACATTGATATTGATAGATTATAGTGACCATTGAACCTTAGTTCCTATTACTGTGGAGTTGGTGGTCTCACTGTGATTCATTGCTTGTTTATTTTAATTTTTGTTGGGAAATTATCTCTATCCTATGTATTCTTGGGAATAGTTGTTTTTGTTGGATTGGTGTTTTCCTTCTAAAGTGTTCTTTAGGGCTGTTTTGCTCTGTAGATATTGCTTAAATTTAGTTTTCTCATGGAATATTTTGTTTTTTCCATCCATGTTGATTGAAAACTTTTCAGGATATAGTAGTCTGGGTTGGCATCTGTGGTCCCTTAAAGCCTGCATGATATCTGCCCAGACCCTTCTGGCTTTCATGGTTTCTGATGAGAAGTCCAATATGATTCTGATAGGTCTACCTTTATATGTTACTTGGCGTTTTTCCCTTGCTGCTTTTAATATCTTTGTTCTGTAGATTAAGTGTTTTGACTATGATGTGGCATGAGGAGTTTCTTTTCTGGTCTAGTCTATTTGGTGTTCTGTAGGCCTGTTGTATGTTTATGGACATGTCTTTCTTTAGGTTGGGAAAATTTTCTTCTATTATTTTCTTGAAAATATTTTCTGGAACTTGGAGCCTGGAATCTTCTTTTTCATCAGTTCCTATTATCCTTAGATTTTACCTTTTCATGGTATCCTTCATTTCTTGGATGTTTTGTGTTTGTGACTTTTCCAATTTTACTTTTTCTTTGAGTGAAGTATCAGTTTCTGGGAGTGTATCTTCAGCTCCAGAGATTCTCACTTCCATCTCTTGTATACTATTGGTGATGCTTGCCTTTGTGGTTCCTTCTCTTTTCTCTAAGCTCTCCAGCTCCAGGATTTTCAATTTTGTGTTTTCTTTCTTTCTTTCTTTCTTTCTTTCTTTCTTTCTTTCTTTCTTTCTTTCTTTCTTTCTTTCTTTC
>NW_026585644.1:30626499-30629040 GCF_907164565.1 Psammomys obesus
TTCTTTCTTTCTTTCTTTCTTTCTTTCTTTCTTTCTTTCTTTCTTTCCTTCCTTCCTTCCTTCCTTCTTTCTTTTTTCTTTCTTTCTATTATTTTATTTTTTTTAATTATACTTTATTTACTTTGTATTCCCCCTCTAGTTCCCTCCCTCTTCCCCTTCCAATCCCTCCCTTCCTCCCCTTTCTCCACACACTCCTCTCCTCAAGTCCACTGGTAGGTGAGGGTTTCTTTTTCTTCCTCTGATCCTAGTCTGTTAGGTCTCATCAGGAGTGGCTGCATTTTCTTCCTCTGTTGATTCTAATTCTGTTTTCATGCCTTGCACCAGTTCCTTCATCTGTTTGAGTGTGGATTTCCATCTCTCTATGATGGTCTCTATATTTTTGTTCCTTTCCTCTCGATATGCCACTAATTATATCTCTACTTGTGCCTCTATTTGTTTGGCTGTATTTGCCTGTGTTTTTTGAGAACTTTGTTTATTTCCTCTTTTTTTGCCTCTACTTGGGTGGCCAATTCTTTGAGAGATTTGTTCGTTTCCTCTTTAACTGTCTGGATTTGAATGGCTATTTCTCTGAGAGATTTGTTTGTTTCCTCCTTATGTTCCTCAAAAAACTAGATAAGCATAGCTTTAAAGTCATTTTCTTGTGTTTCCAATGAGTTAGATTATCCAATAATTTTGGGGGTTGCTGGTGAAGCCATGATGTCTTGATTTATGTTGGATGTGATCTTTCGCCGTTCCCCGGCCATTTGGTTATCCGTAGCATTCACTGTTTGTTCCTGAATTCTGCAGATCAAACTGGTCTTTCTCTGGTGTCTGGAGAATTTTTCAGGAAAATGAGGGAGGTCCAGTGTTTTCAGTGTGTGCTTTGGTGTTTCAGCTTTACTTGTGGGAGGAAAGTCAGCAGGCGCAGAAGTACAAATGCAGGGAAGTGTGTGATCGTGAGTGTGTGTGGAAGTGTGCCCTGAGGGACAGGGTACCAGAGAATGTATATGCCTTCAGTCTGAGAGAGGGGAGCCTTGCAGGCACCAAAGGGGTTGCAGGTGCTTAAGATATTGCAAGAGCTGTTAATGATTGTGGGTGCAGATTCCCTGAGTATGTCTGTGGCCTACAGGCTACTGGTATTCTTCTCTAAGTTCCAGGAGTTATTTGCCTAAACTTCACTGGTAGATCCACAGAGCAGGGGCTTCAGTGTCCCACAAGGCCCTCTGTTTCTCACAGTGGATGTGTTCATGGGAATGATCTTATGTCTGGCTGCTAGCTTAGAAGCACCCTGAATCTGGAGTTCTGTAGGCACTTGAGGGCCCACTCTCTAGCAGGTCAAATTGAAAAGCACAAGGGTTCCTCCTGTTCTCTACTTGCTAGATTGGAACTATTGAGTCAAATAGGGCAGGATGAGCTCAGTCAGCTCAGTGGTGCTACAGCCATTGAGCTAGGGAGTCCTGCTAAATGCTGCAGAACTGGGATGTCCAGGTGCTTGCTGGTAGGTCCTGTCGAGCCACTAAAGTGGTCCACATACCTAGGTGGCCCAACACCTGGTATACCTGGGTCCAGCAGGTCTACTGGTCTTTGGTGGCTGTACAGCTGGCTATCTGCCACTGAGGGGTTTGATGGTCCATACAGTCACTGGCTGGGAGGCCCTGTTGTGTCAGTACTGCTGCTCACAGACATGGAACTGGAGAAGGATTGTATTGCAGATCTGGAACTCTGTAGAGGGCAGGAGTTCTGCAGACAGGAGCTCCAGTGTGGCAGGTCCTCGGCAGGGCGGAGCAGGAGGGAGCTCTGGTGGGAGGGTGCTCGGCACAGTGGGGACTCTCTGGATGTATGCTCCATGGGATGGAGTTCTGCGGGCGGGTACAGCTGCTTGTCGAAGCTGAGAAGCTAGCAGCCCTGCCTCTACTGTCTTGGTCTCCAGGCAGTGAGTTTTGTTCTCAGCTCAACTGCACTGTGGTGTAGGCTCCCCTGAGGAAGAGGGAGGCCTGAACAAGGGAAGTGTGCCTTTCTGTTCCCAGAGAAGCTCATGCTTGATCTGAATCTATAAGTGTTCTCTGCTTCTGTGGTGTCCCTTCTCTTTCAGAAAGCCAAAACGACTAAATTCTGGCTTCAGTTGCTCCTGCACTCACCAATTTCAGAGTTTCAGATCCTCTGCCCCTCAAAAACAGTGCATGCTCATCACCACCATCCTGGATCCCCCTCACTATCTGTAGTTTTTAAATGCATTCAAACACTCTGCAAAATAATGGTTCACTTCCTTACTTGAAGAATAGAAAAGAGTGGTCATATGAGATACAAAGAAGAAGTACCAGACCTTGGAATACACTATTATAAGATCATCTAGCACCCTATTACACCCTATTAGGAACAATGACTGGCTATCTGCTTCTTCTTATATTCAACAACAGGCCCCTAAAAGTGCCAGTGGCAATTTAGTCTCCTTTTTACCTACACTGGATTACAATGCCTGTTTTGGATATGCTATATCTTTTTGTTTGTTGCTTAGTTTCTTTCTTTCTTTCTTTCTTTCTTTCTTTCTTTCTTTCTTTCTTT
>NW_026585644.1:30629050-30654349 GCF_907164565.1 Psammomys obesus
TTTCTTTCTTTCTTTCTTTCTTTCTTTCTTTCTTTCTTTCTTTCTTTCTTTCTTTCTTTCTTCAGAATATAACACTTGATAAGGAGAGTTGTGGTTGGCTAAGCTCCCCTAAATATGTGAAGACCCATGAAGGAGATGTATCAAGAAGAATGGCTGGGTTAGTATTAGTAAATTTAGCTTCCTGCTATTCTCATGAGGGGACAGAGTTTGGGTAAAGTCTACCAGCTGAAGGTATGCAACATGGACTAAGTATGAATCAGGTTGATACTGTTAGTCACTGTTGGGTAAAAACACTGAGAAATTATAAAACAATGGGTTCACCAGGGCTCAGAGAACTTCCCCTTTGAGTGCCTGTAAGTTTTGGTCTTAGGCTCTCTCAAGTTTATATAATGTTAATATTGATTATCCTCATCCACACACTTCCTTTCATATTGTTTCCACTAAAGAATGGAAGCTTAATGTTAAGGTGAGATCTTTGCCACTGGCATTCTGACAGAAAATGTTCATTGCTGCTTTCCAAAAGTCCCCCACTGCCCTTCTTTTATTCTTGGAAGGAACTTGGAATAAAATAGAAGTAAGGAAGGGCTGTTTCCTGGTGCAGTCACTGGCTTAGAAAAGCCATTTCAGGCTGCACAAGGTGCTTCGATTGCCCTATTTTCCTGAAATTAATTCTAAACTTTATGGGTACAATTTGTTTCCCTTAAGTCTCTAATTATGCTTTTAACACTCAATCTTTCAAACTCCAGCCATTAGTGCCTTAATATGGTGTTATCAGGAGATAGAGTAGAGTTAGGAGTGTAGGTGGGAATTATGAGAGCAGAAGTTACACCTGTGCTTGTGATGGTTTGAAATTGATGTCCCCTGGAGTAAAGCTAAAAGGAAAACCTAATAAGTCACCAAAATAGACCAAAGTAATGTCTGAAATTAGTATTTAAGGTATTAGGACAAGGGGTTAGGAAGGGCTTAAAAATAATCACAAAAGTTTTATTTAAATTTATTGAATTTGGGATGATGGTGTGGGATTCCAAGCCAAACAGAAATAATCGTGGGAGGCAAAAGCATCCTTGGTGTTTTAGACAGTGTTCTGTTGCTGTGAAGAGGCACCATGACAAGAGAAACCCTTTAAAAGTAAAGCATTCAAATGGAGCTTGCTTAGAATTTCAGAAGGTTAGTCCACTGTCATCATGGCAGGGAGCATGAAAGTAGGTATGGTGCTGGAGAAGCAGGTGAGAGTTCTATATCCACATTCACCAGCAACAATAAGAGAGAGGAACCACTGGGCCTCTGGCTCAGGCTTCTAAAACACCAAAGCCCACTCCAGTGACAATATCCTCCAACAAGGCCACACCTAAGAAAACCATACCTCCTAATGAGGTCAAGTAGTACCACGCCCCAATGACTAAATATTAAAATACATGAGCCTATGGGGATCATTCATAATCAAACCTCCACAGATGGTGAGGTATGCGCAAGGTGTAAATGCTTTGGTCTAAAACAGAGGTTCAAGCACACACAATTCTAAGGAAGGAGATGAGTAAGAAGTGGCTAGAAAGTGAAAAAAAATCATCAAAAGTTGAATCACTGAATAACCTGGAAGAGCCCACAGGAGGAAGGATAGACAATAATAAGAAAATTATTTTGGTTATTGAATCACCTCAACTAATATCAACTGAGGAACAAAGGTGCTTCACCTTGGAAGAAGCAACACATCAGACTGATTTCTTATTTCAGCAATACTATGTACATGCACAATGCACAGAGACACACATACACACACACACACACACACGCTCTCTCACACACACACACACATATATATACACACACACACTCACACATACACATATATTCACACTCACACATACATGCACACACATATAGACACACAAACATACCACACAGATAGACAGGAAATTCAGGCATGGGTGCCTGCATGAAATGAAGAAATGAGAAGAAAAGTTTGTATGTTAGACCGCTATAGACAATCCACAAAGGAAAAAAACACAAGCAGGAAGGAATATAAATCCTCCCTTTAAGAAACTCATGGACTAAAGACACCAGGATTGGGAAAATCGCAAAGTCACTGGAGATGATTTGGTAGACGAGTCCTGCCACACTTCACAGGGATCTGGATCTCAGATTCTGGGGATAGAAAGACGAGATATTGTCAAAATGCCCAGCAAGTCACCCAGTGAAGATCCAGAAGAGGAAATGGTCACCTCACATAGTCTACCAGGAAACACCAATTCATTCTTTGATTCTTTGGAACAGGAAAACTCCACATCCAAAAATGAATTGTGCCCTTAGAAGAGTGAAAAAAAAAAAAATCACTCGATTTTGGAGCACTTATTGAAAGGTCCTTTTATGTCAGATGTTCCCACCTAGAGTACAAAGATAAATAGATGTCAAAAAGCAGAAAAGATTAAACTTTTAGTATAAAGAACCGCCTGAGAAAGAACAGAAAGTTAAGAGTAATCAGAGAATAGCTGATGGTGTGAAGACCATTGCTGGCATCACTGGGTATACAGTAAGCTGGTGAAGGAGAAACTGTTACAGTGGGGAGATAAAAACAGACTGTTGTGAGCTTTCAATGCTAATCTAAAGTGATTAGATTTCATTTAAATTTCATTTAAAAAACATAGAAACTACTGTAGAGTTTTAAGCAGAAATTTGACATCTAAATGGCTTACTTAAATCTTTCAACTTTTGCATACGATATTTATTTACTTTTTAGTGCTTGTTACAGGAGAGTAGATTATTACAGAAAACCTAATTGTTAGCAAAATATAAAAGCTTAAACAGATGTCAGATGTAGTTAGGTGTGTCCCTAAGAGGTGCAGCTTGGATGTGTCTCTGAAAACCTCCATAGATAAGAATGCTAAAGAATACCAAGTTCCTGCCTGTTTAAAGGCAATTTGCTTATGGTCTTTGCTCTATGACCTGAGGCAAAGTCAACTAGGTGGCCTTGAGCTAGCCTACCATAAAGATGAAACTGTTCAGCCCCTACTGACTTGTCTTGGAGCATCTCCACTCTGATGGTGAAATGCTTCAGCCTCTCACGGCTGTAGGGGAGGCTCTAGACACTTCTTTTATAGCAATTGGACCTTTGAAAGTTCTCTCTCTCTCTCTCTCTCTCTCTCTCTCTCTCTCTCTCCCTCGGCTTGGAAGAACCCTCAGCTCCAGGTAAGAGATGGAGATTTTCTCTTTGGGCTTACAGAAACAACAAAAAAGTAGCAGGCAGGATACAGGTAAAACGGTATCTAGTAAAGAGAGCTAAGGAGCCTTCATGGGTTTGGAGGAGGTCTAGAAAGAGGTAGACTAGCTCAGTAAAAGGACACAGGTAGAACAATCTTTGTAAAGAGCTAACAGTTTAGTTGTAGAATCAGGCTTGTAAATACATATTTTGTGTATAGTTCAGAAAATAAATTACCTTGCTGAGCTACTAGGTTTTTACCTCAGGTTAGACCTCCTGTGTCTCTATTGGTATAAATATTAGATAATTTAAAGGGATACATATTATATTTGGCTCCCCAGCATGTAGCAAAATACGCAGAAACAGACTTTGAATGCCCTCTGTTACAAGTGCTTTTGCGTTTGTGTATGGCGTATGTTCATGTGTACCCAAATACTTGTATGTGTGGGTACACGTGTGTGCATGCATACTTGTGGTGCAAGCAGAGGTTGCTGTTGGGTATCTTTTTAGATTGGCATTCCACTTTATTCACTGAGGCCTGGTCTCATGCCAGATAACATATCAATTTAGCTAGTCTGCTTCTGTGCCCCAAGTACTGAGATTACAAACGTTACTCAGACCCACCAGGGTCTCAGTTCTCGGGAAGCAAAACTTAGTCTTAACACTAGAACCACAAGCATGTATTCCAATGACCCATCATGCAGCCTGCATATGCTTTTATTTGTTTTTCTCAACCTCTCATTTTAACGGCCTAATAATTTTAAGGAATTCTGGAGATAACAGATGAAGAAATCTTTTCCAAAGCTGGATATCCATGAAATCTGTACCTTTTAGGAAAATATAAATCCACAGGCCAACAAAACTTTTGACATAAGAAATCCCATCTTTTGCGGTAGACTCCTGTCATACGTTCAATGCACATCCCATTTGTCTTTCTAAATGAGGATTGATCATCTTCACCCGTGTCCACTTTCTTGATTATCTTCTTTAGGTGTGTAGATTTCATTATGTTTAACATATCTTGTAAGTCTATATAAGCGAGTACATACCATGTTTTTCTACCGCAAAAGGCATCTGAAAGACTCTACCTAGCAGTGTTTCAAAGCAGACACTAAGACTCATAACCAAACCCTCGGCAGAGTGCAGGGAATCATATGAAAAAAGGGGAGTTAGTATGATATGGAAAGGATAGGAGCTCTACAAGGACCAAATATATCCGGGCACAGGGTCTTTTCTGAGACTGACACTCAACCAAGGACCATCTATGGATATAACCTAAAACTTCTGCTCAGATGTGGCCCGTGGTAGCTCAGTAACCAAGTAGTTTTCCAAAGTAAGGGGAACAAGGACTACTTCTAACAGGATCTCAAGGGCAGGCTCTTTGACCTCCCCACCCCCACAAGGGGAGGAGCAGTCCTGTTAGGCCACAAAGGAGGACTTTGCAGCCAGCCCTGAAGATACCTGATAAAACAGGGTCAAATGAAAGGGGAGGAGGTCCTCCCCTATCAGTAGACTCGGAAAGGGGCAGGGAGGAGACCAGGGAGGGAGTGTGGGGTTGGGGAGGGAATGAGGGAGCGGGATACAGCTGGGACACAGAGTTAACAAAATGTAACTAAAAAGAAAAATAAAATTAAAGAAAAATTTAAAAAAAGAAATCCCATCTTTGTTGCTTTGTTGTTAAAATGAGTGTCATCTTAAAATATATGTGGGATCCGTAGCCTAAGTTGCATAATTCATTGCTATAGGTGTAAAATGTTAACTCACCAGTACTATAAGCTGAGCATATAGATCAGTCTCTTTCTAGCATCTTTTGACATGAATTACCTTCAAGAAACGCTTAGAAACCTCACCCATACTTTTTACAACAGCATCACATTTTTGTTTAGTTCCAAAGTATATTTAGTTCTTGACCTACTATTCAAATACAGAAATAAAGGGAACATTGTTTCATATGATGTCTACATAGAACTGGAGAATTTAGTAAGAGATTAAAAAGAAAGAAAAAATAGAACAACAAGCTTATTGAATATATTTTAACAACCTTACCTCTGTATATCTACAGACTGAAAAAAAGGCATGGCATATCATAGTGAAATAAAACATATTTCTGATTTTATACCTAATCCTTCCTTCCCTTGCATAGGAAGCAAATGTAACTCAAGAGTAACAATTTAGAAAAAAATAACTTCTTTAATTCAAAGATGAACTTGGGTATGACCTCAGAGAATTCAGAACGGATGCCACGTTAGTCCTTTAATAAACTGGACTTGGCAATAACTGATCTCAAGGAAAATTCAATCAAAACCCAAGTCTTATCTTTCTTCAAAAACAGGACAGTTGAGAATTGAATGTGATGTCCTGGAAAAATCGAAGAAGAAATAACATCAAACTAGTTTGTTCCTGAAAACAAGGCAACAAGAAATTGATGGCATTTTCACCTGTGGTTCCTACTACAAAAGACCCCAGGCTCAGAAACCATGCCACTTGACTTCCTTAAATTCCAACACACACACACACACACACACACACACACACACACAGAGAGAGAGAGAGAGAGAAAGAGAGAGAGAGAGAGAGAGAGAGAGAGAGAGAGAGAGAACAAGGAACCATGGAGATGACATTTCTGAAGTCATTTTGAAGTTGAATCCAAGTCAGCCTTGAAAGCAATACCCATCAGTTCTTTGAACAGGCAAAAGTTTGCCACTCAAAGTGTTCTTTCTCCTCAGCTTCTTCCTAGGATGTATAAAGGTGAGCAAGTGAGCAAAGGATGACATGAAAGAAAAGGTATTTAGAGAGGGGAGAGTGGCCTGAAGCTGTGTTTCTTTTCATAATTTTAAAGGATAGTCAAGTGAGGTAACTATTTCTAAAGAACAGGGAAGGATTCACCCATTTACATGTGTATCTCACATTCTAAAGAAAGTTTTACAAACCACAAACAAAAAGCATCTAGCTATACCATTACATTCATCTCTGCAATTTCTGTAAAATAAACGAGTACAGGGATGAGGCTCATCTAGCTTTCTGTTGTCATTCCCTTTCAGTTTAATGATATGCTTTATTGAATGGAACAAAACGTAAAATCTTGCACAACCTACACTCATTTACATATGCTAAACATCCATGAAGCAAGCTATTCATGTGGATTCTGATAGGAAAATAGTCAATGTGTTAAGAACTTCAGGATTTTAAAAGGAGGACTTGTGAAAAGAAACATATGTGATCCATCAATGTACAAAGAAATAAAGAAGTTTATGCTCACCGTGAAATTCACATCATAAAACTAGGAAAACTCAAAAAGTGGTTACCAGGCTAGCTTGACCAAGAACAAAGTTTTATCTAAAGGAATCAGTCTTTTAGTTTGAACTTTCATATATGAAATAAGAGATTGTTTTAAATTAATCAAGTGTGCAAATTAAATTTTAGATTTTTATTGATTACTGAATAAAACACTAAATCATGTTACTAAATCTAACTAGTGAGAATTATGTGAGTCATTATTATATAGAGATGATTTCTACCCTAAAGGAACTGACATTTAATAGGGGAAAAAAGTAAAGTCTCTCTCATATCCATTTATCTCTCTCTATCTCTTTAGCATCTATCATATATATATACACACTCATATATGCCTATATACATATATTACATATGTATAACAAATATACATATATTACATATGTATAACATAATAAGTAATATATGTATAACATATATATGTTACATGTGTATATAGACATACAAATATGTGTATATATACATATATGTGTGTGTATATATATATTTATATGTGTGTCTGTCTGTCTGTCTGTGTGTATGTGTGTGTGCAGCTAGGACCATGGTAGCTAGGACTCCAGCTAGTAGATATGGATGACAGTTACAGAAACTCAAGGGAAAGAAACTGAGGTCTATGAGAGCTGCCGATGGATGACTATTTTTGAGTCTCTAAGAATCAGTGGAACTATATCCAAGAATGGGCTGATGCCCTCAGCAAGAAGGCAACATGGCCAAATTAGAAAACCATAAGCAGCTTTGTATCATGGACACTCAGTCAACTTCTTATAGGTAAAATCTTACAAAATCTTGCAAAGTGTATTAAACAAGTTCTCAGAAAGAAAAAGAGGACACTGCAAACCTATGATGATTGAATAAAGTTGAAATTCTGGTATATTATATTTGTAAAGGTGTGTAAGTGTGTTGATAAATGACAAATGATAACTCAATATCCCAGGAATGAAGTATGGATACAGGAAAGGGAAAGACGGTTGCATTCAGAATCAGTCCCTGCTTAGTGGGTGTCTCTGATGTAATTAGCCAACTTTCTATGACCCTACATAATGGAAACCAGGAAGATAAGTACCCACCTCTTCTTTCTCCTTTTTGTCCACTAAAGGTGCTTCTACTCGTGATAGCCAAACTTGTGCCAGAGGACTAAGAAGCCAGTTGACACACACTGTTCTGGCCAGGAACTCTCAGCACAGAGAACAGTGTGGGAGGATGCAACATAACTCTGAGGACAACCTGAATTGTCCAGCATGGATTGTCACAGTGTGAAAGGGTTCCAGAAAACATCATTTCTAAGTGTTTTCATCTTCAAAGGATATGGTGATTTGGATGAAAATGGCTCACATGTCTGAATACTTGGTCCTTGGTTCGTGGAATTGTTTTGGAATGATTGGCAAATGGAGCATTCTTTGAGAAAGTGTATCAGCGACAGCAGGTTCTGAGGTTTCTAAAGATTTATTTTTATCAGTGTACCTCTTTCTCTTTGCATCCTACTTATGGATCAAGATGTTAACTCTAAGCTGTTGCTGTTACTATGCCTTTGTACTGTCATAATGGACACTAACCCTCTGAAACTGTAAGCCCCAAGTTAAATGTATTCTTTTATAAATTGCCTTGGTCATCGTGTTTTAGCATATAATAAAATGTGACTAAGACAATCTCTGTCAATAGTTTATTTCTCTCCCAAAGTCCTTCTAAACCTATTTTTACATGAGCTCTTTGTTCTTCCTCTAGAACTTTTTTTTCTGTACATACTGTATATTTATCCTTCATATTATGGCTGTCTAGGTTTATGCTTGTTTACGTAAAGGCTTTAAGATATTCTAGGAGAAAGTATTGTTTTTTTATTGAAACATATTGAAAAATATGATTCAGCATCAGTTTTGCATTTTCAATGGTCAGAATGAGCAAAGGACATCCAGGATTTGTTGTATCAATAGAAAATAATTGCACTTACGATCTGACAACTCACTGTATCAGAGAGCCATGTCGGATATGAAAATGACTCTGTGACTCTGTGTATTCTTACCACTAATACTGAGTCCAGATAACATGCATGTGGATCCTCAGACACCTAAATGTCAGAGATTATTTTATTATCCAAATGACAAATAAAATAAAGTGAAATACAGTTCTCTCTAAAGCAAAAAAAAAAAAAAGAAAAGAAAAGAAAAGAAAAAGAATTAAAAATAAACAGACACTTGCAGTGGTCTGCAACTCCATAACTCAGTAATCACCAGTGTTCAAAACCATCCAAATCCACTTTCAACATATTTTGTGTGACTATTATATACCAGAATCCAGAGGTCATATGTGACATTCAAGACTCCATAGGGGTAGGGATTATTTAGCTTTATAAATGAAGAAATGGGGGCTGAGAATGACTGAGATAGCATTTGTCACTGGCAGATAGGAAGAATCATCCCAGGAGTAGCAAAATGGCTCAGCTGTCAGGAACATGCACTGCACTTGCACTGGACACAAGTTTGGTTCTCAGCCCCAATGTCAGGTGACTCACAGGTATCTGTAACTCCAGCCCTAGGGGTTCCAGCAGCCACTTCTGGATTCCTTGAAGCATCTGTAATCACACAAGTACACACCCACTCATAGATACATACACACACACACATATACACATACATGTGTAATTAAAATATATTTTTACTTTTCTTTTTTAATTTAAAGTTAATTTTTATCTTTTATTTGCTTTACATCCTGATTGTGGCCCCCTCCCTCATCTCTTCCTGGTCCAACCCTCACTCCCTCTTCCCCAGTATTTTCCTCCGCTAGTCCTCAGAAAGGGAGGGCCTTCCTACCATCTGACTCTAGGCTCTCAAGTCTCCTGAGGACTGCCTGCATCCACTTCCTCTATGGCCTGACAAGGCCACCCAACCAGAGGAAAGTGATCAAAGAACAGGTAACAGAATGTATGTCAGAGACAGCCCCTGCTTCCATTACAAGGAAACCCACATGGACTCAAAGCTGCCTATTGGCTACATCTGGGCAGGGGGTCTAGGTCTTTTCCATGCATGTTTCTTTGTTGGTGTATCAGTAGCTGCAGTCTGCCCATGGGCCTGGATTTGTTGGCTTTGTTGGTTGTCTTATGAAGCTCCTGTCCCCTCTGGGTCCTTCTAACCATCTCCCCTCTTATGACTTTCTGCACTCTGCCCAAAGTTTGGCTGTGAGTATTAGCATCTGCTTCAATCCCCTACTGGGTGGAGTCTTCAAGAGGACATCTATGGTAGCCTCCTGTTCTGTCCCCTCTCTTCAACAGCTTCCTGTGTCTATTTTGTTTGCCCTTCTGAGTGAAAATTAAGCATCCTCGCTAGGGTCCTTCTTGTTATTTAGATTATTTTAGGTCTGTGTACTGTAGTACAGTTATCCTAATGTTCACTTATAAGTGAGGATATGCCACTCGTGCCTTCTGACTTTGTGTACCTCACTGAGGATGATCTTTTCTAGTTCCCACCATTTGCCTGCAAATTTCATGATTTCCTTGTTTTTGGTAGCTGGTAGTAGTCCATTGTGTAAATGTACCACAATTTCTCTATACATTCATCAGTTGAGGAACATCTGGATTGTTTCCAGATTCTGGTTATTATGAATAAAGCTGCTATGAACATAGTTGAGCAAAGGAATTTGTTGTATGGTGGAGTATCTTTCGGGTATATATGCTCAAGAGTGCTATAGCTGGGTCTTGAGGTAGCACTATTCCCAAATGTCTGAAAAAGTGCCAGATTAATTTCCAAGGTGGTTGTGCATGTTTGCACTCCACCAGCAATGGAGAAGGGTTCGCTTTCTCCTCATCCTAGCCAGCATGTGCTGTCAGTGGAGTTTTGAGTCTTAGCCATTATGATGGGTGGAAGGTGGAATCTTCAAGAGTCGTTTGGATTTGCATTTCTCTGATGACTATGGAAGTCGAGCATTTCTCTAAGTGTTTCTCTGCCATTCAATATTCCTTGGTTGAGAAGTCTCTGTTTAGTTCTGTACCCCATTTTTTAATTGGGGTATTAGTTTTCCTGGTGTTTAATTTCTTAAGTTCTTTATGTATTTTGGATATTAGCCCTCTGTCTGATGTAGGGTTGGTGAAGATCTTTTCCCACTCTGGAGGCTGTCATTTTGTTCTATTGTCAGTGTCCTTTGCTTTACAGAAGCTTTTCAGTTTCATGAGGTTCCATTTTTTAATGTATTTATTTTTTTATTAATTACAGTTTATTCACTTTGTATCACAACTGTAGCCCCCTCCCTCGTACCCTCCCAATCCCACCCTTTTTCTCTCTTCTCCTCCCATGCCCCTCTGCCAGTCCACTGATAGGGGAGTTCCTCCTCCCCGTCTATCTGATCCTAGTATATCAGAGTGGCTATATTGTCTTCCTCTGTGGCCTGGTAAGACTGTACCCACCTCAGGGGAGGTGATCAAAGAACAGGCCACAGAGTTCATGTTAGAGACAGTCCCTGTTCCCATTACTAGGGAACCCACTTGGAGACTGACCTGCCATGGGCTACATCTGTGCAGGGGTTCTAGGTTATCTCCATGCATGGTACTTAGTTGGAGTATAAGTCTCAGAAAAGATCCCTGTGTCCAGATTTGATTTTATTTTTCTCTCCTTGTGGAGCTCCAGTCCCCTCCAGGGCTTTCTATCTCCTCCTTCATTCATAAGATTCTCTTCACTCTGCCCAAAGTCTGGCTATGAGTCTCAGCCTCTGCTTTGATACCCTTCAGGGCAGAGTATTTCAGAAGCCATCTGTGGTAGGCTACTGTCCTATTCCCTGTTTTCCCCCTCTTCCAATGCACATCCCATTTGCTTTTCTGAGTGAGGATTAATCATCTTACTCAGAATCTTCTGTCTTTATAGCTTCTTTAGGCATATAGATTTTAGTATGATTATCCTATATTGCATATCTAATGTCCACTTTTAAGTGAGAATATACCATGTGTGTCTTTCTGCTTCTGGATTACCTCACTCAAGATGATCTTTTTTAGTTCCTGCCATTTGCATGAAAATTTCATGATTTCCTTGTTTATAATAGCTGAGTAGTATTCCATTGTGCAAATGTACCACAATTTCTATATCCACTCCTCAACTGAGGAACATCTGCGTTGTTTCCAGCTTCTGACTATTAGAAATAGAGCTGCTACAAACATAGTTGAGCAAATGTCCTTGTTGTATACTTGAGCACATTTTGGATATATGCCTAGGAGTGGTATAGCTGGATCTTGAGGTAGCACTATTCCTAATTGTCTGAGAAAGTGCCAGATTGATTTCCAAAGTGGTTGTACAAGTTTACATTCCCATTAGCAATGAAGGAGGGTTCCCTTTTCTCCACATCCTCTCCAGCATGTGTTGTCACTTGAGTTTTTGATCTTAGCCATTCTGATAGGTGTAAGGTGAAATCTCAGGGTCGTTTTGATTTGCATTTTCCTAATAAAGGATGTTGAGCATTTAAGTGTTTCTCTGCCATTCAGACATGGAAGGAAAAATTCTCAACTCATGTGGAATAAATAAATACCTGAATCACTAAAACAGTCCTCTACAATAAAAGATTTTCTGGAGGTATATCCATCCTTGATCTCAAGCTGTACTATAGAGTAACAGTAATAAAAACTGCATAGTACTGGCATAGAAACTAGCTGGTGGATCAAAAGAATCAAATAGAAGACCCAGAAATAAACCCACACGCTTATGGACACCTGATTTTTGACAAAGATGCCTAAACCATACAGTGGAACAAGATAGGATCTTCAACAAATGGTGCTGGTCTAACTGGATGTCTACATGTAGAAAAATGAAAATAGATCCATACTTATCACCCTGCACAAAACTAAAGTCTAAGTGGATCAAAGACCTCAATATAAAAGCAGACACACTAAACCTGTTAGATGAAAAAAATGGGGAAGAGCCTTGAACTCATTGGCACAGGAGACAACTTCCTGAACAAGAACACCAACAGAACAGGCTCTAAGATCAACAATCAATAAATTTGACCTCATGGAACTGAAACCCTTCTGTAAAGCATAGGACTCTGTTGTCAGAAGAAAACGACAGCCTACAGACTGGGAAAGGATATTCACCAACCCTCTATCTGACAGAGGAATAATATCCAGAATATATAAAGAACTCAAGAAGTTAAAAAGTAACAAATCAAATAATCTTATTTAAAAAATGGAGTAAAGAGCTAAACAGAAAATTCTCAATAGAGGTCCCAACTGTTTCACTTTTTAAAACTTATTTATATTTTTTATAAATTACAGTTTATTCTCTTTGTGTCCTCACATTAGCCCCCTCCCTGTTCCCTCCCAGTCACATTCTCCATCCTTCATCTCCTCCCATGTTTCTCCCCAGGTCTACTGATAGGGGAGGTCCTTCTTCTTCTGAATCTACCCTATCATATTTCATCAGGACTGGCTGTATTGTTTCCCTCTGTGGCCTGGTAAGGCTGCTCCCCCATCAGGGGGGAGGTGATCAAAGAGCCAGCCACTGATTTCATGTCAGAGACAGTTTCTGTTCCCATTACTAGGGCACCCACTTGGAGACTGACCTGCCATGAGCTACATCTGTGCAGGGGTTCTAGGTTATCTCAATGCATGATCCTTGGTTGGAGAATCAGTCTCAGAAAAGAAATTTCTGTGCCTAGAAATTTTTGATCTGTTGCTCTCCTTGTGGAGTTCCTGTTCCTTCCAGGTCTTCTTATCTCCCCCTTCATTCATATGATTCCCTGCACTCTACCCAAAGTTTGGCTATGAGTCTCAGCATCTCCTTTGATACCTTGCTGGGTAAATCCTTTAATCAGCCCTGTGGTAGGCTCCTGTTCTCTTGCCTGTTTTCTCCCTCTCCCGATGTATATCCCCTTTGCCTTTCTGCATGAGGACTGATCATCTTACCCAAGGTTCTCCTCCTTGCCTAGCTTCTTTAGGCATACAGATTTTAGTATGTTTATTCTATATTATAGTCTAATTTACTCTTATTAGTGAGTATATACCATGTGTGTTTTTCTGCTTCTGGGATATCTCACTCAGGATGACCTTTTCTACTTCCTACCATTTGCCTGAAAATTTCATGATTCCATTTTTTTTTAAATTATTGATCTTAGAGCCTGATCTATTGGTGTTCTGTTCACGAAGTTGTCTCTAGTGCCAATGAGTTAGTTCAAGATTCTTCCCCACTTTTTCTTCTAGTAGAGTAATCGATTTAGTGAGTCTGATTTTATGTTGACTTCTTTGATCCATCTGCACTTTAGTTTTGTACAGGATGATAAATATGGATTTATTTGTATTTTTCTACATGTAATCATCCAATTCAACCAGGACGATTTGTTGAAGATGCTATCTTTTTTTCCCACTGTACAGTTTGGCTCCTTTGTAAAAAATCACGTGTCTGTAAGTGTGTGGGTTTATTTTAGGGTCTTTGACTTGATTCCATCGATCCATCAGTCTGTTTCTATGCCAGTACCATGAAGTTTTTATTACTGTTGCTGTATAGTATAGTTTGAGATCAGGGATGGATATACCTCCAGCAGATCTTTTATTATTCAGTATTGTTTTAGCTAATCTGTTTTTGTTTTGTATTTCCATATGAAGCTGAGAATTGTTCTTTCAAGTTCTGTAAAATATAATTATTTTTATGTTTTGATGGGAATTGCATTGAGTCTGTACATTGCTTTTGATTTGATGGCCGTTTTTATTATGTTGATCCTACCAATCCATGAGCATGGGAGATCTTTGATAGATCCTATTTAATTTCAGCTGAGATTTCTTTTCCACTACATCAGCATGACTATGTTCTTTGATATGAGACTTACAAATAACTTGGATTTACATTGTATTTAACAATACATAAAAGAGGATGTTTTGACTAATATGTCCTAACAATAAATTTATCAAGTACATAATTGTAAACATGTTAAAATCTATGACTAGCTGATTGATTATATGGGGAGATGTGGGTAGAAAACATTACTAAAAACTAAAAAAACAACTTAATAATTAGACTATTCATATTCTTTTTTAAAAATTGTATATGTATGAGTGCCACACAACAGGTGGTTGTGAGAGGCCATGTGAGTGCTGGAAACCAAACCCTGGTCCTCTCTAAGAGCAGAAAACACTCAACCACTGAGCTATTTCTCCAATGGCTCCATTGATGTTATACGACCTTTAAAATAGCACTTAATAAATATTCTGTACCAATATTAATGACACATATTACGTAAGTATGACCTTGAATATTTTCCTGTGCATTTTGCTACAAGTCTGCGAATTATATGCCACTTGGTCAAAGTTCACAGCCCTGAGCTTTTATGAGCAAGACTGAAAGGCATTATAAGAAGCCAGAAAATTTGTTTAAAAGCTATATATACATATATATATATATATATATATATATATATATATATATATACACAAACTAGACTGTGGCAGAGAAAATAACAAATCCCATGCTTTGTAGATCTGAGTGCCAAATCCACTAATTAATACAGAATTTAAAACCCTTTCAAGAATATGTGCTACAGAACCAGAACCACTGTTGGTGTTGACAGTGACTACAGATCAAATGGGCTGCATTTAAAATATGGTGGCTTCAGATAAGACTAATTAGGGGATGACAAAAAGCAACCAATAAAAGCGAAACAAATCTCATTTCTAAATATGGGTAATAATGTAATTAATTGAAAATGCTTCCTCTTCTCCATTAATATATGGAAACTTTTACATGTGTTTTGTTGTTGCGGTTTAGGTATTGATTATGATGGTGATGATGGTGGTGGTGGTGATGATAATGTGGGAGTGATGATGATGGTGATACTACTGTTGATGATATGGAAGAAAACAAGGAAAATGGTTGTGGTGATGTGATAACATAAATATTGTACTGTGACCAGAAATGTTGAAATGAGTCAAAAGATAAGTGACAGGAGAGCTGGGGAAAGGAACATAGGAGAAGATGCAGAGAGGAGCTTAAGGTAACAGACAGATCAATAGATCCTTAATACAGAATAGTGAGCCAACATCTTGTCTTCACTTCTTTTGTTTTCTATTTTTCCAAAAAGGGTTATCTATTTTACTTGTCCAGATGGCTTTTCAACCTCCAGGTTACTTTTCTATCCTGTTCTGTGCTACTGCATAAGAAATTACCTCATCATCCTAATGTTCAGCAGCAATTATATTCATTTAATTAGAGTTCTGTAATTTGGGTAGTGCCCAGTGAGGACAGTACCTCTGTTTCATTAGCTCAGGCATGGGTGTTGTTGCTATTCACATGACTTTCCACAAGTAGCCAACAAATCAGTGTAGTGTTGGCTTTGGGTCCAGAGCTCAGTTGGGCTCATTGACTGGGCTTCAGTTTCCACACAGCCTTCTTGCCACAGGTCTAGCTGTAGTTGCCCACACATGTATATATGAATGTATGTGTTTGTATGGTATATGGATACATATGTGTACTTGTCAAGGGGGGGGGGGGCTCTATTACCCTCCACAACATTCCCTTAAGACATAGTCCGTAGGTGAAATGCAAGCAATACTGGCAGCCACTCAACTAGGATCTGCCTGTCTTTGCACCTCTCCTGACACAGGGATTCTGGAAATGCAGGCACACCCAACTTTTTGCTTATGTGTGAGGATCTGAACATAAGCACATGGGCACCAAGCACTGTTACCAACTGAGCCATCTCCCAGGGCTTACTACAACATTCTAGGCTGGTTTCTTCACCTGTAATACTGGATATAAATTTGGGTACAAGAATTGAGAAGTTAGTCAACTAAAACAAAACAAGAAACATGAGATGGATTACATACTGTAAATACTAAATAAATGTTTTGTGATGTTGGCATGTAGAGAAACCTGTTTTCGGCACATCCATCACTTCTTTTCCTTCAAGTGAATGCCCTATCTGAAGTTCTTCTATGCTGGACTTCATATTCTCACTGTGGTAAGTGTTACTGCAGGAATTTTGAGTACTCTATAAAAAATATTTTAGGATTTTTAGCGATATTAAAGAGGTATCCAAACTAAAAATGCTAATTGTGGGTGAGAAAAGCCACTTGAGAGGGACTCAGACTGTGGGGTTTAATGTCTCCAGGCCACTTGAAATTTCCATTAAGAAAATTCTTGCCAACAGTAATTAGTTAATCTCTCCCAGTTGTACTTAAGATGAAAACTCATCCTTTCTTTAAGGCAATGCCTATTTCTCTCTGAGTCTATGAAGCAATTTGACACTATCAAAGCCGTGTAGGTTACACATGTGCATGTGTGTGTGTGTGTGTGTGCATGCACACATATATTCTCATGAGTGAGTGCGTGTGTGAGTATATATCTACGTATGTGGTGGCAAGTGTCTGCCTCTGAAGAAATTAGAAGTTACCTACCTACTTTTTTGAGAGATGGTCTAGCACTCACCTGTAGGTTACCAATTAGGCCAGGAGGGATGACTAGTGAGCCTTGGGCTTATGTATGGCTCCTCAGTGCTGGGATTACAAGAACACACCCCCACCCTTGTTTTTGCTTTGATTTGTTGTGTTGTGTTTCTTGTTTATTTTTTATATAAGTTTAGAGAGCTTGAACTCAAGATTATCATGTTTCTATGGCAAGTATGTTATCATCTGAGCTATCTCCCCAGTCTCACTTCATTGTTTTAGGCACTCTGAGGAGTGTAAAAGAACTAGAAGCTGTCTTTGTAATTCATGGAGAGAGTTTCTCTGCTATTGCTGTGTCAAAAAACAGCCAATGATGTCTCAGTGGACTAGAAGCAAGCACTGGAGGGGTAAGTACTACAAGAACTCAGAGAAGGGAGAAACAGATTCTAGATGGGGCAAGAAAGAAGTCCAACGAACTTCAGTTAAATATCCACTTCTCTGTGTATAGGCATTAGGAACTGGCTTTGTATGGACTTTAGTAGGCTCTCCAGCTTTAAGATGCTTCAAAGCATGGTACAATGAAGGCATTTGCGGGGCAAGGAGAACTCAGGAGAGGCTAACTAACCAGAGCTTGTGATTCTTATTAAGACTTTAAGGAGATGAGAGAAGGGAACCCCAGCTATGCAGGGCTTCTGGGGCCAGTCCCAGGAACCTGGGCTTTCATCTGGGAGGCAATAAGGAACAATTATTATATGCTTTTAAGTATAGGATTCTGCTTTGTTTAAAAAAAAAATCCTGAGTGAAAATTTTATGTCCTTTCATTTCTAATGCTAAGAGTTCAAAGTCTTGTAGAATTCTATTGTAAAAGAATAGAATAAAACCTTAAATACTGACTCATTTTTCAGTGACGGAATTATTTGTCTTTGATTAATCATGGGGATATTTTCTTTCTGATTGTGTCTCCTTTCATCTAGTTCTATTTCATACATTTCTCAGATACCAACTTCTACCCCTTTGAAGCCATAATAAGAGATTTCTTTTATGTGCTTATTTTGTTGCTTTTTCATAAAAAGGCATTATGTTTGTGAAGATGCTGTTAACAGACATAGCAGCGAGTTAGGTACGGTTTACAAAGCAGGGTGGCCTTCTGGGATGAGTATGATCACAAAATCTCTATTGATAAATCCTTCAGGGATCTCAGCAGAAGAGTAAACACTGAGTCAGGTGGCCGCCTAGTAAATGAGAATAGAGAAAAGGAATTATGTCTCATACAAGGGTTGCCTTAGAAATAAATTATGAAAATAACATGTGACTTGGGACTTTTTATGTACATCATCACAATCGAACCATCTCTACTAGACCAGAAAGAGAAGAATAACTAAGGTACTCACATACTTACAGATGAAGAGGGCAAGTTAAGGTAGCCTATCCCCCTGTACTAGCAAAGCCTAGCTAAATATCCAGATGTATGCCACTTGTTCCAGGAACGAGCGTGCCTCTGCAGCCCTCTGAAGTACAGACTAGCCTTGCCTTGAGCCTCTGTATTCTAGGGGAATGTTAATTTTAGCACCAGCCTGGGTCTGCACTTAGCAAACCACTCCCCTCCTTACAGTCAGATTTAGAATTGTACCTGACATATCCTAAAATGATACTTTGATTTTTCACTCTCAAACCATGCAATTTGGCTTTCTAAACCTTCAGCTGAGAATGAGTGCATTTAACATTTGGCTCTGGTGGGAAGAAAATGTTTCAATGTAGAAACGCACATCTCCATGAACATGACTGCTAATTCAAATTCTGCTTCAGAAATTAAAGAGAGTGAGTGTGTGGTACCTAGTAGGAATTCAATCACGTTGTTTGGTTGAACCCCATAAACTGAAATATCCATATAATTTAGAAAAATCCTGAATTGCTTACATGGTGCCCAGAACAACCAGAGCTGGGAGAGAAATTATTATGGTTCCAACATAAAATGAAGGATGACAAAACTAGAGACCCTAAAGAAAGGGTACACACCATCCTGTTTTGTTCCCAAAGAGAACAATGCCAATGTGCAGGCTAGCCACTGTGCCTGCACACCAGACGCAGACTATCAACAGGGGCTTCCAGAAGTTGCTTGAGTTTGCTTTGTTTTTAAAGGCAATGTCTCTCTGCCTCAACCAGAAGTTTTGGAATGCAGGTTCCTCTGCCTCCCATCTTCTGGGTTTCCAGGCATGTGCCACCACACCTTTCCAGGATCTGATTATAAAACAGGGCAGTCAGGAGGAAGTAGAGTATATAAGGATTCTGCTTATGAATATGAACAGCTATGTAATAACAGAGGAGGTTCCTTCCCTTTTTAGAACATGGCCTCTCTGCTCAAGAGCAGGTTGAGATAATGACTCAGCATGTGTTAAAGATATTAAATTCCATTATCATGTATTTATATTTTCCCATATGTATATTGGTATTAGAAGTTATTCTTTCTCCCAGATTCTTGCCCCTAACTTACAATATCTATACACAGAAACATTTGTGGTTTTAGATTAGTATTTTTTTTTTGTAGGTTGGAATTAAGAATTATCAAGGCTGAATCATACAGTTACCAAACCCAAGCTCCTGAGAAGATGAAGTTCCAATCAGGAAGCCTGATACAGCAGCCAGCTTGGTGGAGGGCAGTGCTCAAATAGTCTACTGCACAGGTATAAACAAAACGAGGAGGTCCATGTTCCCTGCCTTTCGCAGCTCTGGGATTCAGAATCATATATATTAACTCTGCCTTTCATTTATTGAGTTCCCTCTTTGGCTCAATGGCATTCCAGGTGAGCAGAAATGACGGTACATAAAACAAAAAGACTCTCATTTCTGGGTGTGTGTGTGTGCAAATTATCCTGAGGGAAGATAGATGGTGTCTTACTTGCTGTGCAAAACACCATGGTGGATGGCATTACTCCTAACAGAGGTCTTGCCTTTTCATGTGAGTCAAGCAGAAAATGGGAAAAAAATTTATAGTCTAGTAACAAATTCTAATAGATATGTTAGAAAGAACTTTTGGATGTTTGTGCAAGCAGAGTTTGAAAGAAGAAAGCATGTAAGAGTATCTTGCCTCCAAGACCTCCAGGGACAAACATAAAACAGATAGAACAGAGACTGAGGGTTTCAGGTTGGTCCCAACCCTAAAACCCACCCCATGGAAGAAAGCCAACCCCTACCACTATTTTTTTTTCCTTTTTTCCTCCTACCACTACTAAGAATACTCTGCTACGCTTGTAGACAGGAGCCTACCAGAGTTGCTCTATGAGAGGTTTTATCCAGCAACAGTTTAAAACAGAAACTGAGACTCCCAGTCAAATATTGGGTGAAGCATGAGGAGCCCATAGTGGAAACATGGGGGAAAAGATAAAAGGACCAAGAGGTGACAAGAGCTCCACATGAAGACCAACAGTGACAACAAACCAGGGCCTACAGGGGCCTATGGATTCTAAAGCACCAAACCTGGGACCATGATGGACTACTACTTATATCTAGCCAATGGGCAACTCAGGCTTCATGTGGGGTTACTAGTTAGGGGAATGCAGAATATCTCTGACATGGACTCTGTTGCCTGCTTTTTGATCACTTCCTCCTGATGAGACTACCTTACCAAGCCACAGGGGAAGAGGACAAATGCAGTCCTCATGCTGGGGTTGGTGGGTAGGGGGACTGCCCCGTTATGAGGAATAGGGAAGGGGGATGCAAGAGGGAAGGTGGAACTGGAAGGAGAAGAGGGAGGGGCCTATAAACTGAGATGTAAATTGAATAAATAAAAACATTTTTAAAAGAAAAAAATGAGTAAGATAAGTTTAAGAAGTAATTGAAACACACAAAACAAGACACAGCCATGGTTTCTATTTAAGTTGTGGTGATAGAAGTGATAAAAGGTAACAGTATTCCATGAATAATTTGTAAGAATTGTTCATGGGTTGCTATAACTTCCCAGAGAGCAAGTTACCTCCCCATGTCATATAAGATGTGTTTGCAGGTGAGGAATAAGCATAGACGGTCCTGGAAAATGTGATCCTCCAAGCACTGGAATTTTGTAGTTGTTTGTTTTTTCCTTTACTTATTTAATCAGTTTACAGCCTGATTCCAGCCCTCTTCCTCCTCTCCTCCCTGTTCTACCCTCACATCTGCCTCCTCCCATTCCTCCCTCTCTTTCTTCTCAGAGAAGGGGAGGCCCTTAAGGGATACCAATCTGCCCTGCCATCTCAAGTCACACCAAGCACTGGAATTTACACAGTAATTGAGATACTGAGTTTGAATGTAAACTGAGGAATTCGTATCTGAAGAGTCCAGTTCAACATCTTTAAATGCATATTGGTCTCACGTGTTAAGTTCAAATGACAACTTCTTATCATTTTGCTTATACTGTTCATGACTATCATCCATCTCCTTAAAGTTACAGGGCTTAGAAGTAAATTCCACACCTAGAAAGGGTAAAATGACACATTGGGCATACGGTGACAGACTTCCAGTGAGGGAAATGCAGCTTTGTCCAGGCTGAACATCAGAATCAAGAAAACCTGTATAGGAACTCAAGCCCTCACAGCTGAAAAGCCAGGGCTATGTGAGAAATGACCAGACTGACTTCCTGCTTAGTTTCTTTGACTGTCACTCCTGTTCAGATAATTGGCAGTAGCACAGTGTCACTGTAATTTTCTGTTCAGAATATGCCAGAATCTAAATGCTGGCTTTATCGACGTCACTACAGATATGCATTGAGCTTTACCTGTTCCAGCCGCCGCTTGTGACTAAGAGTTACATATCTCTTCTAATGAACCCTGGAACTGCCTATGATCCAAACCACCCCAGAACATGGTTCACTCTACAGTCTGCACATAAATGTTGCACTCCAAATTTTGAAGCTTTGATTCAATTAAATCTTATGTTTAAATATGTTATAGGATGCTTTTTTTGAGTCTTTTTATTATCATTTATTGCAATTTATTCAATTTGTATCCTGGCTGTAGACCCCTTCCTTATCTCCAAATCCTACCCCCACTTCAACTTCTCCCCCTATGCCTCTCCTCTAATCCACTGATAGGGGAGGTCCTCTTCCCCTTCCATCTGACCCTAGCCTATCAGGTCTCATCAGGACTTGCTTAATTGCCTTCCTCTGTGGACTGGCAAGGCTGCACTCCCCAGAGGGAGATGATCAGAGAGCCTGCCACTGAGTTCATACCAGACAAAGTCCCTGCTCCCCTTACTAAGGAATCCATTTGGCTACTGAGTCTATAGGTTACATCTGAGCGAGTGTTTTAGGTCATCTCCATGCATTGTCCTTAGTTAGAGATGTTTAAGTAATTGCTGAAGGAAAAATATTTAGACTTGATAACATATGAGCTCCCGAGGGCTGAAGTAGATTTTGCCACCAATGTGGAATGACTACTCTCACTCTTAGTTGACTATACCTAGGACTTGTTTCCTGAGACATAACCATTTGTGTCTTTGGAGATATGAAACTCTTCATGCTCTCTGGGAAAGCAAAGAATAAGATGAAAAGTAAGACTTGGGGAAAAGACCCCATCTCAAGTCTTTGATTTTTGGAGGTTGTCTCTATGTAGCCTTTGTTGTCCTGGAACTCTTTTAATTTAGACCATGCTGGTCTTAACTCACAGAGAGTCACCTACCTCAGCCTCCAGGATGCTTGGATTGAAGGCATGCTCCACTGTCCCTGGGACCCCAAAGCTCATTTTTTTTTTTTTGGCTCTGTTGGTCTCCTTTTAGAGCTCCTGTCCCCTCCAGGTCTTTTTATCCCCCCCTTCTTTCATAAGATTTTCTGGTAAGGTTGCACCCCCCACAGAGGGAGGAGATAACAGTTCCTTATGAGACCTGATAGACTAGGATCAGATGGAAGGGGAAGAAGAAATCCCCTATCAGTGGACTGGGGGAGGGGCATGAGAAAAGAGAGGGAGGGTAGGATTTGGAGGGATAAGGGAGAAGGCTACAGTTGGCCTACAAAGTGAATAAACTGTAGTTAATAATTAATAGATTAAAAATAGATTCTTTGTACTCTACCCAAAGTTTGGCTGAGTCTCAGCCTTTGCTTCGATACCTCAATCAGTAGAGTCTTTCGGAGGCCACCTGTGGTAGGCTCCTGTCTTGTTCCCTGTCTTCTCCTGCTTCTGTTTAATGCCTTTGTCCTTGTGAATAAGGATTGGGCATCTTCCCTAAGATCTTCTTTGTTTAGCTTCCTTAAGAGTATAGATTTTAGTATGTTCAGCCTACTAATATCCGCTTATGAGTGAGTATATTCCATGTATGGCTTTCTGCATCTGGGTTACCTCACTCAAGATGATCTTTTCTAGTTTCCCAGCATTTGCCTGCAAATTTCATGATTTCCTTGTTTTTAATAGCTGAGTAGTATTCTGTTGTGTAAGGTAGCACAATTTCTGTATCCATTCCTCTGTTGAGGGACATCTAGGTTGTTTCCAGCTTCTGGTTATTAGAAATAAAGCTGCTAAAACATGGTTGAGCAAATGTCCTTGTTGTATACTTGAGCATCTTTTGGATATATGCCTAGGAGTGATATAGCTGGATCTTGAGATAGCATTATTCCTAATTGTCTGAGAAAGAGCCAGATAGATTTCCAAAGTGGTTGTACAAGTTTACAGTGGAGCAATGGAGGAGGGTTCCCTTTTCTCCACATCCTCTCCAGCATGTGTTGTCACTTGAGTTTTTGATCTTAGCCATTCTGATGGCTATAAGGTGAAATCTCAGGGTTGTTTTGATTTGCATCTGATGACTAAGGACATTGAGCATTTCTTTAAGTGTATCTCTTCCACTCTACATTCCTCTGTTGAGAATTCTCTGTTTAGCTCTGTACCACATTTTTTTAAATGGATTACTTGGTTTCTTGATGTTTAACTACTTAAGTTTTTTATGTATTCTGGATATTGGCCATCTGTCAAATATAGGGTTGGTGAAGATCTTTCCCAATCTGTAGGCTGTTGTTTTGTTCTGACAACAGTGTCCTTTGCTTTACAGAAAATTTTCAGTTCCATGAGGTCCCATTTATTGATTGTTGATCTTAGAGCCTGTGCTGTTGGTGTTCTGTATAGGAAATTGTCTCCTTTGCCAATGAGTTCAAGGTTCTTCCCCACTTTTTTTTCTAACAGATTTAGTGTGTCTGGTTTTATGTTGAGGTCTTTGATCCACATAGACTTTAGTATTTTGCAGGCTGATAAGTATGGATCAATTTGCATTTTTCTACATGTAGATATCTGGTTAGACCATCATCATTTGTTGAAGATTCTATCTTTTTCCCAATGTATGGTTTTGACTTCTTTGTCAAAAATCAAGTACCCTCGGGAATATGAGTTTATTTCTGGGTCTTCTATTCAATCACATTGATCCACCATTCTGTTTCTATGCCAGTATCATGCAGTTTTTACTTCTATTGCTCTTCCAATACAGTACAGCTTGAAGTCAGGGCTGGAGATAACTCCTTGTACAGGATTGTTTTAGCAATTCTGGTTTTTGTTTTGTTTTGCCATATGAAATTGAGTATTATTCTTTCAATGTCTGTAAAGAATTGTATTGGTATTTTGATGGGAATTGCATTGAATCTGTAGATTGCTTTTCAGAGACTTGAAGCTTTTTTTCATACAAGTCTTCATATGCTTGGTTAGGGTCACACCAAGGTACTTTATGTTATTTGTGGCTATTGTAAAAGATGTTGTTTCCTTAATTCTTTCTCAGCCATTTTTTCCTTTGTATACAGAAGGGCTACTGATTTTTTTTTTCTTATTTAATTTTGTTTCCAGTCACTTTGCTGAAGGCATTTATCACCTGAAGTTCACTAGTAGAATTTTTGAGGTCACTTATACCATATTATCTGCAAATAGTGATACTTTGACATCTTCCTATCCAGTGTGTATTCCCTTGATCTCCTTCAGTTGTCTTACTCCTCCAATTAGTACTTCAAGTACTATGTGGAAGAGATACAGAGAGAGTGGCCAGCCTTATCTTGTACCTCATTTCAGTGGGATTGATTTAAGTTTCTCTCTATTGAGTTTGATGTTGGCTATAGGCTTGCTATATATTGTGTTTACTATGCTTAGGTATATGCCTTGTATCCCTGATTTCTCCAAGACTTTAAAAATGAATAGGTGTTGGGTTTTGTCAAAAGCTTTGTTGGCATCTAAGGAGATAATCATGTGGTTTTTCTCCTTCTGTTTGTTTATTACAAATGTGGTTGATTACATTGATGGATTTCTGTACATTGAACCACCCCTGCCTGCCTGGGTTGAAGCCTACTTGGTCATGGTGGATGATATCTTTTATGTGTTCTTGGATTTGATTTGCAAATATTTTATTGAGTATTTTTGCATCAATGTTAATAAGAGAGTTAGCTTTTCTTTGAGGGTCTGGTAGAATTCTGCACTAAAATCATCAGGCTCTGGGCTTTTTATTTTATTTTATTTTATTTTATTTTATTTTATTTTATTTTATT
>NW_026585644.1:30654359-30677049 GCF_907164565.1 Psammomys obesus
TTTTATTTTATTTTATTTTATTTTATTTTATTTTATTTTATTTTATTTTATTTTATTTTATTTTATTGGCAGGGAGATTTTGGTAACTGTTTCTATTTCCTTGGGCTATATAAGACTTAAATCTATTTAAGTTTAGCTTTTTTTGATCTTGGTTTTATTTTTTTTTAATCTTGGTTTAGCTTTGGTAAATGGACTTGATCAAAAAATTGTCTATTTCATTTAGATTTTTCCAATTTTGTGGTGTGTAGCTTTTTTAGTAAGACCTAATGGTTGCTTGGATTTCCTCAGTGTCTGTTGTTATGTCCTCCTTTTCGTTTCTTATTTTGTTGATTTGGATAGTTTCTCTCTGCCTTTTAGTTAGTTTTGCTAAGGGTTTGTCTATCTTGTTGATTTTCTCATAGAACCAGATGTTGGTGTCATTGATTCTTTGAATTGCTTTATTTGTTTGTAATTTATTGATTTCAGCCCTGAGTTTGATTATTTCCAACTGTCTACTCGTCTTGGGTATGTCTGCTTCTTTTTTTTTAGGGCTTTCAGTGTCCTGTTAAGTTGCTTTTGAGATGTCTCAGACTTCTTTCTGAAGGCACTTAGTGCTATGAACTTTCCCCTTAGCACTGCTTTCATTGTGTTCCATAATTTGGGTAATTTGTGCCTTCATTTTCATTGACTTTTAGAATGTCTCCAATTTCTTTGTTTTATTTCTTACCTGATTCAGCTGTCATTGAGTAGAGAGTTCATTAGTTTCCATGCATGTGTAGGCTTTTTGTATTTTTGTTGTTCTTGAGGTCTAGTTTTAGGCCCTGGTGGTCTTATAAGATACAAGGGATTATTTGAATCTTCTTGTTTCTGTTGAGGCTTGCTTTGTGTCTGACTAAACAGTCAATTTTGTAGAAGGTTCCATGGGGTGCAGAAAAGAAGGTACACTCTTTAGAGTTTGGGTGAAAGGTTCTCTAGACATCTATTAGGTCCATTTGATTTAGGACCTCTGTAAGTGTCATTATTTCCCTATTTTCCTTCTGTTTAGATGATCTGTCCCTTGGTGAGAGTGGAGTATTGAAGTTTCCCACTATTAAGGTGTTGGGATCAAAGTGTTATTTGAGCTTTAATAATGTTTCTTTTATGAATGCATGTGCTCTTATATTTGGGGCATAGATGTTCAGGATGTCCGCCTGGTGGATTTTTCCTTTCATAAGAATGAAGTGCCCCTCATCTTTTCTGATTAATTTTAGTTGAAAGTCTATTTTATTAGATATTATGATTGTTATTCCAGCTTGTTTTCTGGGACCAATTGTTTAAAAAACATTTTTCCAGCACTTTACTGTGAGGTAGTGTCTGTCATTGTTGCAAAGGTGTGTTTCTTGGCTGCTGCAGAATGTTGGATCCTCTTTGTGTAATCATTCTGTTAGTCTGTCTTTTTATTGGAGAGTTAAGTCCATTGATTACTAGATAATAGTGACCAATGGATGTTAGTTCCTTTTATTGTGGAATTGGTGGTGATAGTATGTTTGTGTGCTTGTTTTCTTTTGATATTTTTGTTGTGATGTTACTATGGCCTGTGTTTTCTTGACTATAGTTGATTCAGTTAGATTGCAGTTTTCCTTCTAGTATCTTCTGTAGGTCTGGGTTGCTGTGTAGATAGTGTGCAAGTTTGTTTTTTTTTTTTTTCATGGAATATTTTGTTTTGTCCATCTATGTTGATTGAAAGTTTTGCTGGGTATAAGTTGTCTGGTTTGACATCTGTGTTATCTTAGAGTCTTCATGACATTTGTCCAGGCCCTTCTGACTTTCATGGTTTCTGTTGAGAAGTCTGGTGTTATTCTGATAGGTCTACCTTTATAGGTTACTTGGCCTTTTTCGCTTGCTGCTTTTAATATTTTTTTCTTTGTTCTGTAGATTTAGTGTTTTGACTATCATGTGATGTGAGAAGTTTCTTTTCTGGTCTAGTTTATTTGGTGTTCTGTAGGCCTCTTGTATGTTTATGGACATCTCTTTCTTTAAGTTGGAAAAATTTTCTTCTATGATTTCCATGAAAACATTTTCTGGACCTTAGAGCCTGGAATCTTCTTTTTTGTCTATTCCTATTATCCTTAGATTTTGTCTTTTCATGACATCTTTGATTTCTTGTATGTTTTGTATTTGAGACTTTTCTGATTTATTTTTTTTATTTGAGAGACGTATCAATTTCTGCAACTGTATCTTCAGTGCTTGAGATTCCCTCTTCCATCTTTTGTATTCTGTTGGTGATGCTTCCCTTTGTGGTTCCTGATTTTTTCTCTAAGTTCTCCAGCTCCAGGGTTTTCTCTATTTGTGTTTTCTTTATTGATTCTAATTCTGTTTTCATGTCTTGCACTATTTCCTTCAGTTTTTTCAATGTGGATTTCATAATGGCATCTTTTTATTATTATTATTATTTATTTCTCCGTTATGTATCTCTATTTGTGTGACTATTTCTTTGAGAATTTTGTTCGTTTCTTCCTTATGTGTCTCTAATAGCTTGATAAGCATAGCTTTAAAAGCATTTTCCTGTGCTTCCAAAGAAACACTTGAAATATCCATTGATTTTGGGGGTTGGTGGTGAAGCCATTATGCCCTGATTTTTGTGATGTGTTCTTATGCCTGCCTTTAGCCATCTAATGATCAGTAGCCTTGCTGATTGTTCCTGGAGTCTGTACTGCAGACTGAGTCTGTCTGTCTCTGGAGTCTGGAGTATTCTTCAGGAAGATAAGAGAGGTCCACTGGTTTGAGAGTGGGTGTTGGTGCTTCAGATTCAGCTAAGGGAAGAAGGTCATAGGCCCAAGTGCAGAAACACAGGAGTGTGCGTGGAAGTATGCCTGCCTAGAAGGGTGAAGTGAAAGGGAGAAGTAAGCACAAGTGCAGGTTGTAGTGCAGGCGCAGTTTGCTCATGTGCAGTGCGCATGCACAGGTGCCCAGACTGGCTCAGTGCCCCCCCCCTTGACCCACCCACCAGGCCTGTGGTGGTATTGTGTTCCAAGTGCTCAGATCTGCCTGAGCTGTACCATCCTTGCTCCAGGAACTGTTTGCCTGGATTCCACTGGAAGACCCACAGAACAGGGCCTTCAATGCTGAGAAAGCTGTCCCAGAGATCCTTATGTTGCGCTCAGAGGGAGTGTGAGTGGGAGGGATCTGATGTCTGGCTGTTAGTGTAGAGGGACCCTGATCTGGGGCTCTGTATGTACTCTCTAGCAGGAGCATTCAATAGCAGGTGCCTGCTTACACTTACTCACAGGTGTGTTTGGAGAGCGTGGCAGGGCTGTGAAGCCACTCACGGGTGGGTGTGCAAAACACAGAGGGCCCATGAATTCACTTGCGGGAGTAAGTGGTAAGCTCAGAGAGCCCACAGTTTTCTACTCTCAAATTTTGGGTCCTTGTTAGAGTAAGGAGGCGCCCTGTATGTGGGGTTAGCCCTCCCTGCTGCTGTTGCTGCTGCTGCTGCTGCTGCTGCTGTGCACTGGAGCAAGCCAATGTGCAGCCCACAGTGCAGGGGGTAGATGTTGCCCTAATTCATAGCTTGGAATTTTTGCATTAGAATTGCATCCTCTTTTGGAATGAGTCAGTCTAAGGATGTTTATTTACATTCCATATGTCCCTTGAAAGGCCAGTAAGTGAAATAGATGTGGACAGCTTACTGGAGTCTTTTCTCAGTTGCAAGCGGTTTATGCCATAAGTATGACCAATGGAGTGTGGGGGTGGGAAGCTGCCTCTAACAGCTTTGAAATGGCCCTCCAAAGAACATGTGATGGGGTACAGAGATCAAAAAGAAACCTAACCTGAAGCCTGGCTTTTCATGGAGATATCAGCAGAAGGAGGAAAATAGGAGGATGTATGTTGGGCAGCAGATTTGGCAAGATGAAGGTAATTTTGGTTATTATGAAGAACGATGGTGAGAATTAAAGGGAGAGAGAATGGATTGGCATGAGGGAAGTGCTTCTATTCTCATGGTGGAGCGATCTAATTGGGAGGCAGTGGACAGCAGGGGACTTTTCATCAGTCTTCAGTTGCCATTGCCTATGCGTATCTGGAATCTTTGTAACATATGACTACAAGAACACAGAAAGATCCAAGTACTTTGATTAAATACCATGGCATGGACTGAAAAAAAGTAGGATTAAATGGGTTAAAGGACAAACTAAAAAAAGATCTAAAAGTACACTGAAGAAGTTTAACTATGAAGTGCAAAAATAATGATTACTTTAAAGGGAGTCCATGAGTTATAGAAGTGTGTGTATGTATGTACATATATGGCTTTTTCTATTACCAATTAAAGTAATAACTATAAAATGAATCTATGTATAAAGACCTTTATGTACACAAACTCACTGAAGATGGATAATAGCTGTGCTGAGGATACCGCTTCCTCATACATTTTACAGAAGGGATACTCATAGGCTTAAACATTTTGCTAAACTCCTACAGAACATTTAGGAAAAAATGAGATTTTGTCCCACAATGGTTGCAACTGTTATTTTTTTCTAGGTTCCATGAGAAGTTTCTGTCTTGTGACATTTTTTATTTTCCTTTCCCATTTAGCACTGTAATAACATAGTTGCCTACGTGCATCCGTGTCCATGTCTCCGTTTCACAAGCTGACATTTCATAGCACTTATTTGTTGTTTTAAATTTTTAATCAACATACAATGTTTATATGTGAGGCACCGTGGGGTACTTTGCAGTGTTCAATGCAAAGGAATGTTCCACAATATGTAGTTTCTTTATTTCTTTTATGGTTGGGGATGGAACCCAGGACCTCCCACACACTAGACTAGCACTCTAACACGGAGCTGTATTCCTCGTCCCATGACCATGAAGTTCTTGAAGCAGGTCCACATGCCCCTTTGTCTCTTCAGGAGCGTATTCAGTGTGGGGTAGGTAATTGCAACAAAGATAAGACGCTAAATATCCGTCTAAATGGCAGTGCGCCAGACATCAGGGAACTGCTTTGCACAGTGTAGGTGGTTTATTTAGTCTTTTTTTTTTAAAGGATAGAAGCAATAATATAGGCAAGAATTGGCTGAGATTGGGAGGAGAGGAGACTGCAATTGAATCTGCATAGGCAATCTGCTACAGAGAAAAACAGAGGGTAAAAAGCCAGTGGAGAAACAGATATTTTGTGGAAACATGAACTAGATTTTATTTTTGCTCTGCTGAATGTTTCTAAAATTCAGCCTAAGATTTAATGTAAATCTATTTGAAAGGAGTTGCTAAATTTTAACTGGAAATACTGCTTTGTGCTAAATAATCTTTATAGCGTTCTAAATTATAGCCAAGTAGCAATATCATTACAGAGCTGTTTAGCCATAGCAGTTTATGTAGGAAGTCAGAAGAAGGTGATGATTCACATCAAAATATATAATAAAGAACTTTTTAAAAATCATGGGTATCTTTATTTACTCAAAATACTTTTTATTTAGCCATCATAATGCACTCGAGATTAAAGGGGAGAATGAAACTAACCAGTGGGAGCTGCAAAAAGTCCATGAAATGATAATAATAATATTTTGTAGTCCTGCAGCACTTTTCACGGAAGAAGGTCAAAGCACTTTGCAGCCATTAATACATGCAATCCCCCAGACAGACCTGTGGGATATGTAGGTGGCCGTTTGAATTCACATTGTGAGAAACAAAAGCAGTAAAGAAAGTGTTAAGTGGAGACACTTCAGGATGACCTGTAACTCCATTCCACATCCTTGAATGCCGCAACCCCAGGACTCCTTCCGGGACTGGTGGACTTGAGAAGACGCCAAGACTCCAAGTCTCACTAGGCTTTCTTCGTACCTTCCCAAACTTCCAGAGCGATTCTCACACAACATCTAGAGCAGTTGTTTACCCAGAAGACTCTTAGAATAAGAATGCCCGCACTAACTCCATCCTTAAGATCTACTGTTACAGTTGAATCTCAAATGTTTCCTATGATATTCTGTAAAGGGTTGGTCACCATCTCTTGTAAACTCAGAAGGAGGGCCTACTTGGAACTGATTTTTGGAAAGCTAAATCTTTCTCTGGCCTGCTCACACACCCCACTCCGGGTCTCTGCCTCCTGTCTAGGATAGGAGACAACTTTGTTCAACCACACACACCTCATGATGATGCACAACCTCGCCATATACACCGACAAATGCAAGAGACGCACGTGAACATGGACCTCTGCAATAGTGAGTCACAATTTATCTGAATAGTTGGCATTCCTGCAAATTATAATCAGGTGATCTCTTGTAGCTCCTTAGAGACTGAAATGTTATCACACTGAGATTTGCATGAAAATCTATGCCTTTGAGAGAAAAGTTTTAAATCAGGCATAAGGAAGCAGTAGCCAAGATCAATAAAGGAAGCACGGCTTTTAGGAAAGCAGAAGTGGGAACTATTCCTAGAGGTGATGAGTTCAACATAATCTTAAAACTGAGTCCCAGGTACAGCTGTGGAAAGAAAGCAGGAAGTGCCTCAGTTTAAATGTCTTATCCTTCCTAAAACAATATCCATCCAGGGAGCAAATGAATGAATAAATAAACGACATCATGAGAAAAAGAGAATGAATAAGGTGACTGTTGGAGGCACTGTCACTTCACAGAGAGATCAGTGTCCCCAAATCTATTATATATCAATCAATTAAAATGATGCTAAGAGACAGAGGAGCAAATGCTAAATATTCTTAAATTATCACGTTAGTTCACTTGAACGTGCTCCAGAAAACACAACACCTTAAAGGATTCATTGCACACACGAGGGCAGGAGAGTAAGCAGAAATCTACACCAACAAAGCCCCAATCTGTCTTCCAATTCATAATTCCTATTATCTCAGCCTAAATTCCCTACTCAGCCAGCCTTGCTGAGCACAGAGCATATGACTTCATACGTTCCAGCTGACTTCCAAGTTGGATCACTGTGTACTTCTCAGAAGAACAGTTAGCAAAGAAAAAGTCCAAACAAGAATCAGGGATTTCTCTTTTCTTCATAGAGATTTACTTAGGATCTCACCAATGTCGTCTAACTGAAATCCAAAACAACTGCCTAACAGTGAAGCAGGAGAACTGGGACCTGAGCTCTCATTTAATTTGGGTGTTCCTGTTTATAGTGATTTATGTCTTCTATAATACAGGTTTAAAAGCAAATAAAACGACACAGATACTTATCCAGAGTGCAAAGCCAATTTGAAAGCTGTATCATGGAAAGTTATTGACACCACAGTAAAATTTCCAGCTAGCACATTCATTCTTTTAAGATTCTATTTTAAACTAAGCACTGACCTTCCATTTCCCTGGCTAGATATTCCACCCTCTGAAGGAATATGCCCTCACTTCTACCATTAGGATTCTCCCTGCCTTGACCTGCACTACTAGTTAGTTGATGAGTATTTGACCCGAGTATTATTTGAGAGTTCATCTAAGAATTGTTCTAGCATCATGGGTTAGTGGGTTCTTCTTCTGTCTTTCTATTACCTAGTTGCCATCATGAGTCTTATATCTCCAAAGTATTCCCAGTCTGAAGTCTTCCAATACTAAGCCTCAGTTTTTCTCCTCTGTAAAATGGGGATAACAGCAATCTCTGAGAGTTGTGGCAAAAATATATATGTGACTGACTGAAGTACATTTGTCCCAGTGCCTAGACTATTTCCATTTTAGTAAATGGCACCATTGAAGCCATTCTCAGCCGGTGTGCTTCACTGAATGTATTATTCACTACAAAGGCAATACTGAATGATGTCCCTCAGAAATGGGTAGAGAACCAGCTCCTAAAAAAGGACACGAATATTGATAGGAAGGTATTCAAAACTCATTCTGTCCAGAGATTTAGGCCTGTAGAATAACTGTAGGCTACTTAGTGCTCAGGATATAGCTGATCTAACTCAATACCCTTCTCTCAGCATCTATTCTGACGAGACCGTCTTACCCATACCCAGGTGCCTGCAGTGACAGTAACCACCCTGTTCTCAAGGCAGCTCTTTCCAAATGGTGTGCCTGCTAACGGGGAGCAGCCACCCGCCCCTCATTCTGATATCTGCATCCTTGAGTTTAGGAAACACTGATTGAACGAATCAGTATTCTCCCCTCATTAAACTCCACGGAGGTGACTGCAGCTGAACGCTGTCAGGTCCCCTGGAGTTTGAAATGCCACTGAGCATGTGCAGATTCGGCCAGGCCACTGCTCTCCCCTGTTCTTTGTCCAAGCGATTCTCTTCTCTTATCTCACTGCACAGAATTTTTTTCCCCAGTCCCCTCAGCACTGTCTTAGAAGCCTGGGCTAATAATCTTTGAATGTCTATTATTAGGCCCGAAATCCTAGCTTTGCCAACCCCTGGAGACATGAAGAAACAAATATGATCGTTGTGAAGAGGACGTGGCTGTTGCTGGTGAACGAGCAGCCTCTTCTTTACGAGTGGAGTTATTTTTATATCTGGTTCCACAAATAGATTCTACCAACTCATTTTGTTTGCAGTAAAGCTGAAATACTACTACTAATTATTTTTATCACCAACACTGATCTTCTCAGGCCCATGGCTTAGTGAATATATTTTTTTTTCAAAAATCAATATTTAATAAAGTTATCACACTCTGTGTCCTAAATTGTATCTCCTTATCCCTGCCTTCCTCACTGAGAAACTGAGACAACTGTTGCCTTCTGTGGCTGACTCACAGGCCAGTCTTCATTTTTAAAACAAAGGTTTCTTTCCAGCACTTGGCTCTCCTACATTCTAAGCAGTTCTTTCTGTTCTAAAAGAGTAACCACTTCCAAATTCCTGCAGCAAGATGCAGAGTTGTTTAGCTACCCATTTGCAAATGCAACCCATGGGACACAGAACACCATAACCATTGGATGTCTCCTTGCCATTCATCTAAGCCTGCTCACGCCATTTATAAAACAAAAGCCATAGAGATTTGGTAAAGACACTGTTGTCAGTTATTCTTCCACATTGATACTAAAAAATGCTTATGAAAATCCCAACTCAGGTTGTAAGATTTTTACTATTTTTTCCTTTTTAAATTTTTATTTTTTATTAATTAAAGTTTAATAATTGAGTAACCCAGCTGTAGACCCCTTCCTCATCCCCTCTCAATCCTACCCTCCCTGCCACCCTCATGTCCTCCTATGTCCTTCTTCAAGTCCACTGATAAGGGAGATCCTCCTCCCCTTCCATCTGACCCTGACCTTTCATCACTACTGGCTGAATTTTCTTCCTCTGTGGCCTGGTAAGGTTGATACCAACTCAGGGGGGAGGTAATCAAAGAGCCAGCCATTGATTTCATGTTAGAGATAGTCCCTGTTCCCCTTATTAGGGTACCCACTTGGATACTGAGCTGCCATGAACTACATCTGTGCAGGGGTTCTAGGTTATCTCCATGCATCATCCTTGGTTGGAGAAACAGTCTCATAATAGACCCCTGTGCCCAGATGTTTTGGTGCTTTTGTTCTCCTTGTGGAGTTCCTGTCCTATAAAGATCTTTCTATCACCCCCTTCTTTCATAAGATACCCTGCACTCTACCCAAAGTTTGTTTATGAGTCTCAGCATCTGCCTTGATAGACTGCTGGGTAGAGTCTTTCAGAGTCCCTCTGTGGTAGGCTCCTGTCCTGTTTCCTGCTTTCTCCATCTTCCAATTTCTATCACGTGTGCCTTTCTGAGTGAGGATTAATCATCTTACCCAGGGTCTTCCTTCTCGCTTAGCTTCTTTAGGTGTACAGATTTTAGTATGTTTATCCTTCATTATATATCTACTATCCACTTCTAAGGAGTATATACTGTGTGTGTTTTTCTGTTTCTGGGATACCTCAATCAGGTTGATCTTTTCTAGATCCCACAATTTGCCCATAAATTTCATTTTTATTTTACAAAATTGTGATTAAACAAATTTTCCTTTCCATAAGCTCTCAACTCTGTATAATACTACTAGCCCTGGGAAAGATAGTAAAAGTAAATGTGATTCAGGATATAACAGATTGACATTTTCTTGTAAGTCTTTACTAACAGCCTGTTCAACATAAGGTGTTTTATAGATAGCAGTCTATGTTCTTTCAACTCACCACTGATAAAATCTTGTAAGTGACTTAATTCTGAAGGTTTACTTTTCAGCTACTAAATAATATAATTGTGATTTTCAAACTAACACCAACAGCATTTAAGAGACTGTTGGGCACAAAGAAATTGCTCAATAACTAATGATTTCCATCTACCAGCCGTTTAACAAAATAGAAGGTTTGTATTTTTGATACTTTATTCACAAACATTTGATTTCTATGAAATTAGAAAAATTAGCTCAAGATCAAGGAATCACACCATATGCCAAGTATAGGAAGCTCCTTTCTTAATTTTATAGCTGACTGTGTATAAAAATTTCTGAGAAAAAGATAGCATTAACTTCACCTTCAAATATGGACCATTCAGTTGCTACCTACCTGAGCATAACATTTTCTCTATATTCTATACCACCTTTTCAATGTGTTAATTTCTGCCGAGGAAGTCAATGGGGACATTGTGTTTTGATTTTGCTATTTTAAATCCCATTACAGTATTTCTCACTGATGACTAATTTTCATTTTAAACAGTCTTAAAATAAGACCAAATAATTGGATATTCTTTTAAGTTTTTTTGTCTTTGAAATCTCATTCAAGATGCTTTGGATGTATTTAGTCTAATTTGCAAACAAAAATGATTTAAAATGTGAGGCTTTGAGTTGAAATTATTTTGAAATAAAAATTTTTATTTGCAATCAAAGATCATGTAAACTGAAAGAAAATATTTGATTGGTATCAGTTTAGACCCCTAATAAAAATACCCAATGTAGCTCATGAAGTTGTGGTTACAATAAAGACCATAACTTATTAATTCAAAAATCAAGAGCTGTCATGTTCTTTAATATGATTTGTAACATTGGCAATCATAATCAAATGACTACTGACCATCTTTACTGGAAAAAAAATCCATCCCAAGACTAGCATATTTGCATTAAACTAGTTTTTTCCCTTAAAAGTGAGAATTTAGGGCTCATTATTTTCACAAAATTCTAGTTGTCATATGGTAAAGCTTAAAGCCTATCTAACCAGGAAAACACTATCAATAAAATTTTATTTAAATCTATGTAAGCATTATCATTTGGTTTAATAATATATGCTTTATATAGATCTGAATTTTATGGACTTAAAGGAGTATATTCAAAATTAACATGACAAGACATTGCAGAAAATGGGGCTTAGTCTATTAAAATTCACATTTTAAGAAAGGTGTTCTCATATCTATGACACATACATAAGGAAAATGCCTCCAATAGAACTATCAGTTTCGCTTTAATTTTTTTGTGTGATTTGCATTTTTTTCTTTTTTCTCTTTTTTTTTAAATTACACTTTATTCATTTTGTATCCCCCCATAAGCCCCTCCCTTCTCCCCTCTCGATCCCACCCTCCCTCCCCTTTCTGCATGCATGCCACTCCCCAAGTCCACTGATAGGGGAGGTTCTCCTCTCCTTTCTGATCTTAGTCTGTCAGTTCTCATCAAAAGTGGCTGCACTGTCCTCTACTGTGGCCTGGTAAGGCTGTTCCCCCCTCAGAGGGAGATGATCAAAGAGCAGGCCAATCAGATTATGACAGAGGCAGTCCCTCTTCCTATTACTATGGAACCCACTTGGACACTGAACTGCCATGGGCTACATCTGTGCAGAGGTTCTAGGTTTTCTCCATGAATAGTCTTTGGTTGGAGTATGAGTCTCTGGGAAGTTCCTGTGATTTGCATTTTTTAATTAGATCATGTTTTTTTTTTTTAACTTTTATTAGTTACATTTTATTCACTTTGCATCCCCCCCATAAACCCCTCCCTCCTGCCCTCCTAATCCCACCTTTCTTCCCCCTTCTTCACACATGCTCCTCCCCAAGTCCACTGATAGGGGAGGTCCCCCTCTCCTTCCTTCTGATCCTAGTCTCTCAGATCTCATCAAGAGTGGATGCATTGTCATCTTCTGTGGCCTGGTAAGGCTGTTCCCTCCTCAGGGGAAGGTGATCAAAGAGCCAGCCCCTGAATTCATGTTAGAGGCAGTTTCTCTTCCCATTACTATGGAATCCACTTGGACACTGAACTGCCATGGGCTACATCTGTGCAGGGGTTCTAGGTTATCTCCATGCATGGTACTTGGTTGGAGTATGAGTCTCTGGAAAGACCCCTGTGTTCAAATTTTCTGGTTCTGTTGCTCTCCTTGTGGAGTTCCTGTCCTCTTCAGACAACCAAGATGCCCCTCAACTGAAGAATGGATACAGAAATTGTGGTACATCTACACAATGGAATGTTACTCAGCAATGAAAAACAAGGAAATCATGAAATTTGCAGGTAAATGGTGGGAACTGGAAAGGATCATCCTTAGTGAGCTCTCCCAGAAACAGAAAGACACACACGGTATATACTCACTCATATAAACATATAATATAGGATAAACCCATTAAAATCTGTACATCTAAAGAAACTTATCAAGAGGGAGAACTCTGAATAAATGCTCAATCCCCATCCCGAAAGGCAAAGAGGATGGACATCAGAAGAAGAAAACAGGAAACAAGTTAGAAACCTGCCACAGAGGACCTCTGAAAGGCTCTGCCTTGAAGACTATCAAAGCAGATGCTGAGACTTATGGCCAACTGTTGGGCAGAGTGCATGGAATCTTATTCGCTTTAATTTTTAATTACCACTTACATATATCCATCCAAGCTTCTCAGTGCTTCCTACAGATCTGGGCGTCTATCTAGTATCATCACGGATTACCAAATAACATCTGATGTCTTATGATGTGTCTGAGAACAATCAGGATTTTATTCATTTTTTACATTTTTGATGTACCATGACATTTGCCTTCAATCCTGAAGGTTTGTCTCTCTGAACAGAATTCTGTGTCACAGAGTTTGATATCTTTCACTGCTGTCTCCGGACTTATGTAGCTTCCTTCTTTTATTATTATTATTATTATTATTATTATTATTATTATTATTATTATTCTCATTAGTTACATTTTCTTAATTCTGTATCCCAGCTGTATCCCTCATTCCCTCCCCAATCCCACCCTCCCTCTCTCATCTCCTCCCTGCCCCTTTCCAAGTCCACTGATAGGGGAGGACCTCCTCCCCTTTCATATGACTCTGTTTTGTCAGGTATTTTCAGGACTGGCTGCAAAGTCCTCCTCTGTGGCCTAACAGTACTGCTCCTCCCTTGGGAGGTGGGGAGGTCAAAGAGCCAGTCATTGAGTTCCTGTTAGAAATAGTCCTTGTTCTCCTTACTATGGAAAACCAATTGAATACTGAACTATCACGGGTCACATCCGAGCAGAGGTTCTAGGTTTTATCCTCTCATGGTCCTTGATTGAGTGTCCATCTCAGAAAAGACCCTGTGCCCAGATATGTTTGGTCATTGTGGAGCTTCTGTCCTTTCCACATCAAACTCCCCTTCTTTCATATGATTCCCTGCACGCTGCCGAAGATTTGGTTATGAGTTAGTACCTACTTTGGAACACTGCTTGGTAAAGTCTTTCAGATGCTTTCTGCGGTAGACTCCTGTCATACGTTCAATGCATATCCTATTTGTCTTTCTAAATGAGGATTGATCATCATACCTCGTGTCTGCTTTTTTGATTATCTTCTTTAGGTGTATAGATTTCATTATGTTTATCATATCTTTTAGGTCTATATAAACGAGGATATTCCATGTTTGTCTTTCTCCTTCTGGAATACTTCACCCAGAATGATCTTTTCTAGATCCCACCATTTGCCTGCAAATTTCATGATTTCCTCATTTTTGATTGCTGAGTAGTATTCCATTGTGTAAAAATACCACAATTTCTGTACCCATTCCTCCGTTGATGGACATCTGGGTTGTTTCCAGGTTCTGGCTATTACAAATAAAGCTGCTACAAACATGGTTGAGCAAAGGTCCTTATTGCGTACTTGAGCAAATTTTGGGTATATGCCTAGGAGTGGTATAGCTGGGTCTTGAGGAAGCACTATTCCTAATTGTCTGAGAAAGCAACAGATTGACTTCCAAAGTGGTTGTACCAGTTTACATTCCTACCAGCAAGGGAGGAGGGTTCCCCTTTCTCCACAACCTCTCCAGCATGTGTTGTCACTTGAGTTTTTCATCTTAGCCATTCTGGTGGGTGTAAGGTGAAATCTCAGGGTCGTTTTGATTTGCATTTCCCTAATGGCTAATGAGATTGAGCATTTCTTTAAGTGTTTCTCTGCCATTCTGTATTCCTCTACAGAGAATTCCCTGTTTAGCTCTGTTCCCCATTTTTTTAATTGGATTAATTGGATTGTTGCTTTTCAGCTTCTTTAGTTCTTTATATATACTGGATTTTAGCCCTCTGTCAGATAAAGGGTTGGTGAAGATTCTTTCCCAATCTGTAGGCAGTCGTTTTGTTTTGATGATGGTGTCCTTTGCTTTACAGAAGCTTTTCAGTTTCATGAGGTCCCATTTATTGATTGTTGCTCTTAAAGCCTCTGCTGTTGGTGTTCTGTTCAGGAAGTTGTCTCCTGGCCAATGAGTTCTAGGCTATTCCCCACTTTTTCTTCTAAGAGATTTAGCATATTTGGTTTTATGTTGAGGTCTTTGATCCACTTAGACTTAATTTTGTGCAGGGTGATAAATGTGGATCTATTTTCATTTTTCTGCATGTAGACATCCAATTAGACCAGCACCATCTGTTGAAGGTGCTATCTTTTTTCCATTGAATGGTTTTGGCTGCTTTGTCAAAAATCGAGTATTCATAGGTACATGGGTTTATTTCTGGGTCTTCTCTTCGGTTCCATTGATCCTCCTTTCTATTTCTATGCCAATACCATGCAGTTTTTATTATTATTGCTCTGTAGTAAAGCTTGAGATCGGGGATGGAGATACCTTCAGATGATCTGTTGTTGTACTTGGTTGTTTTGGAGATTCTGGGTTTTTTGTTTCTCCATATGAAGCTGAGAATCTTTTTTTTCAAGGTCTGTAAAGAATTAAGTTGATATTTTGACGGGAATTGCGTTGAATCTGTAGATTGCTTTTGGCAGGATAGCCATTTTCACAATGTTAATCTACCAATCCATGAGCACGGGAGATCTTTCCATCTTCTGAGTTCTTCTTCAATTTCTTTCTTCAGAGACTTGAAGTTTTTCTCAAACAGTTCTTTCACTTGTTTGGTTAATGTCACCCCAAGGTACTTTATGTTATTAGTGGCTATTGTGAAGGGTGTTGTTTCCCTAATTTCTTTCTCAGCCCTTTTGTCTTTTGTGTACAGGAGGTCTTCTGATCTTTTTGAGTTGATTTTGTATCCAGCCACTTTGCTAAAGGTGTTTGTCAGCTGAATGAGTTCTCTGGTTGAATTTTTGGAGTCACTCATGTATACTATCATATCATCTGCGAATAGTGACACTTTGACCTCTTCCTTTCCAATTTGTATCCCCTTGATCTCCTTTAGTTTTCTTATTGCTCTGGCTAGGACTTCAAGTACTATGTTGAAGAGATATGGAGAGCATGGACAGCCTTGTCTTGTCCCTGATTTCAGTGGGATTGATTTAAGTTTCTCTCCATTGAGTTTGATGTTGGCTGTTGGCTTGCTGTATATTGCCTTTACTATGTTTAAGTATGTGCCTTGTATCCCTGATCTCTCCAATACTTTAAACATGAATGGGTGTTGGACTTTGTCAAATGCTTTTTCGGCGTCCAAGAAGATGATCATGTGGTTTTTCTCCTTCAGTTTGTTTATATGGTGGATTACATTGATGGATTTCCATTTGTTGAACAACCCTTGCATGCCTGGGATGAAGCCTACTTGGTCATGGTGGATGATATCTGTAATGTGTTCTTGGATTCGGTTTACAAGTATTTTATTGAGTATTTTTGCATCAATATTCGTAAGAGAGATAGGTCTGAAGTTCTCTTTTTTTGTTGGGTCTTTGTGTGGTTTGGGTATCAGGGTGACTGTGGCTTCATAGAATGAGTTTGGTAGTGTTTCTTCTGTTTCTATTTTGTGGACTAGTTTGAGGAGAATTGGTATTAGCACTTCTTTGAAGGTCTTGTAGAATTCTGCACTGAAACCATCGGGCCCAGTGCTTTTTTTGGAGGGGAGACTGTTAATGATTGCTTCAATTTCTATGAGGGATATAGGGCTATTCATTCTTTCTACCTGATCTTGACTTAATGTTGGTAGATGGAATCTATCAAGAAAATTGTCCATTTCGTTTCGATTTTCAAATTTTGTGGTGTATAGGCTTTTGTAGTATGACCTAATGATTGTTTGGATTTCTTCGGTGTCTGTAGTTCTGTCCCCCTTTTCATTTCTGATTTTGCTGATTTGGATAGATTCTCTCTGCTTTTTAGTTAGTTTGGCTAAGGGTTTGTCTATCTTGTTGATTTTCTCAAAGAACCAGCTTTTTGTTTCATTGATTCTTTGAATAGTTTTGTTTGTTTCTAATTGATTGATTTCAGCTCTGAGTTTGATTATTTCCAGCCTTCTGCTCCTCTTGGGTGTATCTGCTTCTTTTTTTTCTAGGGTTTTCAGTTGGGCCATTAAGTTACTTGTATGTTTTGTTAGAAATTTCTTCTTGAAGGCACTTAGTGCTATAAATTTTCCTCTGAGCACTGCTTTCAATGTGTCCCATAAATTTGGGTATGTTGTGCCTTCATTTTCATTGAGTTCTAGGAAGTCTTTAATTTCTTTCCTTATTTCTTCCTTAACCCAACTGTCATTGAGTAACAAGTTGTTCAGTTTCCATGTGCATGTAGGTTTTTGGTTATTTCCATTGTTGTTGATGTCCAGCTTTAGTCCATGGTGGTCCGATAGAATACAAGGAATTATCTCAATATTTTTATATCTGTTGAAGCTTGCTTTATGACCAACTATATGGTCTATTTTGGAGAAGGTTCCATGAGGTGCTGAAAAGAAGGTATACTCTTTTGAGTTTGGGTGGAAAGATCTGTAGACGTCTATTAGGTTCATTTGATTTAGGGACTCTGTAAGTGCTTTTATTTTCCTATTTGGTTTCTGTCTAGTTCATCTGTCCCTTGGTGAGAGTGGGGTGTTGAAGTCACCCACTATTAGGGTATTGCAATCAATGTGTAGTTTAAGCTTTAATCATGTTTCATTTATGAATGTAGGTGCTCTTGTATTTGGGGCATAGATGTTTAGAATTGTGATGTCTTCTTGGTGAATTTTTCCTTTGATGAAAATGTAGTGCCCCCCTATGTCTTTTTTGATTAGTTTTGGTTTAAAATCTATTTTATTAGATATTAGGATAGCCACTCCTGCTTGTTTTTTGGGTCCATTTGCTTGAAAAACTGTTTTCCAGCCTTCTACTCTGACGTATTGTTTATCTTTGTTGCGTAGGTGTGTTTCTTGGATGCAATAGAATGTTGGTTCCTGTTTCCGTACCCATTCTGTTACTCTGTGTCTTTTTATTGGAGAGATGAGCCCATTGATGTTGATAGATAATAATGACCATTGAATGTTATTTCCTATTATTGTGGAGTTGGCGATGTTACTGTGAATCATTGCTTGTTTGCTTTTGATTTTTGTTGGAAATTATCTTTAACCTATGTTTTCTTGGGTGTATTTGTTTTCATTGGATTGGAATTTTCCTTCTAGTATCTTCTATAGGGCTGGGTTGCTGTTCAAATATTGCTTAAATTTAGTTTTGTCGTGGAATATTTTATTTTCTCCATCCATGTTGATTGAACGCTTTGCTGGGTAAAGTAGTCTAGGTTGGCATCTGTGGTCCCTTAGGGCCTGCATGATATCTCCCCACGCCCTTCTGGCTTTCATAGTTTCTGATGAGAAGTCTGGTGTGATTCTGTTAGGTTTGCCTTTATATGTTACTTGGCCTTTTTCCCTTGCTGCTTTTAGTATCTTTTCTTTGTTCTGTAGAGTAAGTGATTTGACTATGATGTGGCATGAGGAGTTTCTTCTCTGGTCTAGTCTATTTGGTGTTCTGTAGGCCTCTTGTATGTTTGTGGACATCTCTTTCTTTAGGTTGGGAAAATTTTCTTCTGTGATTTTCTTGAAAATATTTTCTGGACCTTGTAGCCTGGACTCTTCTTCTTCAATTCCTATTATTCTTAGATTTTACCTTTTCATGGCATCCTTGATTTCTTGGATGGTTTGTGTTTGGGATTTTTCTGATTTTATTTTTGCTTTGAGAGAAGTATCAATTTCTGTGAGTGTATCTTCAGCACCCGAGATTCTCTCTCCCATCTCTTGTATTCTATTACTGATGCTTACCTTTGTGATTCCTTCTGTTTTCTCTAAGTTCTTCAGTTCCAGGGTTTTCTCGGTTTGTGTTTTCTTTATTGATTCTAATTCTGTTTTCATGTCTTGCAACATTTCCTTCATCTGTTTGAGTGTGGATTCCTGTGTCTCCAAGATGGTCTCTATTTTTTTGTTTGTTTCCTCTCTTAGTGCCTCTGCTTCTGCCTCCAATTGTTTGGCTATATTTGCATGTGTTTCTTTAAGAGCTTCTTCATTCACCTCATTTTTCTTTGTTTCTATTTGGGAGGCCAAATCTTTAAGGGATTTTTTTTTTATCCTCTTTAACTGTTTGAATCTCTATGACTATTTCTCTGAGAGATTTGTTGATTTCCTCTTTATGTGCCTCAAATAACTGGATAATCATAGCTTTAAAATTATTTTCTAGTGTTTCTGTTGAGTTGGAGTGTCTAATAATTTTGGAGGTTGCCGGTGAAGCCATGATATCTTGATTTGCGTTGGTTGTGTTCTTTCGCTGACCTCTGGCCATTTGGTTATCCGTAGTGTTCACTGTCTGTTCCTGGCTTCTGCAGGTCAGACTGGTTTTTCTCTGGTATCTGGAGAATTCTTCAGGGAAATGGGTGAGGTCTAGTGGTTTCAGTGTGTGCATTGGTCATTCAGCTATACCTGTAGAAGGAAAGTTCGCAGGCGCAGAAGGACAAATGCGGGGTAGCGTGTGTTTGAGCGTGTGCTTGTGGGTGTGTCCTGAGGGACAGGGTGTTGGAGAATGAAGAGGCCTTCAGTGTGTGAGAGGGGTGCCCTGCAGGCACTGAAGTTGTTGCAGGCGCTAAGGGATCGCAAGCGCTGTTGAAGAATGCGCCCGAGTATTGATTTTACAAGTCCGCTGGTCTTTAATGTCTATTCAGCTGGTTTCTGCCACTGAAGGGTTGGATGGCCCATACAATCACTGGCTGGGCAGCCCTGTGTATTCTGTGCTGCCACTTGCAGACTTGGGGCCTGGGAAGGGTTGTACTGTGGATCTGAGTCTCTGTGGCTAGCACTGTACTGGGTGTATGCTCTGGCGGGGTGGAGTATGGTGGTGCGTGCACTCCTGCAGAGCCGGGTGGTGGTGGTAGTGGGGGGTGTGTTCCGTGGGTCAAGAGCTCGGCGAGAGGGCCCTAGGTGGGGTGTGTTCTCCTCTGAGTGGTGGCATTCAGCAGGTTGTTCCTACTCTCCGCTGTGGCTTCGGGGTCTGGAGCCCTGCCTCCCAGCCTTCACCTATCTTGGGTTCCAGACACTGAGCTTTGCGGCTTTGATATTCAGGAAGAATTGTATTGTGAATCTGAGTCTCTGTGGTTAGCACTCAGTGGTTGGAGCTCTGTGATTGGGCCTGCGCTCCTCCTGTGAGAAGGTTTCTGGAGTTACTGCGCTCTGGCCTCTTGGGACGTGAGCTCCACTGTGCTTCCTGCTGCGGTCTAGCTCAGGATCGCGTCGGCGGGATTGGGGAGGGGACGCTCTGTGGGTCCGGAGGGCCCTGAGTGGGATGTGTGTCCAAGGAGGGGATGGGTGTTCAATGGGTGGTTACAGCAGACCGCAGCTGTAAGGGGCCCGGAGCACTGTCTCTGCTGCCTTGATCTCCCGGATGTGAGCCTTGCACTCAGCTGTGTGGTGCTGTGTGTGGGTTTCCCCGCGGGAGGCCCGGACAAGGGAAGCGCCCTATTTCCTTCCCTGAGAAGTCCGCACCCGATCTAAATCTACTAGCACTCCACGCTTCTGTGGTGTCCCCTCTCCTTCAAAAAGCCCAAAAGTCCAAATTCTAGCTTCGATTGACTCTCCACTCACCAATTCCGGAGATTCATGTCTTCTGACTCTCCAAAACGGTGCGCTCTGCTCGCCGCCATCTTGGAGTCCTCGTGTAGATTCCTTCTGATGAGAAATTAGCAGCATTCAGGGTCATTGTTCAATGCTTCATAATTACTTTTTTTCTGCTTGCTTTCCACCTTTTCTACCCTCTGTGGTAGGCTTCTGTCCTGTTCCCTCAGTTTTTGCTTTTTAAATATCGTATGTTCTTCAACTTGGGTATTTCCAACTTTTCCAAGTTCACTTCTGCCTCCATAACTTCTAACCTGCTAAAATTATTTGTTGAGATCTTGGTTTTAGATATCACATTTTAGTACCATAATTTTATTGTGTTATTTCTATTCATTAAAAATATTATACAAGTACACAGTGCAACTTTTGGTCCTCTGCACTTGCCATTATGCTCTGTAGCTCTTCTTTCTCCGGCTTCTTTCTCCTTCTTTTTCCCAACAAGCCTCTCTTATTTTGATGTCCATACTTGTCCTTTCCAACTTTAATTATATTTGCTTTCATGAGCACAAGTGTTTTGTGGTGTTTTTTTTTTTTTTTTTTCCTGAGATTCTGTCAACTTTTCAGTTAGTGTTTGCACCGCTAGAAAACTGGCATCTCTCCCCCAGTACCATTAAACATTAATAATCACTTAGGGTTGCCCAGTACCACATCATCCCTACTCTTGCCTGATGACATTTTTATAGACCCAGTTGTGTTCATGTTTTGTAAAAGTACCTATAACTGTAGTGAATTTATGAGGCTAAAAGTCACGTCATGTCCAGAAGACCAAGTTCTGCTACACATCTCCCCATTCCTGTCTTTTATGTTCTTTATACCTCCTCTCCCATAAAATTTCTTGAGCCTCCGAGGAAGTGATCTACATGTCTCAATTCAGGCCAAGCATTCCAAGTAACTTACTCTTTTCACCACAGTCAGTCGTATTATCTCTGCATTAACTGCCCTTCACAGCAAAAAGAAGCACTTATTGATGACTATAGACATTAGTACTTAAAAGGCAGTTTGACATCATAAACATTTAGTAAATTATATGAGTACTAGCTACAGAATCTTGCAAAGGTTTATAGCACCAGGCATGAGTTCCCACCTGTGAAACAGGCCTAAAATTCAATCAGAATATAGTTGGCTATCTCCATAAGAGTTATGCCATTATTTTTTCAAGGAACATATGTCTTGTATGGTGAAAAACTGGTCAGTTCTATTCTACTGAGGATCCTAGCAGCATGCATTGTACTTACTGGCACTGTTTTGTTCTTGTTGTTTGTTTTCATTTGTTTTGTTTTTGTTTGTTTTTTGAGACAGGGTTTCTCTATGTAACCTTGGCTGACCTGGACTCACTTTGTAGATCAGGCTGGCCTCAAATTCACAGAGATCTGCCTGCCTCTCCCTTCCAGAGCATTAGAATTACAGGTGTGCTCAACCACACCCGGCTCTTTTATTTTTTAATAGTTTTCCTGGGGATGCATGTTATCCTTTCATTCATTGTAAATATATTTTCCTTCAGTCATTCATCATAGCTATGAAATCTGCCTTAACATATTTCTCTGCTTATGTCAACATCTCTAATGTTATTTTTCACGGTAAACACTACATGTTTCTGAATCTTTACAAAAGGAAAAAAACACTGCTTTTTGTTTATAGGCATTGTTGTCTTACAAAGTTTCTATACTTTGTAAAATTCAATAGAAAGCTATTGTTTCTCACTCTTTCAGGAGAACTGAATTGGACTCACCTAAAAAACTCATCTCTTAGGTTGCATCTGAAGTGCCCGAGATCTATTCTTAACCAGAATGTGTTGAATCAGTCCTGTGTGTACACAGCTTATGGATCAGATGGAGGCTTCAGAAGAGCTTATGTGTACTATCTGACTCTTCCCTCCCATCATCAGCTATTTGAAATTTTTCCACAGATTCCCCAGTTACTATGGTTGTCCAAAATCTGTTCACTGCTTCTTCAGGACAGAAAGACACTGTACTTTTAGTCATTTGTATGTCATACTTAACCTGTAGACTGGCTCAATTTAAAAGCTGTACACATGGAACACTCCCTTTATGTTCTTTTCTTCACCTCAGTATCACTGTCTCTCCAAAATATGCCTGACCTGCATCTCCTATTACTTACTTTCCAGATTCTCTTGGGGGTGGCTGTTTCCATCTCAACCAGAGCTTGTGGTTGGTAATTACCAGAAGGTTGATTTGTTAGAACTTTGATCAGATGTGCCATTTCTCTAAGATATTTTATTCCGCTGGACCACATCTGAGAGACAGATTTGTCTCACCTAAAGTGGCACAGACTTTGCATATATTAAGAGATTGATTTTAGGAAGGAAAAAATCAAGGGATAAATCTAGAGAATTTGAAATGGTAGTCACTGATATATTTACAGACAGTTCATTCAACCAACATTTACTGAGGCCTCTGCTGTCTTCTTCAGTGAATGACGAATTTTGTTAGACACTGAGCAAACAAGTGTGACTAAGACAAGCACTGACCTCAGAAGCTTACAGTCTAGCAAGGATATAAACATTAGTCTAACGATTATAAAATTATCCTAGCATAAGCTGGAACATGCTCTAAATTTACAGTGCAGAATGTCATTGACTACAACATGGTGGATAGTTAGAAAAAG
>NW_026585644.1:30677059-30717447 GCF_907164565.1 Psammomys obesus
CAGTGCAGAATGTCATTGACTACAACATGGTGGATAGTTAGAAAAAGACTTTTGAACAACACAATAGAACTGACAGAAGCTTATTTTGCAAAGGATCCTGATAGCATGTTGGTGAAATGAGAAAACTGGTAGAAAGGAACCGAGGTGGGAAGGAGACAGAATTGTTTGCAGATACAGAAACACGGCTGAAACATCTGGTATAAACATACTATATGAGAGAAAATTGGAATTGGCATCAAAAGCCAATCAATTATTCAGGACTTGTGTGAAAGTATTTGTATCAATATTAGGAGCAATGGGAAACCACTAGAAGTTCCAGTGAGAAAGTGATGTGGACAGATTGGCCGGTTTGTTTGTATAAGAAGAATTGATGGTAAGTGTCAAGGGCTGTAGTAGATCTGATACATTTGCTGGGTGATGTTTCAGGGAGATGCAGCTGCCAGTAAAACCATCATTGGATCAGGCTGCTGGTTTACCATCATTGCCCAAGAATGTAATCTGAAATCTGCTTTCACAATGGTTGACTAGGTAAATCCCTACATTGGTTTGTGATTACAGAAAGAAACAGAACTAATGTCAGCTGCGCTACTCTGTGCCCCCTCAGGGGTTTTCAGGCTTATCTTGTGCTCTGCACCAGAGTTGTAGAAAACATGCATACTCTCATTCAAACTATTGGGTAGCCACCCGAAATATCTTCATCTTAAGAATGTAGAGTTGCAAAGTATGTAATCTATAACCTAGCATACAATAGGAATGTTTTGAATATGTGCCACCGATCAAAACTTGGGGCATGAAGAATTGATTTAGTGCTGTTTATATATCCCATTGCGATGCCTTAAAATGCCAACAGGGGTAGAACCGAACGTAGGAGACAAAGTTCTGGCTATTCTTGTGAAAAAAAAATAACAACTGCACCGAGTTGTTTGAAGTGGCGAGACCCACACTCGTGAAAATGGTGCTAGTCTGTGGGCTGGGGTCCCAGGCTGAATATAGGAAAGGAAGAAGTCTGAGCACCAACATTCATCTACGTGTGCTTCTTTTCCTTCTTTTTAATTTATTCATTGACAATTAATTATTAAGATAGTCGATGCCATAAGAGGGCACTGGATTACCTGGACCACACTTACAATTGGTTGCGGGTCTCCATGTGGGTACTGAGAATCAAATCAGGTCTCTCTGGAAGAGCTGCAACCTTTTTACTGATAACCATCTCTCAAGCCCCTATCTCTGTTTCTTGGCTGCAACAGCAGTGTGGTCAACTGCCTCATGCCCTTGCTTCCATGCCTTCCTGACCATCATGGGCTGTACCTCTAAACTGTGAGCCAAAATATATACCTCCTTCTCTATGTCTCTTCTGTCAGATATTTTATCCCAACAATGAGGTGCATAACTAATGCAACTATTTTCTATATATGCTAATCATTAAAATCACCTTTGAACATCTAGCTCAGGGGATCTCAACCTGTGGGCTGTGACCCCTGTGGGGACCACATATCAGATATCCTGCATAACAGATACTTACATTATGATTCATCATAGGAGTAGCAAAATTACAGTTATGAAGTAGCAATGAAATACTCTTATGGTTGGGGGTCACCACAACATGAGGAACTGGATTAAAGGATCACAGCATTAGGAAGGTTGAGAACCTCTGCTCTAGCCAGTCAAATAAGAACAGTTATGTTCTTATATGAAAGAGCTGAATCCATGTTTTAGGACTCTTGTTAATAAATGACTTTGTGGCAAGCCTCTCGTTTTCTAATTCTAATTCAAATGCAGACTGGTAACTAAGGAAAAAAAAACACAGCATATTGTCAGCAGGTTTCTCTCTGGGGGAAGGAGGGCTCCACAATCCCACTATGCCTTTACAGGGCTTCTCTAGCCCTGTAGGATATTCTCTTTCGGCCACTTGCTTGCTCCTTCAGAAAATCTAACACTCAGGGCAATGAATCACAGTCTGAGTCATGATAAGTGAGGAATTGATCTTTGCTTTTTAAAAAGTGGGAATATTCTGAAAAGGAGGTGGGGAAGAAGAATGGCAGTGTGATGGGACTTCCTCGAGGATTGATGTTAGTAAGGAGTACATAGGAATCTGAAAAGAAAAAAAATGAAGGTTTCTTTAAAACACATACCACAAAACCCTGGACAGTTTTTGTATATGTCTAAGTAAACACAATACTTAGAAAACAAACATCTTCTACAATCCTTTTCCAGTATGTGGGAGAGCAATCTAGACTGAAACATTTACTCCAGCATTTGTAGAGGCATTAAAAGTCCTAAATGTCAATATTGATCATTTGAAAAATTTCTCCAAAACAAAAGGCTCACTATCCACTTTGAAAATAAGGAAACTGAGACTCAAAGGGCTAAAATATATGAACTTGATAGTCAAAGCTGGTCATAATTTGAGAGGAAGTTCAACATCTAGAATTACCCAGTATGCTGGCTAGTTCTGTGTCTACTTGGCACAGGCTAGAGTCATTTGAGAGATGGGAACTTCAGTTGGAAAAATGCTTCCACAAGATCTGGCTGTAAGGCATTTTTTAAATTAATTATTGATGGGGAAGGGCCCAGCCCACTGTGGGTGGTACCATCCCTGGGCTGGTGGTCCTGGGTTCTATAAGAAAGCAGGATAAGCAAGCAATGAGTAACAAGACAGTAAGCAGCACCCCTCCGCGTCCCCTCTGAGTCAGCTCCTGTCTCCATGTTCTTGCTGTGCTTGAGTTCCTGCCCTGCTTTTAACGATAGACTATGAAGTAGAAATGTAAGCTAAATCAAAACTTTCCTCCACAACTTGTTTTTCATCATGGTTTTATCATAGCAATAGAAACACTGACTAGAACAACCATGAATAAAAGTATTTCAGTCATCATCAACCCATTTGTTCCAAGATGTTATCAGGCCTCTCATTTGTTCCTGGAATTATGAGGATACTATGCTAATATAGACATATGACATGCCATAAGAAAATACGGGAAGATACATATATAAAGTTTAAATTAAGGAACAAAAAAATGAAGAATGTGGGTCCCAAAGACAGAGTCCTGTGTATTGGGGAAAGCTTAACAGGTCCACTTTATTCTCTGATGTGTAAGATACTTATCTCTAATTTATTTTCTAAGACCAAAGCTTTGTTGATTAAACATAGACCAAAAGATGAATCTCTGTCTGAATTACTTAAGTTCCCCTACACAAAATGCTTCCTTTAATTGAAAATAGATTATTTTCTCATAAAATATATTCTAACCAAAGTTTCCCCTCCTGCCACAGCTCTCCTGCAGATGCACTGTCCAGCCATTTTTCCTCAGATAAGAGCAGGCCTCTAAGAGACAACAGCCAAACACAACAAACTAAAACACAATAAAACAATGGAAAAGCCCTCACATGGAGGCTGGCCAAGGCAACCCAATGGGAGAAAGAGCAGGCACAAGAGTCAGAGACACCTGCCCCACAAAAACATCAAGCTAACAGCCATGAAGATACACAGAGGACTTGGTACAGAGCCATACAGGCCCCATGCTTGCCAGCTCAGTCTCTGAAAATCCATATGAGCCCTGCTTAGTTGATTCTGTGAAGTTTCTTTGGAAGAAAGGAAAATGAACCAGTCTCTTTGTTTGCAACCATCACCTCACTGAGGACCAGGTTCCAAGCATCTGCTTCCATTGGTCTTCATCTTAGCATACAAGAGGATGATGTGGTGCCATACAGACAAACTTCTAGTGATCAGCATGGGAGGGGACAGAAAGTGAGTGGAAGAAAAGCCTTGAAAAATGCTTATGGAGGTCAAATATATGTTTAAAACTTAGAAAAGTCTCTTTAAATTTCTCAAAAACAACTCAGGATAAACTTTGCTCCAATGCTTACATAAGAGTGTAGAATGTACAAAGACTTTGCAAGAATAAGACATTTATTTGAAAACAACAAAAACTTCCACCCTCCAAACTCTTATAGTATTTTCTCTGTCTATCTGTGATACTGATCCACAACTCCCCTCATGTTCTTACTGGGCTCTTTTATTCCATTTATTCTGTGAGCTCCATGAAGAAAAAACAACTTTTTTTTTTCTCCTATTCAAGGTAAGCACAGAACAAATGTCCATTTTGCTCAAGGCATGAAACCAACCAGGCTCATGAATGTAAAAAAAAAGTTAAGCATTTCTGGGATGGGAAGATGACTTTGCTGTTATGCACACTGGTTGCCCTTCCAGAGAGGAGCAGGTTTGATTCCCAGTATCCACATAGACACTCACAACTGTTAGTAACTCCAGATCCAGGAGATTTTATACCTTCTTCTAGTTTCTACAGGCAATGTGTTCATGTGGTGCACAGACATGCACATAAACAAATACTCATACATGTAAAATAAAACTAAATAAATATTTTAAAAATGAATGTTAATCATTCCTGCCCCAACTTGGCTTCAAGACAAAAGACTAAAGTTTTCTACGTGCATGTTTCTTCTTTCTCAGTTGAGGGCCTCATACAGTCAGTGTCAATCATATTGTGTATTTTGAAAGTGATTTCTAGATTGTTCACTGATATCATTATCCTATCAGTTCAAACCCAAGTCTGACATTGTCAACAAACTCCATTAGACTGCCAAGCAAGGCTCAGGGAAGTAAATAAATCAGTTTTTCCTACCTATATTTCTGTGGCTTGAGAAACGTTAGCTTGGCTTGAACCCAAAGCAAATGTTTGAGGTGAGCTTGAGTCTGAAAAATTGTGATTTTCCACAGAAGAGCAGAACAGTTCAGTTTTTGTGTAATCTCATAGTACATGTCACTCTGCTACCAACCCCAAACTTAATTCATGGTCTGTACATAAAGAAGAAAATTTTGCTTCCAAATTGCCTTCAAGTCCTCCAGGTGTACTTTTGCCTGTGTGATAGGAACATTGTCTTTCAATTGAATTTTCGCCTCATTTGTCTTTTATATCAAAACCTGTTTAGCAGTACTCCCTTTAACTCTTTGGAGTCTGGGCTCTTCTTCAGCAGAATCTGCCACTACTTCCTCAGTAATAGCATTAGGTATAATAATAACATTTCAATATTCAAAATGCTGTAGGAAATTTTCACATTTATTCCACAAAGAAGAAGTAAAATCTTGACCTACTTAGTATGTGGGGTTTTTTTTTTTCTGTCTGATTTCTGTTTATGATATTTTAATGTACATTAGTAAATGCAAAATAAGCTCTCTAAAGAAAACAAAATAACCATGGCTTTCTGCATATTAAGGATGACAAAGTGCAACACTAACTGAGCTCCATAAAGGGCTCACAGATAATTTAAAATGATAAATTCTTTGCCCCCTCTCCTTACCATTCTCCTTATTATTTGAGAAAGAACCAGAGCACTTGGCAAGGGGTGAAAAGAAGCAATAAGACTAAGATAAACCATTCAGGTATCTGCACAGGAAGCTCTCTTCTAAAAACACAGTGTTTGCTCCTTTTTCTACCAATGCATCCTCTCTGATAGGCACAACTCTGAACATCAGAGACAGATTTCCAGTCTTCCTCAAGAAAAAACTTAAAGTGAAGGGCACACAAGTGTCTTTCTAACATTTGGACTGATAGCAAATATAAGCATGGTGATGGTGAGAAACTATGGCAGTCCTGGGCATTGTGGGGATCTGTGCCCATCGCTTCAGAGTCCTAGACTGTTTCTATTGGCAACTCAAGACTCCGAATGGTCCAAATTTCACAAACGGAGGGAAATAAGGAGATAGCCAAGTAATTATAGCAGGGCATGTTGAGGAGGAATTATTTTATACTAAATTACTGTATCCTTGTAAATGAATTGGATTATTTCTGGTGGAAAAGAAGAGAGAAAGAATTATGTTTACCCAAGTGGAAAGTTTTATTTTCAACCATAAGCTGGGGCTTCATATCCCATTAAGTAGCTAAGGGAAATAACTCTTTTAGCCTGTTCTTTTCCCTGTCAGTTTTGATTTAAATGAAATAGAAAAAAAATTAAATAGAGCTACAGGTTAAAAGGAGTCTAGGTTTCAAAACCAGAATGCTTCTATGGCTGTTTAGAAGCAATCAGCAGCTTGGGTAATAAAGGCGTGCTCTGTAAGAACTAGTTGACACTGTGGGGACTTAAGCAGTTCTACAGGACCCTCTCTAGTCTGGCTGCAAAGCCTGTGACATTGCCTGGGATCATCACTCCTGCTTCCCATGCCTGTGAAGAATGGGACCTAAGTATATTCTCAATAGGAGATATCACATTACATTGAGACTTTCATACGTAAGTTGGAGGCTAAGTACTGGGGAGGAAAGTACTTGCTACTTTGTTGAAGCCATGTACCTAAGTCAGTCATCTCCATCCTGGGTCTGTTGTAACAAATTCAGGTAGGCAGAACTTCCCTGGACTAAGAACTGCATAAACGGCAACAACAGTAGGAATAGGCAGAACTCAAAAACTCCCTGGAATGCCAGGCCTCAGTTGTCCTAGCACAATAGAGTCTGATACAAATTCTAGGAACTTCAGAATCTGATATTTCCTTCCCACCTGCTATAAAGGGACCATCACCAGGGTCTGTGCTGCTAACAACCCCCGCCATCCCCTGAGCTTTTTACAAAAGAAAATCTACAGCAAGATGTTTCAGTAGCTATGGCCAAGAGGATATATACTTCTTAAATGATAATAAATAATGTCATTGGCTTTAGACCAATTTCTAATGGCCTGCTGGTCAATATCATAATGCAAAAAAAATTTAATACTCAGAGAAAAGATAGCTCTGTATATATAACACCATTCTCCTTTCATTCCCTGATGCCAGTGTTATGGTTAAATGATAGCACATTTTCAGATAAGTTTGTAGAGAGAGAGACAGAGAGACAGAGAAAGACAGAGAAAAAGAGAGAGAGAGAGAGAGAGAGAGAGAGAGAGAGAGAGACTGAGACTACTTCTTCTTCCTTCTCTGTCTTATTCTCAAGGGCTATTTTTCTCAGCCTTCACTGTGTTGGGCATCTTGTTATTACCCATCTTGTCAAGTATTTCCTCTGTGGTTTCAGACATTTCTTACACCATTGCTTTATATGTGTTTTTCTGATTTTTGTCTCGCAGACCTTGAATTGTAGTTTAGTTACAATGTTTCATGGTGAGATTGGTCGTTTACTTCCCCTTCTGTTCTGACAACGCTGTGCCCCCATGATTCCCGACACTGAATGGAGGGAGACTCTCTGATGGAAGAGCCTCCCGCGAAAAGAAAGCAAGTAACAAAAAATGAGCTACAACTATCATAAAGAAAGTAGGCACTTCAGCAAGATCTAGCAGGTATTTTACTAACCAAAATTAAAAATGAAAGGTAAAGTTTTGGATCAATGATAAAGACAAAACATCTGTACATACAGATTTGTAGGGTAGGATTGGGAGGAAACAATTAAATTTTAATAAATGATAAAAATAAAAATATAATAACATAAAAAAGAAACCACACAAACATTTTTAAATGGTCTTCCAACATGGCTAGTATTTCAATATTTGCAATCAATCATGAAATCTAGGTGAAAAAGCAAACGGTTAAATTATTTTTAAAGGATGGTCTTCAAGGTTAGCAGACACCAAGATAAAAATAAATCATAGCCCAAGGAGGTCTGAAAATCAAGGCATCTTCTGCAAAGAGGAGGGAGATGTGTTTTAAGCGAGCTCTGAAGCCATATGGAGAGCCGATGAGGTGGGGAAATGCAAGCAGGATTTTTTTCCAGATGGTGGGCACTTGAGTTCATAAGCGGAATTTTGCAGAGGCCAAAGACCCAGGGAAAAAGGATTTTGAGGCTGAACAGAAGTGCTTCTCAATGTTGAAGGGAATGAAGTATAAATCATACTTGAGAGTCTAAAAATCAGGTCAAGCAGAAGAGGGTGATATGTGAAGTCAGCAGGTGGTTTCCAAAAACGTCCTCAGTTCAGGTAAGTTTCAAAAGAAGTTAAGCAAAACCCACTGAGACAACAAGAAGAACTCCCTACGACCTATTAAAACAATAACAAAAAGTTGATCTGCATAAAAAAAAATGACATGAGTGATCTGGGGGCTGGCGAGACCGCTCTGGGTAAGGTGCAGGCGTGAGTTCATATCCTAGTAGTCACAGAAGAAGACCTGAGTGGCAGTGCCGGCCGTAACTCCAGTGCTGGGGTGGGGAGGAGGGAGACCGTTAGTGCTTGCTGGCCAGCTGGAACCGCCAAAGGATTACAAGCTTCTCAAGACTCTATCTCAAAAGAATAAGGGGAACCATGTTAGAATAACATGCCCAACATCAGTTTCTGGGCTCCACAGGCCTTCACACACACATATACGTGCTCTCATACACATCACTCTTTCACATACAGAAACCCATACAGTATGTTCCATAAACTACCTACACTTGAGTAAACTCCCCTATGAAAGGAACGTTTTACCTTTAAGGTGCTTGAATGGGAGATGAAGACCTTTTTGTTGGCTACTTCTCAATTGTTCTTCCTCCAAAGCCGTTGAATTGGCAGGTTGTCAGAATTATGGTAGCATCATATGGCTATCTAGAATCGGACACGGGGATTGTTGCATCTTGAGCCCCAAAAGATTATTTGACATACATGCCCCTCTAAGAGCAGAGTGACTATGACACAGTTGTGCCTGAACTGTCAGACACTTTAGTGTTTGTGTGCTGAGCACTGAGGGAACCACAGATTTGCCTTTACACCAGTTATCAAGACAGAGGAAATGTATATTTGGATGATTACCTTCTTAATCTACGACAAAGCTGTAAATTTTCTTTTGCAGTTATTTTTTAATTAAATATTTATTTTTTATATTAATTACAGTTTATTTATTTTGTATCCCAGCTGTAGCCCCCTCCCTCATTTCCTCCGAATCTCACCCTCCCTCCCTTATCTCCTCCTTGACCCACTCTAAGTTCACTGATAGAGGAAGTCCTCCTCCCCTTCCATCTGACCCTAGTTTATCAGGTCTCATCAGGACTGGCTGCAATGTCCTCCTCTGTGGCCTAGCAGGACGGTTACTCCCTCGTGTGTGGGCAAAGAGCCAGCCACTGAGTTCATGTCCGAGACAGTCCCTATGAACCCTCCTCCATTGCTGGTGGGAATGTAAACTTTTAGTTATTTTTATATTTTTTTATTCTTAGAAGTCCTTTTACTTAGTTAATTAAATTTGCATTCCTATATCAGCCTCCCCTACTTCTCTCCTCCAGTCTCCACCTCTTATACCCTCCCCCATCCTCCAGTCCTCCCTTTCTCCTCAGATAAGGTATGGGCTCCCATGGATATCAATCCACCTTTGCATATCAAGTTGCAGTAGGACAAGGCATCTTCTCCTATTGGGGCTAGACAAGGCAGCCCAGTTAGGGGAAAGTGATACCAAGGTGGGCCACTGAGTCAAAGACATCCTCTGCTCCTGTTGTTAGGAGTCCCACATGAAGTCTGAGCTGCACAATGGTTACATGTGTGCAGATGGCCTACGTCTGTCCCACACATGCTCTTAGTTTGGCAGTTCAGTCTCTATGAGCCTTTACGGGCCCAGGTTAGTTGATTCTGTAGGTTTTCCTGTGGTGTCCTCGACCTGTCTAGCTCCTTCTCCCCTTCTTCCACAGGATCTCCCAAGCTCCACCTAAAGTTTGGCTGTGGGTCTCTGCATCTGTTTCAATCAGTTGTAGGATGAATGAAGTCTCTCAGATGACAGTTATTCTAGCACTTGTATACAAGTATAGCAGAATATCATAGTGTCGAGGGTGGGCTCTCTCTCTCATGGCATGGGTCTCAAGCTGGGACAGGAACTGGTTAGCTTTTTCCTCAATTTCTGCTCCATCTTTACCTCTGCACCTCTTGTAGATAGGACAAGTGTGGCTTGAAGGTTTTGTGGCTGGGTTAGCACCCCAAGCCCTCCTTTGGAAGATGTTCTTGTTACTGGATATGGCCATTTCAGGTTCCATATCCCTCATTGCTAGGAGTCTTAGCTAGGTTCACCCACATTGATTCCTGGAAGTTTCCATTGTCCTGGATTTCTAGCTCTTCCCAGAAATGCACCCCCCATCAGTTTCAGTTCTCTCTCCCAGTACTCTCTTCCTCCACCTTCCTTCCCACAAGATCCCTCATGTCCCCCTCACCACACCTGCCTCACCCAGTTCCCACCCTCCATTCATTTCTGATGTTTATTCAATTTTCCCTACTCAGTAAGATTCAAGATTCACACCTTGGGACCTTATTACTTAGTTTATTCTGGTCTGTGGATTATAGCAGGGTTATCCTGTACTTTATGGCTAATATCCACTTGCAAGTGAGTAAATACTATGTTTATCTTTCTGAGTCTTGGTTACCTCACTCAGGATGATATTTTCTAGATCCATCCATTTGCCTGCAAATTTCATGATGACCTTCTTTTAAATAGCTAAGTAATATTCCATTGTGCAAATGTATCGCATTTTCTTTACCCACTCTTCAGTTGAGGGACATCTAGGTTTTTTCTTTTCTAATTTCTGGCTATTACAAATAAAGGTGATATGAAGGTAGATCATCAAGTGTCCTTGTGGTATGGTGGAACATCTTTTGGGTGTACATGTGTAAGACTGATAAAGTTGCATCTTGAAGTAGAATTATTCTCAATTTTCTGAGAAACCACTAGATTGGTTTCCAAAGTGCTTGTACAATTTACACTCCCATCATCAATGGAGAAGTTTTCTTCTTGCTCCTCATCCTCATCAGCATGTACTGTCACTTGAGTTTTTGATCTTAGCCATTCTGACAGGTGTAAGATGTAATATTAGATTCCTTTTGATTTGCGTTTCCTTGATGAATAAAGATGTTGAACATTTGCTTAAGTGCTTCTCAGCAGTTAAAGATTTTTCTGTTGAGAATTCTCTGTTTATATCTGCACCCCATTTTTAAATTGGGTTATCTTCAGCAAATGGTGCTGGCAAATAGATCCGTATCTATCACTCTCCATGAAACTCAAGTCCAAGTGGATCAAAGACCTCAACATAAAACTGGATATACTACATCTGATAAAAGAGAAAGTGCAGAACACCCTTGAACACATTGGCACAAGAGACAATTCCCTGAACAGAACATCAACAGCCTGGTCACTAAGATCGACAATTAATAAATGGGACCTTTTGAAACTGAGAAGCTTTTGAGAGGCACAGGACACTGTCAAAAGGATGAAACAGCAGCTTACAGAATGGGAAAAGATCTTCACAAATTTACATCAGACAGAAGGCTGATATTCAAAGATATATAAAGAATTCAAGAAACTGGACAGCAACAAACCAAATAACCTAATTTTTAAAATGGGGTTTGTAAGATTCTTGATTTTTAATTTCATTGTCTCACATAGAAATAACAAGTGAAAGCATTTAAAACTCTGAAGATGCTAATACAAATGAGTTTCTTTGAGACCTGCAGATGGTAGATATTGTTTCTTATATTTCCAGGAATTGCTTTCACTAAGATTTCTCCTAAAGTAAGTCTATTACCTACCGAGCTGATACGCTGTTCATAAAGGCCACTCTAAGTCAAAAGGGTAATGGTTGAAAATTCTTTTCACTGATTCATTGTAAAATGGAAAATGTAAAAATACTTTCTTTTCATGAAGACAAATTGCATTTTTAAATTCTCCTAATGAAGTAGCATTCATCACTGCTTGCTCATTTGTCTTTACAGGGGGAGTTCTGGGGCACAGATAAGAAGATTAATGTCTCTGAACTTTTCAACACATCGAGTTCAGTCATGGCCCTCCCCTAGTGTGCAGAATTAAGTCAATATCATTACTAACACCCTCAGTAACACTTATAGATTTACATTATGCTTCTATTCTTTTTTATGGTTTAGACAGTTCATCCTGATACTACAGTTTGTGTTTCTAATTCACCAAGAATACAGATACAATTTCTCTAAACCTTGGTGCATCTAAATTTCTATTCAAAAAAACCTAGGGTGGTAATGTTGAAAGCTAATAACGCTGAAGGACTTTTTAAAAAGAAGGAAGGGTCTGGCATATGAGCCAGTAGATAAAGGCATTTGCCCAGCAAGCAGCTTGACTTTTCACAAAATGGAATGAATAACTTAACAAAGTTGTTTGCTGACTGCCACATTCTCACCATGACACCCGTGCTCCCACACAGACATGATGCAGAGATCCAAGTATATACAGGCATTTGCACGTGTGTGCACACATGTGCATGTACATACACAATTTTATATGTGGAAGAAACCAGGTTTTCTGCTGTTTCTTAAAAACTGTTCATCTACTGAGCATTCAGTCTAAGCTAGACGTTAATAGAGGCTCTGAAGAAACAAAGGTGATACACCAAACACCATTTTTCCTCAAGAGCCAAAATTGTTGGAATTGGAAACCAAGAAAGCAACTGCATACTCTGTGTGAGTGGCACAGTACTATTCAATGGAGGGAGAAAAAAAAACACTTTATGACTAAATTAGAAAATTTGTTAAAAGGGGAATCATTTACTTAGTAAATGACAAGTAAACTTTGGCACTAGGATTTTTTTTTTTTCAAAAAAATATGGTATGTTTCAGATAATTGCATTTGAAAATAGGTCTTTGGAGATTCCTCCAATAGGAAGACATTCTTGGATGGGCCTTAATGCAATTACATTTATCCATGTAAAGAGCCATTTGGACACAGTGACACTGAGAAGTAGAACCAAGTGGATAACAGAGGCAGACATAGAAGCGGAGCCTCTACAAACCAAGATCTTTTCTCATGAGCTTTTGGCCCTCTTGACACCTTGATTGGAGAACTCTTGACTCAAGAATTCTTTATAGGTGTCCATTTTGTGGCAGTTTATTACAGTAAATTTTATAAATATAAATTTTATAAATACAGGCAGAGGGTCCAAGATGGCTGCAACCAGCGTGCACAGCATCTGAAGGGCACGGGGTCCGTAACTCTGAAATTGGCAAGTGGAGGGGCAGCTGACACCATTACATCGACATTGAGACTTTCTGGGTAAGAAGGGACAACCCATGAGCTGGGACAGTTTGGATCCATGTCGCCCATGGAAATCTCTGGGGACTGAGAGTGGTGAGTATTCAACTCCCTTGCACTTCCTTCCTCTTGCCCCAAGAACGGGCCTCCCAGCTTAGTGGAGGCAGCAGTGGTTGCCCCAAGCACGAGCCTCAGTGACTGAGATGGTAGAGGTGGCAGAGATGGCCTCCCAAGTCCGTGGCTACAGTGGGTGGCAGTTCCATTAGGGCATCCCAGGCCTGCAGCTGCAGTGGGGCAGCAGCTAGCCAGAGCAAGAGCGTCCACGGTAGGTGACTGAGACAGCAGAGGCGGCCACCCCAAGTATAGGTTTCCCTGCCCAGTGGGCAAACAGTGGACACCACTGAGCAGACGGATCACCTACACTCTCATTTGCCCCTGCAGACCCAACTCTGAGAGTGGAGAACTCCTGGGTTTTCCAATTAGGCTTGTGAGCGAGTGAGTACGCCTTCAAGTGAGTATCTGCAGAGCCCCAGATCTAGGGTCCCTCTAAGATAGCAGCCAGACATAGGATCCCTCACACCCACACCCCCACTGTGGGCAACATAGGGATTCTTGGGACATCATTCTCAACACTGAAGACCCTGTTCTGTGGGTCTACCATTGGAGTCCAGGCAAACAATTCCTGGAGCCCACATAGATATGAATATCAAGAGGACAGTATGTATGACAGGCCTGTATGCCACTGAGGTATTCAGGGCACCTACACATGCTCACTGTTCCCACCAACAGCGGCAGCACCCCTTCCTGCACTTAAGCTCTACCCTTCCAAGCATCTATGTGCTCTAGCACCCTCTCCTTCGGGGCACACTTCCACATGCATGCCCACGCTTACACACATACACCTACAACCTTCCTTCCTTAGCTACAGCTGAAACATCAACACCCACTCTAAAACCAGTTGACTTCAGCCATCTTCCTGAAGAATACTCTTAGGAATGAAGGGGGAGATAGAAAGATAGGAAGGGTCAGGAGCCCCACAAGGAGAGCACAGAACCAAAAATCTGAGCCCAAGGGTCTTTTCTGAGAATGATGCTCCAACCAAGTCCATGCATGGAGATAACCTAGAACTCCTGCACAGATGTAGCCCATGGCAGTTCAGTATCCAAGCAGGTTCCCGAGTAAGGGGAACAGGGACTGTCTCTGCCATGAACTCAGTAGTCGGCTCTTTAATCACCTCTACCTGAGTGGGGAGCAGGCTTACCAGGCCACAGAGGAAGACAATGCAGTCACTCCTGATGAGACCTAATAGACTAGTGTTAGACAGAAGGGGAGGAGGTCCTCACCTATCAATGGACCTGGGGATGGGCATGGGAGGAGACAAGGAAGAGTAAGTGGGAATGGGAGGGGACAAGTGAGGAGGCTATAGCAGGAATACAAAGTGAATAAACTGTAATTAATTTAAAAATAAATAAATTAAGAAAAATAAATAGAGACATTTATAACTGACATTTGGAGATCAGATTTTCTATTATGACTAAGCTATAATTAATAATGTAGAAGCCATTTTTAGGAATCAGGGTTGGAAGTTTGTCCAAAGATCAACAGAGTCACATGTGTGGCTGATATCTACTTGGTACACTGAGAATGAAGGATTGAACACTTTTTATTATTCACCAATACATATAAATTATAAACAATTAAATATTTTAAATTTTTTGTTTTGTTTTGTTTTGTTTTTGTTTGTGAATTATAGTGAGTGGTCAATGCTTTTAAAATGTAGGCTAAGAAATCCTCTGAAATGCTGGACAGAAGAAGGAAAAGGAGGAGTAAAAGAAGGAAAAGAAGGACATGGAGAAAGAGAAGGAGAAGGAGAAGAAGAGGAGGAAGAAGAAACATTATTATTTTTTTTTTGTTTCTTTCTTAACTGCCCTAAATAGCCCATGTAAAAAATTTAGAAGAGAGGAGTATGTTAAAAGACTGTGATTGCAGAGACAAAATAAGGGGGCCTTTCTGTGGTCCAAGCAAAACACCAGAGATAAATGCTTAAGTACCACTGCCAATAATGATTAAATAATCATGACAAGATGAAACCTTCTGCTGGACATTCTGGTAAATATAAGGAAGAAAATAATTTTGAAGTCATTAGAGATTAATCAAATCAGGAGTAATTGTGGGACATTTGAATATTGAACGAGAAAGTAAAAATCATGTGTGATACTTATTAAACCAGTATGGGCCCTGAGAGCATTAATACTCTACAGAGATGTCCAGCTAGCTGAGCCAAATCAATGAGCTCTGTCTTCCTGCACAAAATGGGAAGTCCTTCTGCCACTGGCTTTCCTGCTTTTCAGGCTTCTGGATTCAAACTGGAATATGAACCACCAGCCTTCATTCTGTCTGATAACATCATTGGCTTTCTTCAGCCTCCAGATTGAAGAATATAGAGTGTAGAACTTCTCAACATCCATAATGGCATAAAAGGACATTTATATCATATAAATTTATATCATATATATATATATGTATGAAATATATGTGCATATATATATATATATAGAGAGAGAGAGAGAGAGAGAGAGAGAGATTAAGAACAGTGACATGGCTCAGCAAGCAAATGTGCTTGTCATTTAAGCTTGATAATCCATTGATCTCTATAATCCATGTTAATATAGAAGGCACAAAATGACTCCACAACATATGACCTCCATATACATGCACCACACATATGTTTCCACATCTATACCATGCTCACATAAATAAATAATTATTGAAGTGTAATTTAACATGCCTATGCATACAGACAGATGGAGATTCTGTTTGCAGATGTGTGTGCATATTTTATTTAAAGAAATATAATACAACACTAGAGAAGGTATGAGTGACAACAGAGCTTCAAAAATTTGTAACAAAAATTTAAAAGGGAAAGTAAATCTTAAAGGAGGCAATAGCAAAATTTTCAACTGATGAAGATGAGGAGAGACAATTTAATGAGAATGGAGATTGTTTAAAATCTAAAACCATCATCCTGAATTAATGACATGTGATATTAAATATGACCCTATAAAAATATTCTTTTGAATTATATATGTGAAGCTTGCATGCTGGGCCAACTAGCCTATATTGTTGCTTGTAAAAGTCTGACAGCTCTCGGGGTATGTTCCCAGGCAATAGAATTAAAATTCAATCAATAACAATAACCAGTGCTGATTTTACAGATATAAAAGTTAATACTTTAAACTTATACTAATATAATCAACACCTTGCAATGGAAATTTTCTCAAAAGATATACAATTTACCACACTGGCCTCAGGCAGAAATAGAAGCTATGAATATACCTGAATTCTATAAAAGAAATTGCATGTGTAATTAAAATTTTTCACACAAAGAGAATTCTAGACCCAGAAACCTCACTGGTAAAATCTACCAGCCCTTTAAAATATAAACAAAACCAGATTTACACACAGTATTCCATAAAACAGAAGTTGCAAGGAAAAGGACACTTTCCAACTTAATATGACACCAAGTTACCCTTTACCAGGACCAAATTTGTCTAAACATGACAGGAAAAGAAAAACAACAGCTAAAACAACCATAAAAAATATAGAAATTCTGGGTCTTCTATGCGGTTCCATTGATCCTCCTTTCTGTTTCTATGCCAGTACCATGCAGTTTTTATTACTGTTGCCCTGTAGTACAGCTTGAGATCGGGGATGGAGATACCTCCACATGATCTGCTGTTGCACAGGATCGTTTTGGAGATTCTGGGTTTTTTGTTTCTCCATATAAAGCTGAGAATCTTTTTTTCAAGGTCTGTAAAGAATTGAGTTGGTATTTTGATGGGAATTGCATTGAATCTGTAGATTGCTTTTGGCAGGATGGCCATTTTCACAATGTTAATCTACCAATCCATGAGCACGGGAGATCTTTCCATCTTCTGAGATCTTCGATTTCTTTCTTCAGAGACTTGAAGTTTTTGTCAAACAGGTCTTTCACTTGCTTGGTTAGAGTCACACCAAGGTACTTTATGTTATTAGTGACTATTGTGAAGGGTGTTGTTTCCCTAATTTCTTTCTCAACCTTTTTGTCTTTGGTGTACAGGAGGGCTTCTGATTTTTTTGAGTTGATTTTGTATCCTGCCACTTTGAGTGAAGCATCCTAGAAGGAGAAAGACAAACTTGGTATATACTCGCTTATATAGACCTACAAGATATGATAAACATAATGAAATCTATACACCTAAAGAAGATAATCAAGATAGTGGACATGGGTGAAGATGATCAATCCTCATTTAGAAAGACAAATGGGATGTGCATTGAATGTATGACAGGAGTCTACCGCAAAAGGCATCTGAAAGACTCTACCTAGCAGTGTTTCAAAGTAGACCCTAAGACTCATAACCAAACCTTGGCGGAGTGCAGGGAATCATATGAAAGAAGGGGAGTTAGTATGATATGGAAAGGATAGGAGCTCTACAAGGACCAAATATATCCGGGCACAGGGTCTTTTCTGAGACTGACACTCAACCAAGGACCATCTATGGATATAACATAGAACATCTGCTCGGATGTGGCCCGTGGTAGCTCAGTAACCAAGTAGTTTTCCAAAGTAAGGGGAACAAGGACTATTTCTAACAGGATCTCAAGGGCAGGCTCTTTGACCTCTCCCCCCCACCCCAGGGGAGGAGCAGTCCTGTTAGGCCACAGAGGAGGACTTTGCAGCCAGCTTTGAAGATACCTGATAAAACAGGGTCAAATGAAAGGGGAGGAGGTCCTCCCCTATCAGTGGACTTGGAAAGGGGCAGGGAGGAGACCAGGGAGGGAGTTGGGGAGGGGGAGGGAATGAGGGAGCGGGATACAGCTGGGACACAGAGTTAACAAATTGTAACTAAAAAGAAAAATTAAAATTAAAAAAAAATAGAAATTCAAGGCTATTTGAACATGAATTAGATATTCCATCATTCTAAAGATCTTGTGTTAATCACCTTTTTTGTTATATAATCGTTTGGGGCCATACTTTAATAAAATCCTTACAGAAACATGAAGTATTATGGAAATACTTTCCTACACACTTTGGGGTAAAGTGGCATTGAATAGAAATATGTAAATCATATCTTAGATGGTCTGAAGTTATCAAACATCAGAAACTTTCCAATTCAATTACCATAATGTCTGAGGATTTTTTTCTAATGGCCAAATATGGAAGGTATGAGAGTATGTGAATATAGGCAAAAACAGCATTATTGAGATCATGGTAGTTGCACCCCGATACACTGCTTTCCTTTTGACCCCTGTATGTAGAAACTCTCTTGCTTTTTCAGTATGCCATATCACCAAAGGTATTCATGTTGTGAGAACTACTGTTAGATCCCAGGGAAGGGATGCCAAACAGGACCAGTCTCAGTGACATCAGCAGATCATCATCACACTGGAAGATGTGTGTACAAACTCTCTATGCCCTAGTCATAACACTTTTCATAACACATAGCTTCCTCTTCTCAACATGTATGAGCCATTTCAATTCAACCATTCTCTTGCATGCATTCCTTTCTAAGTTCTTTGCTTAATGAAATATCTTTACAAATCACTGCACATTAGTAAATTGTTCTGAATTATACTTGAATTAGTCAATTTTTGAAGACTATTACACACATTATCTTTCTCGTAAATTTCCAAAGGCATCACGAAGTGCAATCCAATCATTGATTTATGGACTTGAAATTTTCATGGGGGAGGTAGGCTTATTTAGTGTCCTTGAGATGCTCAATCTGGTGTTCAGATAAGAATTATTGTCTAAATTGTTGTAAATTAGATTAGATTAGTTCCTCATTCTTTTTTTCTTGTGACAGAGACTCAGCATCAGGATATATGAGTATAATCACTATTTGTGACAGAAAAATTTACCCAGAAAGACAGATGTTCACACACACACACACACACACACACAGGGGCACACACAGGCACACACACACACTCATAAACACACACTCATACACACAGACATACACATACACACACCATGATTTGATATAGTCCCTTCTGCTACATTTTTTGAACTAAGGAAGGGGTTATGCCTTCATATGTATTTCAGGTATGTCCATTTCCCTTGGGGTACACAGCATACTTGTCTTTAAATTATTGTATCTAATAAAAAAGGATAAATAATATTTTAAATGGGCAAGTGCAATATAAAGTTATTCATCTCTGCTAGGGTAATAGCTGTGACAACGTAATGAGAACTTGAAAGAGTAAAGCTGGTGGTGAGCTGTTTGGGGAAAGAGTAGGTTGGGATCAGGACACTTTACTCCTTCTGCTGCATTTGGACTTTTCTTGGTGATGGTGAGGTTTCGGAACTCTGGGTAGTGGAAAAACAATCTGATGCTCCCACGCAATATTTGTCCACAGTTGACAGGAAAGTTAGGTTAGACCTCAGTGGGACAAAGTGAGCCAGCATGAGAACAGGCAGGCAGATCGAACAGAGGCCTGGAGTACTTGTGTTCATGTCAGGAGAACAGCTGGGAAGTCATCACCAAGCTTGGGTTGAGAATGACAGTTTCCAAGGTTGCGGTGCCCCAGATGGAAAAGAGCTGGGCATCTGAATACCAAGACAGTCTTAGAAGAGGAGCAAGCCAAAGCAAGCAGAACACCCAGAAATAGAAAGAAAAGCTTTGGCCCTTGATGCCCTCTACTGACAAGACTTCACATCATGCTTCTTGTTAAAGCTTCAGCACCCAGTCCATTCTCACTAGGCGGGCACTGAAGGGTGATTTCAAGGTTGAGAGCCAGTAAGTCCATTCCAAGGAAGTGGATTTCCATATTTCGTATGTAGACATGCTGTCCCAAAAGTGTGCCAAAACTTAATAACTTACTGATTTCCATGGCATCTAGTGAACCATGAAAACAGCTCTCCCCTCAGTATCAACAGGCTGTGCACACAGTGGTTAAGAACTTCACAGGGGGCTCTGGGGCTGAGCTTCCCCACAGCGAATCCTGGCTGTTCTACATCTAGTGATGTGGCTGTAGAAAAGTCTCTCTCTTGAAGCAGTTCATCCAAATTGATAATAGCCACCCATTTCCTTGGGAGGAACGAATGTAATATAGAGCTTAGAATGGGGATAACACATGGTCAGAATTTAATAAATATTAGCTTTGAAAAGTATTATTGATTGAGAAACAATTGGATAAAACTTTTATATCCTTGGAAAGAAGCAGCTGAGTTCTGTGAGGCAGTCAACTAATACATTTACTCACGGTGTCAGGCTTTACCCTGTCTTGTCTCACAACCCACAGAGATTGTATTGACACGCTTTGTGTTTACATTTCAGATTACTAAGTGATCATTATATCCATTCAAAACTCTCATCTTGCTTATTCCCTATTGACTCTTCCACTTCTCAATCCACTGAGCTTATTTCTCAGGTTACACACTGACACACTAAAGTCTACTCTATTAACAGAAAGACAATTTCTTTAGGGGTCAAAAAAAAAAAAAAGATGTTCAGTTTTGAAGTTATAAATTTGAGTGTGCTCGTTTCCTGAGACTTTTTCTTATTTCATTTATTTTTAAAATAATTTATGCAACGAGATTGCCAGGAACATATGCCAGTAAGTCTTAAATGCTAAGTTGAGAATCAGTGGGTTCCCCGCTATGACCTTTGGGCACAGCTCTAGTCTTCTAATTTTTCACATAATCACTTCTATAGGCACCATGTAGCTAGGTGGACAACAACATTAATACAGGCACTTCTTGTCTCTAATTTCTTCTCCACTGTTGTTCATTGTTCTTGGTGTGATATGCAGACTTTTATTTCATTATTTTCCAACATGATTAACATTTGGTAAGGCCAAAATGCTTTTTTGTACACACTCAAAGGAATAAGAGTGATTCTAATACAGGCTTCAGGCATGCTCCAAGCCAACACAGCAAAAGAAGCAAATGGAGCTTAAGGGCATAATGAAATCAACATCCACATTTTCGCCACCATGGAAACAGTGTCATAGCACACCAAGTTTTATATTTTGCCGTGCTGTGGTGAACATGACCCTGCAGATAGAGGCTACTATGTCTTACGCTGTAACACAGCTACAATGAACAGGTTTTGCGCACACACATGATGTATGCAGTCAGTGTGTTACAGAGATGAACGGCTAAACTTTGCAAAGTTGAGGCTTCTGTTGCTCCTTCTCCTCAGTCCCTTTTCAGAAAATACAATCCACTGAGCTACACAGTATTGAGAATCTTTTGCAATCTGAACCATACTGAAAAATATTTCTACCAAGGCTGACTGGTTCACTGTATTTACTTTCATGTCAACTGTTACAGGTTAGAAAACCTCAAATATTCAGAGAATTATTAGACAGTCATTTATGTTTTCTGGGGATACCAAATGACAAAAGCATCCAGAGCCAAAGCATAAGCCCCATAATTCTCCATAGCTTCTTTTATCCAACAAATCTCACTGTATAAAACCAACATATCTGTTCAAGTAAAACTCAGGGATCCCTCAGGAGAGTTAAGATAGAAATGTTTGAAGATGCTAATCCTGCTTACATTAGAGCAGACTTGGTCACAAAGAAACATCAAAGCATGAATGAGAAAATGCAAATACTCAAAAGAGGCAGGTCAATTTTGACCTATGGTGCCAAGAACCAAATACAGGGTATCAAGAAAATACTCTGATCAATTTTCCAAACAGAGTCAGGGACCAGTAGAAGCATGATTTATAGTATCCAGAGAGAAAGAGAACACAGTAGATGGATAAAGAAAGAAAAGTGTAGTAGAATTTTTATGAGCAGCAAATAAAGAAAATAAAAAATCTGATTTTGTTGTGGCAGGTGGATAGATGTTTCCACATATTCACAGGTCAAACCTAGACAGGCCTACAGCTAAACACAAAGAGAAACAATGTGTAAGAACTATATAATAAAAATGCAACACCCACAAGGCAGGAGTTTTTGAAGAACAATTTATATATTCATTCACACATTCATTTCTCTGACAGTAATTATAGATGCCACACATTGCTACAAAACGCATGATAAATAAGATGGCATTCTTACCATAAAAAAAATCTAACTGCAGATTAAAACATAGATATAAGTAGAAGAATTCTTGCTCATTGTCACAAATTCAATAATGGAAGCAGAGATCCTTCCAGAGAATGAGGACATATAAAATAATAGGGCCACAAGACATGGGAGCATACACAGCATCCTTTAAACAGTGTGTACTGCCTTCATCTTTGCCCAAAACTGTTGCAAAAGCATGCTTATTGTTCTTCCTTCAACTTGATGTGTCTCCAAGTCATTTTTCATAGATTGATCTGTGCAAAATGGACATGTAATGATATGACAGGCTGCTCTAAATAGTTGCCATGTTTATCATTTTATTCAGAATACAGAAAATATCCCATCAAATAGCTTGTGAAACCTACCCACCCTTCCCTTTTGGCATTCCAGTCTCATCTTGATTTACTTTCTCATTCTCTCTTGATTTTATCACCATGCATTAGTTTGATTGAGCTGCCACAACAAATATTTAAAATCTGGAGCTCTTAAACAGGTATTTGTTTTCTCATGGTACTGGAGGTCAGAAGCCCAGGATATGAGCAGATGTGGCTGTCCTTGAGCCCTCTCTGATTGGATTGCAGTTGGTGTTGTGTCTTTGTGTGGACTTTTCTGCATGCTTCCTCTTAGTGTCTCTCTCTTTTTGTGTGGATACCATTCCTGTTGAATCCTTACTGCATCAGTCTAGAAGCTCAATATCCAAATATCCATACATTCATGAAGCATGTGGGAGAGAGTCTTAAGGACTCAGCATAAAAGTTTGAAGTGACACAATTTACCTCATAGCAGTGTGTTCATTTTCAGCTGCCAACTTCAACATTTTTCTTGAGCCTTCACAGACATTATTCACACTTCTTGGAAATTTTCCTTCTCCATTCAAGTAGGTTAACATCAATTTATTCTTTAGATGTTAAGGAAGAATTCAATGACCATATGTGTTGAATAAGTTGCCCCATTATTAAAGTATTAAAATGTCTCACTTCCGCAAATCTCTCTTATTATAACTTTAATTCCGTATTGTAGTAAAGTTAATCATTGCTTAACCATAAATAATGTATTTTATGATCCTAGGAATGATATTGTATGCTCAAATTCCATTCATTATTTTTTTTAGAAATTCATACCTGATGCTTTGGTTACATTTTTTATATTCTATACATTACAAAAAGATTTGTTCTTATATTCAATTACAAACATTCTTATTATACTTTATTATAGTTTTAGTTTATTCCTAATTATTTTAAGTTTTATTTTATTTTATATTTTAATTTAAAATATTACTAACATGTTAGCTGTATTTATTCTTTTGCTCATAGATTGTATTTTATTTATTGAATCTAAAGTGCTTTTCCTAAACCTTACATTATTATCAACACTTATCATCTTTTCTTAATTTTTGATTATTGTATTGTCTCATCTGTAAGGACAAACAGACAACTCAGCAATGTTAGAACAAACAGGAGACACTAAGAAAGCATGTGTAATATCTATGCCTTCCATATAAATAAAAGCAAAATTCATAAAAAAAAACATCCATCAATGCTAAAGTTAAAAAAGATACTACAAAACCAGATCAATTACAGTAGGCACAAAATAAGGTAGAATCATTGAGTGCACCAGTAACTTTGATATTTGAGGTGACATAATGTAAGTCATAAAATAAGATCATACATGTTCAAACATATGAGTAATCATAAAAGTATAAATGAAAGATTTACCAATTTGTATTCCATCCAATATAAAATGTCTTAAACCAAGAAAAACTGTTATAGAGCTATACTTTGGAAGACTAAAAAGATGCACAGAAGCAAAATCTTACTTAAAAACAGACTGTTAGAAAAGCATTGACATTGAAATTTTCCAAGGCAAAATCATTAATGCCTTTGAAGCAAAGCATTGGATATTGTTAGAAGTACATTCTTCAAGAAGAAAACTTTGTGAAGTGTAATGTGCTATACATTGCAGGAATTATAAGTAACAGTTATAGGAGTGAAGTGAAAATTAAGAAAAAAATTTTAATGATAGGAAAATAGATTATTTTTATTGCACGATCTGGAGCCTTGCATAAGCAGCTATAATGATGGACTGAAGAAACAAGACTTAGAGAATTAGTCCACTCCGCATAGCTGCTTGCTAAAACAACATTAGTATAAATCAAAAGGAAACAACAGATGCGGTCTCAAAAATGAATAATTTATAATGTCTACCAAGTTTCAAAATGAATTGATATACCCTCCAACAAATAGAAAGAGTATAGGAAAGGGTTCAGTGGTTTGAATAGGATTTGTAGCCACTTAAGCTCATGTTGAAGATTTGGACATTTAAGAGATGATTTGGTTATTGAGGATGAATTTCCCTCAGCAGCATGCTCTAATTTTCATGCAAATAGGCTAGCTATTGCAAAATAAAGTTTGTATGACCTTCATTCTCATGTCTCTCCTTTCCTTATACAGGAGTTTGCTGTCCTTGCCTAGGTACCCCACCATCTAATGAAATCTGCCATGTTAAGATTCTAGTGAAGGGTATGTCAGAAGTAACTAGATGGCCTTGGACTTTTTGCTGCCTAAACTAAGAGTTAGATTCTTTTCTTCATAAATGAACCAGGTTCAGGTATCAGGTTAAGTCAGTCAGACAGACAGACAAGAGTATTAAAAGTAAATAAGCATCACAGTCCCTAGATTATAGAAATGTCATGTAAAACTCTTAGAGGAGATATAATAATATGTTGATTATGTATAAAAAATAGAAAATAAAATTTGAAATTGACAGCATATAAAAAAGAAACCATGAATGGTCCTTGGTTGGAGATAACCTAGAACCCGTGCACAGATGTAGCCCATGGCAGCTCAATCTCCAAGTGGGTTCCCTAGTAAGGGGAATTGGGGCTGTCTCTGACATGAATTCAGTGGTTGGCTCTTAGATCACTTCCCCTGGGGTGGAGGGAACAGCCCAAAAAGTCACAGAGGAAGACTATGTAGACAGTCCTGATGAGACCTGGTAAGCTAGGGTCAGATGTAAGGGGAGGAGGACCTCCCCTATCAGTGGACTAGGGGAGGGGTTTGGGAGGAGAAGAGGGAGAGCAGGATTGGGAGGGAACAGGGGCAGGATTGGGAGAGGACAAGAGAGAGAGGGCTACAGCTGGGATACAAAGTGAATACATTTTGATAAATTTAACAATAAAAAATATTTGATTGCAAAAAGAAAAAAAAGCCACATTTGTGCAGGGACTCTAGGTTATCTCCATGAATGGTCCGTGGTTGGACTGTCAGTCTCAGAAAAGACCCCTGGGCCCAGTTTTTTTTTTATTTTTATTTTTTATTTATTTATTTATTTATTTATTTATTTATTTATTTATTATTATTATTTTTTTTTTTGGTTCTGTTGCCCTCCTTGTGGATGTAGCCCATGGCAGTTCAGTCTACAAGTGTGTTTCTTAGTAAGACATTCAGGGGCTGTCTCTGACATGAGCTCAGTGGTTAGCTCTTTGATCATCTCCCCCTGAGGGAGAAGCAGGTGTACCAGGCCACAGAAGAAGACAATGCAGCCAGCTCTGATGAGATCTGATAGGCTAGAGTCAGATGGAAGGGGGGAGAACCTTTCCTATCAGTGTAATGGAGGAGGGGCATGGGAGGAGAAGAGCGAGAAAGGACAGGATTGGGAGGGGGCAAGGGAGGAGGCTATCGCTGGGATACAAAGTGAATAAATTGTAATAAATAAAATAAATAATTTTTTTATAAAATGCCACAATTATGGACCCTAAAAATAGATATGGAAAATGACACTGCCATACAAGTAGTTTAGATTGGTGTTGTCTCTTGAGTTTTTAATGTTAGCCATTCTGATGGGTGTAAGGTGAAATCTTAGGGTCCTTTTGATTTGCATTTCCCTGATGGCTAATGAGGTTGAGCATTTCTTTAAGTGTTTCTCTGCCATTTGAAGTGGGAAATAGTAAGATATGGAGAGGACAGGAACTCCACAAGGAGATCAACAGAACCAAAAAATCTGAGCACAGGGGTCTTTTCTGAGACTGATAGTCCAACCAAGGACTATGCATGGAGATAACCTAAGATCCCTGCACAGATGTAGCCCATGGCAGTTCAGTATCCAAGTGGGTTCCATTGTAATAGGAACAGGGACTGCCTCTGACATAAACTGATTGGCCTGCTCTTTAATTACCTCCCCCTGAGGGGGAAGCAGCATTACCAGGCCACAGAAGAAGACAATGCAGCCACTCATGATGAGACCTAATTGACTAGGATCAAAAGGAAGGAAAAGAAGACCTCCCCTATCAGTGGACTTGGGGAGGGCATGCATGCAGAGGGAGGGATTGGGACTGGAGGAAGGCGGGAACCACAGGGGAGATACAAAGTGAATAAAGTGTAATTAATAAAGAATTAAAAGAAGGCATGTGAAAATACAGACAACATGTGGAAAAGCAACTAAAATTCATTATATAAATTTAAGAAACTGTCAAACAATGAAAAATAAAATAAAATAACATCAGGAATAAAGAGGAACTCAGAAAACTGAAAGAACTATAAAGCTGTTACACAAGTGACTTATAACCCAGAAAGAGAAAAGACTGAGGTAGGAAACACACATGAAATGATAATAAAATTTCTCTTAATCTGTTAAAAAAATGTAGAATCAATAAGCTCATTAAACTGACTTGCAATATTAAATTTGTCCAGAACAAAACAGTATATTTGAGTTAGGGGACAACAGCACAAAAGCATTTGGTCTTTCTTATGGTGACCAGAAGGAACCTTAGGAACATGTTTAAAGTATTCTTCAAACCTGCATCTTAGTCAACAGTTATGTTTAAAAGGCCCTTCCAAAATGAAGGTCAATCTAACACAGTTTCAAATAAATGGAAAGCGAGTTTGTTGCCAGGAAAACTGCTGCATGAAAAATAATAAAGTAATTTCTACAGGCTTAATGGTAATGGCAGCAGATGGCAACCAAGATCAATAGGAAGAAATGAAGAAAAAAAAGAACATAAAATTTGATGTAAATATGACAGCGTATTTCCCTAATTTCCTTAAAGTATAGGAACTGGTGCAAAAATTATAATATTATCTTGCATGAAATGATAAATAGCTATAATAAAGAAAATCTTGGGTTGGAGATATAAACAAATAAGTTTTTCAAATTATGTTTTTCTGAACTAGTTCTGCATTAACTATGAGTAAGCTGGAAAACACATATTAAAAATCCTCCTTTAATCTTAAAAATACTATGCAATGTGCATGAGTTCAAGCCATTTTTAGATAAAATTGTTAACCTGGTCAGTGTGAAGTCCAAGAATACATATTCCAACATTAGGTTTATTATACATTGTATCACATGCAAAATACACATGGGAATATGTGAATAAATACAAAAACAGAGTTGACACAGATGAACAACACAAAATATTAAAATTAGCCACATGAATATTTAGAGATTGGAGATACATATTAGGAACAAGCAAATTAAGGACTAACATTTAAAAATAAATATGATTAAAGATAAAAATAGACATATAACATCTTCAGAAAGATTAAGGCAATTATAAATGGGATAGATCAAATCAATAGTTACCCTGTGATTAAAAAGTATAGTAAAGCTAATGCTGGAAAAATAATAAAGCAATAATTACAGAATATTGGATATGTTAATAATAGCAATAATTTAATAACAGAGGATATGAGAATAAGGAGGTCTACAGGGTCTGAGTCATATGATATGCCCATGATAAAATGACATTACATTTGAAGCCAGTAAGTTCTCAAGTAACACAATAGCTACTTGGAAGTTCAAACAAAACATTTGTAAGTAACAGCTAAGATAAGTCATCCAGATGACACTTTACTGAATTCAATAAACATAAAATTATAAGATATTTATTATCCAAACAAACTTGGCTTTGGGGAAAACTCAAGATACTAAATGCTTACATTTTAAAAATGATCAATAATTTCAAACTAATGTTTAATTTCCAATTTGTAGAAGAGGGAGGGAGGGTGGGATTAGAAGGGGACCAGAGAGGGGGGCCACAGCCAGGATACAAATTGAATAAATTGTAAATTAAAAAAAAGAAATTAGATGAATAAAAACAAAATATAAAAATCTTCTATACTAGCATATGGCATCTTCGTTAAAATATATTTAAAAAAATAAAAAGACTACATAAAATTTTATTAAAATTTAAAATGACAAAAATAAATTGTAAAATGTGCAATATCAAAAAGGAATCTATTAAACTGATTTCATCTCAAAGAATAAAATGTCATATAAATATTCTCTAGTATCAAAAAGAAGAAAAGATAATTTTACTTATTTTAGTTAACATACAAAATAATGGGTTTCATTATGGCAGTTTCATACCTGTACATGATTGTTCTTTGTCTATTTGCTCCCTATCCTCTTGTGTCTCCCTTCCCCTTCTACTTGCTCCCTTTTTTTCCCTAAATAGTTCCCCTTTCTGGATTTATTTTCTCCCTTCTCTTTTCTCCTACTGCATCCTCTCCCCTTTCTCTCTCTTTTTCTTTCTCTCTTTTCACACACACAAACACACACACATCTTTTTTATCAGATAGATAATGATAGATTGATATAGATTGATGATAGATATAGATGATAGATGGATAGACAGATGATAGATAGATAGATAGATAGATAGATAGATAGATGATAGATAGAGGAGAGAGAGATGATAGATATAACTATATTTCTTTTTTATTTGTTTTGTTTTTACCATTTCCTTTTTTAATTTAATTTAATTTATTTATTTATTAAAATTTATTCATTTTTTATCCCCACTGTAGTTCCCTCCTTCATCACCTGTTACTCCTGTCCATCCTCCCTCTTCTATCATTATGCCCTTTCCCTAGTTCCCTGATAGGAGAGGCTTTCCTCTCCTTTTTTTTTTTTTTACAATTTTTTCTTATTACTTTTATTTATATATTTATTTATTACAATTTATTCACTTTGTATCCCCACTGCAACTACCTCTCTTGGCTCCTCCCAATCTCATTCACTGTCCCCCTTCTCCCTCTGTGCCCTTTCCCTAGTCCTCTGATAGGGGAGGACCTCCTCCTTTCTATCTGACCCTAGCTTATCTATAACCCTAAAGAAACTAAACAAGGAGGACCCTAGGGAAGATGCTTAATCCTCATTCAGAAGAGCAAACAGGATAGACGTCAGAAGTAGGAGAAGACAAGGAACAGGACAGGAGCCTTCCACAGAGGACCTCTGAAAGATTCTAGCCACCAGGGTATCTAAGGAGATACTGAGACTCATAGCCAAACTTTGGAAATAGTGCCAGAATCCTTATGGAAGAAGAGGGAGATAGAAAGACCTGGAGGGGACAGGAACTCCACAAGGAGAACAACAGAAGCAAAATACCTAGGCCCAGGGGGCCAGCAGAGACCAATACTCCATCTAAGGATCATGCATAGAAAGGATCTGACCCCCTGTTCAAAGGAAGCCCATTGGCTGCTCAGTTTCCAAGTGGGTTTCCCGGTAAGGGGTACAGGGGCTGTCTCTGACATGAACTCAATGGTAGGCTCTCTGATCACCACCCCCCATCCGGGAGGTGGGGGAGTGCAGCCTTGCCAGGCCACAGAGGAAGACGATGCAGCTAGCCTTGATGAGACCTATATTTTTAATAGGAAAAAATATACTACATTGATCTTTCTTTTTCTGTGACATATAATCTCTCTTATACCTGTCTCTCTGAGTTAGAACTCTCCCTCCCATATTCTCTGCAGTATATATGGTTGTTGTGATTCTCTGTGGCACATTGACCTAGGTTCCTTCAGATTTATACCCAGAAGTGGCATTCCGGGATCATATGTAAGTCTGACTTTTACATTTTTTAAGGAATACCAGTTCTAGTGCATGCACTAGCTTATATTATATTCTTTGCAGAAGTATATAAAGTTTACCTTTTTCCTACATGCTCTTTAGCATTTGTTATCATCCTTTATTGATGACAGCCATGCTTAACAGAGTAAATTGGAATCTCAAAACAGTTCAAAATTTAATTTCTCTGATGGCTTAAAATGACAAAAAAATATATTTCTTCTTTTGAGAAAATTCTGTTTAATTTTTTTTTGGTGGAATACTTTGGTTCCCTGATGGTCGGTTATTTACGTTCATGATAGATTATAGGTATTCATCTGCTCTCAGAACTATAGTTGGTAAAGGTTTTCTCCCATTCTGTATGCTGCTCATATCCCAGAGTTCTTTAAAGTTATAGTCATGCTTGTTCACTTTTTTTGTTCATGTTTGTTGGTATCTGAATGTAGCACTTCCTTAATTATATTTGTCATCCCTAAAATTCTTTTTTTGTTGTTTGCTTTAATCTATTGGTGATACTACTACTGTTTTGGGTGGGGAGGTTGCAATTAATTGAATTTTTATTAAATATTTCTGTTTTATTTCATTGTCTATTTCATTGATGAATTTCTCATATTTGTGGATGACTATCTTTTATATTACTGGCTTCTTTTCTGCATTTTTAATTGATTCTGTACTTGCTTCATCTGTAAGTCTACTTCCTGTTTGTAATATTCATTGTTTTAGGAATAAAGTATTGAAGTGTTTGTCCAGTAATTTAACAATTCCAGGCTCTTTGGATTCAGTAATTGAAGCCTTAGGATTGTTTTTAATAAGTGTCATGCTGACTTGCTTTTTCATCTTCTATGTTGTACTTTGGACATTTCTTCTGGTTTTATTTAAGAAACTTAGTGAATTGCCTATCTTTGAAGGTTCACTCCCCAGTACTACTCACAAAGAATAAAAGAAACCACTTTAACAGCACACACACCAAACAGAGTAAGGCACACCAAAACATTTTCAATTACAACAAAAGAGACAATGGAGAGAATACATGTTCTAGGATGTAAAAAATAATAATTTTGGATAACAGAAAAATATGAAATAATAAAATAAAGAGGAACATTATTTGAAAAAAGAAAAAAGGAACAAGTTGAATAAAAGAATGCAAGAGGAGAAATGTGTTATAGAGAGAAAGGAGCACAAAATAAAAGAAAACCTTATCACCACAATTATATATATATATATATATTTAAATAAGATAAACATAAGAAGAGGATTACAAATGAAACATATAAGTATGTTTTTAAAGAAAATAAGATTTTACATTTAAAGAAAACACAAGAGAGAGGAAAAAAGTCAAATGATGGAGTGGCTTCTTTCTAGATCTTCCAGGCAGAGGAACAAAGTCAACTGAAGTTGGGGTTCCTGTCTCCCTACCACTTGGATTGGTCCTACCGTAGGTGTCTTCCCAGGAGCTGGTGTCTCCAGATCTTGGGGAAGCCTGCCTGGACCACAGACTGCAATGCAGAGCATGACAAGCAGAGTCTGCTGGAATGTGAATAGGAATCCCTGAGATCTGTTAGGGTGACATATACGTCTTCATAAAGCCCATTCACCACTAAACCTCCTTTGGAGCAATGATGCCACAGAAGCCAAATCCTCTCCTGGGCTTTATATTTTTTTCAGTTTGCCAGCTGTGACTCCAGTGTTGGGCAGGTGGGTCTAGACGTGAACCATCTACTGACCTCTGGTTCATGGCTATCCAACTGGGTGGTTTATCTTCAGATGATGGGGTCCGCCCTTAGTCACAGAGGCGTGGCTGCTGATTACTCCTGGAAGCCTGGTTGACCCTGCTGATCCCTACCTTCTTAAACTGTGTTTCTCTGTTTCTCCCCTTCCCATGATTTCCTCCCATAGCTCTCTCCCAAAAAACTGAGTTCTGATAGCTTTCTTTAATATAATCCATTGGATGCCTATTTTTTTCCTCCATATGATGTTATTTTAATATTATATCTCTGTGATGTAGTTTGAAATCAAGGAATGTGACATTATGATGCTGGTTTCTTCAACATTTATCTGATTATTTGGAGTCCTTTGTAGTTTTGCATACATTTTAACTATCACCAGAAAACTTATCCAAGTCACATGTTTGTCCTTCTAGCTTCTAAGTATACCTAGGAGCTTCTATGGAAGCATGTGCATGACTGGCAATTTCACTATTTCCTAGGTCCTCTTGACATCACTTATTTTATTGTTCTTGCATTTTCCACTAAGTAACACCTCAAGTTCTGTGTGGATTAGGACAGATGAGAGCAGGACTCCTGGTCTTTAGTCTTAGGAGGAAAGCATATCATCCTTCATGCTCTATGAACGGTTTATGGATAATCACGTTGAGAATTTGCTTCTACTTCCAGTTAGCTGAGAATATGACCATAGTGCATACACTTACATGATCATATTATTTTCTCAAGTGAGTTTCTGCATCCATTGAGAAGACCAATATAATAAAATTTTTTAAATTTTATTATATCAAATTAGTGAATTCCATTAATTGTCAGATATTATAGCAATCTTGAATGAATGAGAGAGATTCCATGTACTTACTGTATTTATCCTTTACTAATAGTTTTGATTAACAGTATTTGCAACATTCTGTGTATTTTCATAAGCTATATTAGTCAGTACTTTTTTCTCATATGTTTATATGTTTTCTTTTTTAAATGATTCAGGCTTCAAAAATTAAATTGGAAAGTATTCAGAAGTTTTCCATTTATAGATATTAATGATTTTAAACAAAGTATTGAGAATTTTAAGTACCTAGAGCAATCTAGGCAAAGGTTGTTATCCCAGTTCTTTAAAAAAATTTATAGGAACACTAAGCACTAGACGTGGTCAAAATTTAAAGTGAAAAATATATAATAGCCTCAAATTAGATACTACAGTATGAGTTCTAAGTTTATATATGATATTCCCAATGTTAAATATTGATATACTAAAAAGTTGAGAAAGTTTGTAACATTCTATAAAGAAACATAATTTGAAGGGAAATTCTAAAGTTCAATGTTTCCTGATGAAATTGCCATAGTCACTGTCATTGCCATAAAGATTTGAAATCAGTGCACTATTATCCAAACTCACTTTAGATTGACCAATTCATACGGGATCTGTTACAGGAGTGATCCCTACTCTTACAGACATGTGTCAAAGACAGTTTAGAGGTTTGGAGAATGAGTTCAAGTGGCAAAATCCACAGTAGTGTTAACTATCAAAGGAAAACTGTTATGTGTTTGTGTCTCAAGGGGCTGTAGAGTTTCTGATATGTAATAGATCCATATGCATCAGATGCATTTGCATTTTGTCTTTTTGTTTTCTTTCACATACACTTTGCAAAAAGTAAGAAGATGAAGAAGCAGAAGCAGAAGAAGAAGAAGAAGAAGAAGAAGAAGAAGAAGAAGAAGAAGAAGAAGAAGAAGAAGAAGAAGAAGAAGTTCTTAAAATAAGAAGATGGTGTAGGCCCCAGCAGAATGCCTGCACTGAGTTGATTTCCTGCTGCCGTGGCAGGTGGTCCCTGACTCTGGTGGTTTACAAGCTGAGGAGTAAGGTGAGCTGTGGGATAAGGGGTACAGTGACAAGTTGTCCTAACAGCCATCAACACATCACTTCAGTGAATGTCAAGGTAACCCTAGGCACTATCTATAAACTGGAGAAACTGGTGATTTTGATCTGAATATATGAAAGGAGCAATACGTAATTGATGTTCTCTATAATGTAGAAAGTGAACTAAAAGAGAATATGACTCTTAAAAAAAATGACTACATCCTCCAAACCCAGCTCTACCCCTGGCATGTATTCAGTGCTGAATAAATATTATTTTTGTTTAGTAGTAAGGATGATGTAAAGAAACTTTATCCATGTATATTACATGTAATATCATCACCTGAAGAACCTTCTTTTGAGTTTTCTCATCTACACTATAGGGCCTTACTTAGCCACATACCACTTGTGTTGTAAATTGGTTTAACCCTTATTTTCTATACTGGTGTTGTCCATGCTCTCTTGTCTAAAGCTGTACCATCCCATTCTTTGCTAATTTTCTTCCTTATTTTCTTAATATGATTAATATATTTCCATCTTTATCAAGTCTAATAGATAGCTGATCTAATTTGGAGCTTATAAATTATACAGTTGTATGTGAATTGATTATAGCACGTAACTCTAATAGCCTGACAATCTTTTCAGAGATTAGAGATGCTGCTGAGTTCCCTTTTCTATGGATGATTAATTTTCAGTGGTTATCAACTCCCAAACTGAAAATTAAGCGATACATATTTGCTTTGTGGATGACCAGTTTTATTAAAGTAGTAGAGTTGATGCAATTAATTATCAATACTCTATAAAGAGGAGCCAAAATTAAAATGTCTTAAAAGAAGGAGGCAGGTATGCATTGTCAGTGGCAAAATTCAGTTACTGTTCTGAGGAAGAAGTACCAGCGTATCCAGGCATCGCATACACACCATCACTAGAGTTCTTGGGGTTTTCTCCTTTCAAAGAAAACCCACTTATAGACATACAGTTTGAAGCTGAATGCCTCACAGATGCTGCATTTGAAGCCACGATGTCCTACTGTCCTCACTGCTGTTCTGCGGCTGCTTCCAACATCAGTGCTTACTCTGCAATGGATGAGAGAAAAATCAGCTCTTAAACGCAAATAGTTAGCTTTCAAGGGCTTCAGTTATGAATCAAATAATGCAATTAATGCTCTCATAACTAAATGTGGTTAAGGGTTGCTTGGCTCTCAGCCTGAGTTCAAGAAATTCTAGGAATGCCATCCTGTGGTAGTGTTACTCTGAAGGGGGACACTCTTTCCCAGAATGGATGTGCCTGCGGTGTTGTGCAGAATGGTGGACAGATTGCCCCAGATTGCTCATAGTGAGGCATCTTTCTTTGAAATGTGGAACTTGTTTTGTCATAATTTATTGACAAAATCATTACTCAAAGTTGTAGGTAAGGATTTTCTATGTATTTTGATGGGAGTCGGAGTCATAGCATTAAAATTCAAATTGGACCCAATTTTCCTCAATGAATACCTTTATCTATTGATTTATTTGTTTATTTATTTATTTACTTATTTATTTATCTATCTATCTATTTATTTATTTATATTTTCATTCACTTTACACCCCTGTTGTTGCCCCATCCCACCTTCCCTTCAGTCCCAAACTTTCTCTCTCCTCTTTCCCCTTTCCTCAGAAAAGGGGAACTCCCTTTCCCACCCACACCAGCTCATCAGGACTGAGCATGTCCTCTTCCCCTATAGGCTAGCAAGACATTCTAGCCATGGGGGAGTGATCAAAGAGCTGGCAAGTGAATCTGTGTCTGATTCAGTCCCCCCCCCCCTTCCTTTACTAGAGGACCTACATGAAGCCTAAGATGCCCATCTGCTACATCTTTGTAGGGGGTCTGAATACTTTATTTTATTTTATTTTTAATGTATATTTGTTCATTTTACACCTCAATAGTAGACCCCTTCCTCCTTTCCTCCTGGTCCTACCATCACTCCCTGTTTCCTCTAGTCTCCTCCCCTGCTCCTCAGAGAAGGGATGGCCGCACCCCCACCCCAGCATATCAAGTCTCATTAGGAATGAGTTCATCCTCTTCCCCTGTGGTCTGGGTAAGGTAGCTCCACCAGGGGAAAGTAATCCAAAAAGCAGGCAACAGACTCCATGTCAGGGTCAACCACCATTTCCCTTACTGAGGTACCCATATGAGGACCAAGCTGCCCATCAGCTACATCTGTGTAAGAGAGGAGAACACCAACTCATTCACAATAACTTAGATCCAAAATTTACCCTGCCTACAAGATGTGCAGGACAAAAACAAAGAATACATTTAAGGGGATGTGCAACCAATGACTTGACCCAACCCGAGACTCGCCCCATAAGAGACAGCCAACCCCTGGCAAGATTAACAATACTCTGCTATGCTAGCAGGTGGGAACTTAGCATAGCTGTCCTCTGAGTGGCTCTATGAACAGCTGATGGAAAAAGACCCAGAGACCCACAACCAAACATTGGGTGGAGTTCAGAGACTCTTGTGGAAGACTGAGGGGAAAGGAGAGAGAGAAGGACCCAGAGAGGACAGGAGCTCCATAAGAAAAAAAAAAACAGAACCAACTAACCAGGGCCCAGTGAAGCCTGTGGTTATTAAGTACTAACCAAGGACCATGCATGGACTGGATCAATTAGTATATTTATAATTTTCATAAATTCTTAAAGCAATAAATGCCTTGTTATATCATTAACAAATGCACTAAATATCCCATACATTTTATACAATAAACTACAAAGCTAGTAAATAATTTTTGAAGTATAGTTTTAGGGACCATTTCTACAATCTTGTTGATAAATTATACCAGAATATACTACAAAATACTTTTGCCATTAATGTAGAGTCCAAATACAAAATATAATTATTATAAGTAGAATTGCTGAGCAGTCACTTTGACCAGGGATATTTGTGATGCCTTTCAAGTTCATAAGTTTCTATTCAGAATAAGAGTTTTCATTAATCAACTTGCTCCTTGTTGGCACCTGCTCTTCATGTATGTATGATGTCTTAGTCATTTACTTTGATCTGACTAAACTCTCTAGAGAGCAAACCTTCCCGCACTATTCAGATGGAAGAGAATCAAGCTCTGAGTTCCAAGAGCAGTAGAGAGGATATGTACACAGAAGACCAGAGAGGCTAGAGTTCAGGGAAGGGAAAGGGTGTGTGTTTTAAACTTTTCCATGCACTATCTGAAAATTAATTCAGCACAAAGGAGTTTTTTAATTGTACTGTCATAGAATATATAAGTGATCCAATATAGAAGTAAGAAACAGGAAAAAAAAAAAACAGAAATGTAGCTGATTTTAAAAATAACAAACCTGAAATGGCTGCAGATGGAGACACTGAACATTTTTCCTGAGGGATAAGGTAGAGTACTCAGATTTTACAGGGGAAAAAAGTTCCTATTTGCATAAACCATAAAGATAGAATTGCACAAATCAGTAGCAATGAATGTGAAATGTGGTTTGAGGGTAGAGAGGGTGGAGTGGGCATTAGGAAGATCTGTCGTTTACTGTAAAGTATTCACATAAGTAAAGATTCTCTGAGGCAAAGACATGCACTTATACACCAGGCACACTAAACACATTGGGTTTTGCCCACAAGGCACATATGGGAGTGGGCAGGCAGAGTGGATCCCGTCAATCATCTTTAGTGTTTTTGCAATTCTGAGAAGTGTTTGTCTCTCACTGTCCAGCCTCTGATATCACAGATGTCCCCAGACAACTTAAAGTCTCAATAATTCTCTTTCTAGCATACTCGGAAACATTTCACCACAATTAGAATAGTCCCTAAGCCCCATAACAGCAAAACATTTAAGAAACTTCAATGCAAACTTTTGAGATTATTCATTTTGGAAGAATGCACCTTTTACTAGCCAGTTATGAAGCTTGGAAAAAACCTGCAAAACAAAACATTGCTGGCACAGAACTGTGTGCCACTTTCTTCTTTATTTCAACTGCAGTTGAAGTTGTTGTTGTTATTATTATTTAGGTCATGAATAGTTTATTGCTCTTTTTTTCAAAGAGAACTACTTTTAAATTAAAAACAATTAATCCCACTGCAAGTCAGCATATGTATTAAATGCTCTTGCAATGCAGTGTCAAGTTTAGAGATGGCCACAAACAAAGGCCAACTAAGCAACAGGGGTAGTGTGCAAACTGCTTTCAGAGTTTCAATTGTAAGGGACAGTTTATCTATAGAATACATCAGTGAATGGAGGATAAGGGGCATGGAATCCAGCCTCAGATCTTTGGTCTATTGCTGATGACTTGTGAACTTTCCCGTTGACAGTTCTAGAAGAGAATGAGGAAGGAAGGTTTGAAGAAATCCCATTGTAAGACATGTGAAGGCTCTGACATAGTAGCCTCCTTGCCAGCTGGCAAGCTAGCTTCACTGATTTCAGGCCACTGTTGGAAGACACGAAGTTCTGGAATCAGAGATAAGAGACCACTTATACTTAGAGAAAAGAAAATAGCTGGAAAATAAACACTTTAGAAGCTGGATACCTATGACCCTATCCTCACAGATCAACAAGAACAGGCAAAATGACCCTATCATATACTGTTGGTTGTGTCAGAAGACAGGAGCCATGAGTAGATAAAAGTCGAATATTTTATAAAGGTCAATTGGCGTGGTTACTCTTTGCTCTTGAGTAAAGCATGGATCTACCTGCCAAGCCTAATCAGTACACAAATATTCTTGCAAATATTGTCTATTACAACATGGAAATACAGATCGTAGCACACTCACATCTTTATGAAAACACACAAAGACATTTCTGTCGGTGACACCCAGTCCTCTTTCTGCATCAGTCAGTCTGATGAATCTGGAAGTACATGGAATGAATCCTACCTCTGGACTCCCTCAGCATAATCAAACCTCTCCGGAAAAGATTTAAAAAAGCAGGAAGACGCAAATTTGCAATGTCGCCCCCTACTACGGCCATCAACAGATTTGTGCCCCTGAGTACTTGTATGTGCATTAACAACAATATTTATAATTTGCCTGACTTTTAGAAAACATGTAAGCTATTTCGTAGTACTTAATTTACATCCTTAAGAAAACTAGACACCATCAATGACATCTGGTGTCATTTTATTTTTACAAATAATGAAAATAGGACTTTAGCAGAAAAAAAAATCTGATTGGTTCAAGATAAAACAACTATTAAATAGGTTCTTGCTTCTAGGCTATTATTAGGACTAAAATGCCTTTCAGTTAGTAAAACCTTGCTCTCTGCATTCCTACTATGCCCAAACTGTGTATGTGGGGGAAAAAAAAAAGACATGCCAGGAGTATTTTTTCTAAACCAATTGACAAGTGCTAAGTTGATTACCAAACAATTTGAAAGGACACTATGAATCCATTCCATTAAATAAGGAAAGCTATAAATTGGCTGCTGAAAAAAAAAATAAGGAAATTTTACTTAAACCATTCACAACTATGGTATACACCAAGTCTCAGTGTGCTGAGAATCATTAGTGGTAAGTTGAGGCAAGAAGTCCTGTCCATGTTGGAACAGAGAGTAAAGTCAGATAAGAAAATGAGGAAGTAGAGGGTTCTGGAAGGTAGAGAATGCTTAATGATGAGAAGGGCAGCCTTGCCATCATCAATCCTAACAGAACCCACTCTCATAAAGCAAAGCCACACTATTCTTTGGGCACTAGTGTGCTCTCCATCAACACAAAGGATGCTTCTAATTTAAAATGAGTGTTGCTGTTTCTGTTGGTAGAACTTTGGACAGACACATGTAAAATCTTAATCTGAAATCTTTTCTTTTCCCTCCTCTATTGATATCCCTACCTTCCTCCCAAGCAGATATCATATCCCCATTCCTTTATTATTCTTTCTCCTTATGTCACCTTTATCCTTTTGGTCCCCTTTCACTCTCCCCATTGCCTCTTTATAGTTCCTTGTCTCTACAGTTACTCAGTATTATATACTCAAACCTGAAGATCTAAAGCTAGGAGCCACAGATGAGAGAGAGCATCTGGTGTTTGTCTTTCTGGGTCTGGATTACCTCGCCCAATATAATCTTTTCAAGTTGCTATTTACTCACAAATATCATGATTTCATTTTTTTCTTACACCTAAATTACATACTGTACATGTACCCATTTGCATTATCCATTTGCTAGTTGAAGACCATTTAGGGTGCTTCCACTTTCCAAATATTATGAATAAGGCAACAGTGGATGTGACTGAGCAGGTTTCTGTGGAGTAGTTGGTCAAATTCTTTTGGCATATGCGAAGGAGTGGTATTTCTGGGTCATATGATAGATTTATTTTTAGTCTTTTAAGGATTCTTCAATCTGACCCTAAACTTATCCTTATACCCATAGATAAATGTAGCTCTTGGCCCTTATCAAAGAAGCTTGTCTTTATAGCAAATAGAGAGTTTCACAGACGATCTCAACTGGACACGATGTAGAGGATGTAGAGATGACTCAGAGAGAGCCCAGACACAATGAATAAAATCTTCAACACAACTCCTGCACCTCAGGCTCAGGCAGTGGAAGAAGGGGGAGTAAGATTCTAAGAGCAAAAGGACCAGGAAGTCTGTTATCTATATATTGTCTATATCTAGTTTATATCGCCTAGAAATTTTGCCTAAACAAAACCTTAACAATGACAATATCGGTAGTCATACTAACATGGAAGGGGGATATCTCACACAGTCTCACACCTAAGCAAAGAACCATAGGCATCTAATGATCAATGAAAGAGAATGAGAGAGAGAAAGAGAGAATTAGCCTGTCCCAGGGACAAGGGCTCTAACTGGTTATCCAAATCAAAGTGATCAGTGATCACAAACAGACTCAGCATATATTTATATATGTGTGTGTATTTATATAACCATGTACATATATATGTAAAGAGAGAGGGAAAATAGATAGATAGATAGATGGATACATAGATAGATAGATAGATAGATAGATAGATAGATAGATAGATAGATA
>NW_026585644.1:30717457-30739032 GCF_907164565.1 Psammomys obesus
ATAGATAGATAGATAGATAGATAGATAGATAGATAGATAGATAGATAGATAGATAGATAGATAAAGTTTGTCTGAAAATCATAATAAAGACTGTAAATGTGATAGAAATATAATGGGACCACCATAAAAAGGCCAAAGAAAGGAGACATAGGAGGGGTTAGAGGAGAAAAAAAAGGAGACAAATGATGTAATTATATATAAACAAAAATGTGTTGACTTTAAAATGTAAAAGAAAAGAACCGCATGTTACCTATACATAGTATTCGATTTTGTTCTCCGTGTGCATGAACACGCACATACAACCTTGCCAGATCTGATTTCTCTGACTTGCATCATCACTGTTTTCATGCATCTCTACCAACTAAATAATAGCCTAGTTTCCTAGTAGCCATGGAATGGAAAGAATGACAGTGTCTTACAGGGCAAAGACTTCAGTTTGTCTCTGAGGTGCCCGCATTTCATCTGGGGTGGAAGAGTGCTCATTATGCCCAACACAGCCAGGCTGTAAGGAGCTGGTTAGACACTTAGTATATGCTTTTCCTGTGAGCGGAGATACTGATCCCAATCCCATCACCTCCACACACTGGCATCAATGGACTAAGCTAAGCAACGCAACTGCCCTGTGCCCTGGGCCTTCATTGTTACTTTTATTCTAATTTATACTTCCAGTGGTTTTCCTGAGGTTAAAATAAATTAACATACACAAAGTTCTTATAACACTATCAAACAAATAGTTATCCTTATGAAAATATTGCATGTTTATATAAAGGGTGGAAGGGCTGGCTGATTACTAAATGCTGCCTAGAATAAGTAAGGTTAATCATATTTTTCTACAAAAATCATCAATTTCTTTCTACAAATTCACCTTGAAACCTTATGTTCTACATATATCAGAGCCTTCATCTCACTCTATTCTTGCCCAACTCCTTACATACACACAACATGCTTTCTTTTTTATTTCTTTAAATTTATTTTTATTAATATATTCACTTTACATCCTGATTGTAACCCCCTCCTATGTCTCCCCCTCCTAGGTCCTACCCTCTCTTCCTCTTCCCCCCTATTTGCCTCCCCTAATCCTCAAAAAGGAGAAGCCCCTCCCCCACCATCTGGCACACTCTCATATGCATGGGCCACATTCACATACATCCACACAATGATATTTCATAAACCATGTTCTTTCCATTCCAGACCCACCATGACTGCCATCTTCTGCTGATCCCTCCTTCATGATGCCTTCCATTAAATAGATGAAAACATTTAGTTAACTTGCATCCCTTACATTCTACTTATTCTATGCTATTTGTTAGCAGCATGCCTTTTGTCTGGCAACATTCTTTATATATATATATATTTCCCCCCTCAGGGAAAAAAATATATATATAAATATATTTATTATTATTAATTACATTTTATTAACTCTGTATCCCAGCTGTATCCTGCTCCCTCATTCCCTCCTAATCCCATCCTCCCTCCCTCATCTCCTCGCTGCCCCTTTGCAAGTCCACTCATTGGGGAGGACCTCCTCCCCTTTCATCTGACCGTGTTTTATCAGGTATCTTCAGGACTGGCCGCAAAGTTCTCCTCTGTGGCCTAGCAGGACAGCTCTTCCCTTGGGGGATGGGGAGGTCAAAGAGCCAGCCATTGAGTTCCTGTCAGAAATAGTCCCTGTTTCCCTTACTATGGGAAACCAATTGTTACTGAGCTACCACGGGCTACATCTGAGCAGAGGTTCTAAGTTATATCCATACATGGTCCTTGGTGGAGTGTCAGTCTCAGAAAAGACCTCTGAGGCCAGATATATTTGGTCCTTGTGAAGCTCTTATCCTTTCCATGTCATATTAACTCCCCTTCTTTCATATGATTCCCTGCACTCTGCTGAAGGTTTGGTTATGAGTCTTAGTATCTGCTTTGATACACTATTAGGTAGAGTCTTTCAGAGGCCCTCTGCAGCAGGCTCCTGTCCTGTTACTTGTTTTCTCCTACGTCCAATGCACATCTTATTTGTCTTTCTAAATGAGGATTGATCACCTAATCCCGGGTCCTCTTTCCTGTTTATCTTCTTTAGGTATATAGATTTCATTATGTTTATCATATCTTATAAGTCTATATAAGTGAGTATGTACCATGTGTGTCTTTCTCCTTCTGGGATACTTCACTCAGAATGATCTTTTCAAGATCCCACCATTTGCCTGCAAATTTCAGGATTTCCTCCTTTTTGATTGCTGAGTAGTGTTCCATTGTGTAAAAATACCACAGTTTCTGTATCCATTCCTCCGTTGAGGGACATCTGGGTTGTTTCCAGGTTCTGGCTATTACAAATAAAGCTGCTACAAACATGGTTGAGTAAATGTCCTTGTTGCATACTTGAGCATCTTTTGGATATATGCCTAGGAGTGGTATAGCTGGGTCTTGAGGAAGCGCTATTCCTAATTGTCTGAGAAAGCCTGGCAACATTCTTATCTAATATTTGAGCTTCAGAGTCTTCTTATGGCATGAAGGAAAAATCAAATAACCCTGTTTGCTTATCAAATGAATATATATGTGTATATATATATATATATATATATATATATATATATACACACACACATATATATTCCATTAATGACCTTGATATATACTATGTCTCATGAAATATAAATTCATTATGATTTTATGAATAATTCAGTATTATTGTAGAATTTATATAACAAGAGAGCATTATGCGTTCTCATTTATTTTTCTCACAACAGCCTGTTGTGTGAGTGTACAGGGAGGGAACATACCTGACTTTAACCATCTTTGCATTATCAGTGTCATAGAAATTATCATGGAAGCAACACTGGACCATTAGTACATTTTATGCCAGCACTTCAGCACAAACAGCATTGTGGGTAATGGGAAACATTCAGAACAAAAAGTAAATGAATTCATTGTGAGACAATGATTTTATTTTATTGGCTCAAGCCATGGAATAAAATTTGTTTTGCCTCACAAGTAGTAACTGTGCTGTTACATTGTATCTGAATGAATCAGTACAACTTCTAACAAGACATGTTGGAAATCTATTTTAAAAGTTATATCAAGTGAGATCATGAGGAAATACATGTATGTGTTTATAAAATACAAATTTATAATATGTAAATTTATATGATTTATATGATATATAAAACATATGTATGTGAGTAATATAAAAATTTGGGATGTCAAGAAAAAAATCAGTACATGCCATAATAAACACAGAATATCTAGTCATATGTGGAAAATGTAACCCCAAATATGTTTCATCAACACAGGAAAAGCATTTGCTTAAATGTTCAATTGAAATGCTAAGGTCATTGGGATGGATTAATTAATCAAACTCAACTAAATTTTGTTTACAAAAGACAGAAATTCAATTTAAGAGTACAAAAGATGAAAATCAATGTCAAAGAAGATAAAAAGAAAACTGATTTAGCTGTTTTAGTATCTGCCATGATAGACGTTTAGACAAGACTCATTATCAGAGATATAAAAGAGTGCTTGGGGTAACTATATTACCTATTCATCAAGAAAATATAATAAAATTATAAAATATAATTCTAATAGCTGAATATTTAATTTAGGCAACACAAAATTAAACCTGGCAGAACTGAAGGGAAAAGGCAGAAGACTAGAGACATTGGGGAAATTTTTTTCTTTTTTTCTTTTTTATTTATTTTTGTTGTTGTTGTTGTTTTGTTTTTCTTCAATGATTTTTTAATTTTATTTTTTTCTTATCAATTACATTTTATTAACTCTGTATCCCAGCAGTGTCCCGCTCCCTCATTCCCTCCCAATCCCACCCTCCCTCCCTCATCTCCACCATGCCCCTTTCCAAGTCCACTGATAGGGGGGACCTCCTCACCATTCATCCGATCCTGTTTTATCAGGTATCTTCAGGACTGGCTGCGAAGCCCTCCTCTGTGGCCTAACAAGACTGCTCCTCCCTTGGGGGGTGGGGAGGTCAAAGAGCCAGTCATTGAGTTCCTGTTAGAAATAGTCCTTGTTCCCCTCACTATGGGAAACCAATTGGTTACTGAGCTACCACAGGCTACATCTGAGCAGAGGTTCTAGGTTATAACCTACATGGTCCTTGGTTGAATGTCAGTCTCAGAAAAGACCCTGTGCCCAGATATATTTGGTCCTTGTGGAGCTCCTATCCTTTCCCCATCATACTAACTCCCTTATTAACTCTGTATCCCAGTTGTATCCAGCTCCCTTATTTCCTCCCAATCTCACCCTCCCTCCCTCATCTCCTCCCTGCCCCTTTCCAAGTCCACTCATTGGGGAGAACCTCCTCCCCTTTCATCTGACCCTTTTTTATCAGGTATCTTCAGGACTGGCTGCAAAGTCCTCCTCGGTGGCCTAGCAGGACTGCTCCTCCCTTGAGGGGTGGGGAGGTCAAAGAGCCTGCCATTGAGCTCCTGTCAGAAAAAGTCCCTGTTCCCCTTACTATGGGAAACCAATTGGTTACTAAGCTACCACGGGCTACATCTGAGCAGAGGCTCTAGGTTATAGCCATACAAGACAAATGGGATGTGCATTGGACGTATAACAGGAGTCTACCGCAGAAGGCATCTGAAAGACTCTACCTAGCAGTGTTTCAAAGCAGATACTAAGACTCATAACCAAACCCTCAGCAGAGTGCAGGGAATCATATGAAAGAAGGGGAGTTAGTATGACGTAGAAAGGATAGGAGCTCCACATGGACCAAATATATCTGGGCACAGGGGTCTTTTCTGAGACTGACACTCCACCAAGGACCATGTGTGGGGAATTTTTTTTTAATTCACATCTTTTAGTTGTTGATCAAACTGGAAGAAAACTGTGTACTCTGGAAAAACTGAGTATCATTCCCAAATGAAGCCTGATCAATACAAGCAAGTCATGAGAGGGACAGTGGTAATGCCACCCACCAGAACAGAACACATGTTCTAGTCAATATGTTTGCACCAGTTGCCAAAATTAGTATTGCCCTTGGGATTCAGAAGAGTTTCAACAAATTTCAAAGGACTGAAATAAAAAGCTGTAATACCCTCTCATGCAATGTGATTAAGCTAGAAATCAATAATGAAAAATAAGTAGACATTTCCAAATGCTTCTAAATTTAGCAAGACAGCTGAAAAAAAAATAAGGTCTGGGTCAAATAAATCAAAACAGAAACTAGAGGGTATTTTGAACTAGTTAAAATAAGTTTGACATGTCAAAAATTTGGAGCCCTATAGGCCTGCAGGTAACTTTGTGTTTGTTTACATGTTTAAAATCATTCGATTCTGCTCAAAAGTCAAAGGGAAGCATGGATCAGGGTAAGCAACTGTTGTTCAGAATAGAGAGATACGAGGAAATATTTGCCTAAAAGAGATTTTATACCTTTGATATCTGTTAGATAATTGTTGCATGTTTTATCTCCAATGTAGCAGAAACATGATTTCTGCTACAATTCATCTAAATGAATTCACACCTAGAAAGAGGACTAAGAGAGAGGAGAAAGATACTTTAAGTTAGGGGAAGAAGGAAGAACAGGAGATAGCAATTTAATGCATGAAAATTTATATAATTTGAAGCAGAAGGAGGGATGGCAGGAGTGGGGGATTGACGGGACCAGCAAATTGGGGGATAGAGTGGGGCAGGAGAGAGGAGTAAGAACAAAGCATAACAACATATATTAACATATGTGTGTGAAAATATATGGAAAACCCATTCCTTTGCAAATACAATGTTAGTGACTTTTAAAATAAAAATTAACAATCGCAAAAAAGTCTTGATTCAGTATAATCTACCTTATAAAGTAAAAAAAAAAACAGCAGCAACTTATATGCAGAAGAGTAGAAGACATAAAATAATAAATATGAGAAAAAATTAATAAGATGGTAGAATCATCTATAATATGTATACATGTATTAGTCTTTGGATATGTATTAGAATAAGATGAAATTGAAGCTGGGAATGCTCTTGTCACTTCTAATGAAAGAGTACAAAAACAAGTGCAAATATTTCCCACATTTATGACTTGGAAGGTTCAGAAGTGACAAGAAGCTGCTTATCTTCAATTTTATCAATAGAGTCTGTATTGGGCCAGTGGGATTATTTTTATTTTAGTATAAATGACTAGACAATTTTAATTTTTTTTTTGTGAAAATACAAAGCAACTAGAAACCTAAATTAAGAGAAAACAAAACCAAAGACCTACTATAAGTCACTAAAAAGCCAACTTAATAAACTATGCAGAAAACCAGAATAATACACTTTGCAAAATGCATTATATAAATAGCAGTGAGTACTATAAAAACTAAATGCCATTTGCCATCAACGAAATATATATTAAAATGCCAGAAGCTGCTAACTAAAATCAGTACCTGAATCAAACATTGTATATTCAAATCCTGGAATGTACATAGCAGTAGAACAAACATGGATAAATATCAATATAAGGTTATGTAAACAATGCCCACAAATATTACAAAATGAAATAGGTACAAATAAGAAGGAGAAAAAGACTGTAGGCTGATATAAGATATCACAGAAATAACTATAAGAAAATATATTGGGGGTGATCGATTATGTTCTTCTCTGAGTTAGGGTGTTCACAAACATTTACACATGTCAAGACCCATTAAGCCACACATTTAAGAGTTAGATAACAATGTGGCCAAACCATGATGACTATTTTTCAGAAACTGACAAATATTGAGAGTTACCAAGGATGTAAAACAACTAAAATTCTCATTCGATATTGTTCAAATTCTAAATTTGCATACTACTTTAAAGAAATATGATTGTATCGTTTACTAAAGCTTGACATACATCTCCCTTACAACAGAGCAATGGCATTCTTAGATGCATGCCTGAAAGAAACCTCTATAGTGGGGCTTGAATGTAGAACACTCTGCCTAATCGCTCACACTTTCCTCCACAGTAAATAAATTGCAGCAGATTTGCAAAATTGGAAAATAGCCAATGTGAATAAAAACTGCAATACACAACATGGACAATTTTTTAAAAATGCAATGTTAGCAGCAAGGTGTCCATTCTATAAATATCAGAAATGATCCAAAGTAACCAAAAGTGATGTTAGTTAAAGGAATGGTAAGTTTTGGGAAAGAAGGTGACCGAAAACTGACATGTGCCTAGCTTCTTAGGCTGTTGGTAATGTTCCTTTTTCTTAAATTATAAGGTGATAACTTCAGTGTGTTCATTTTTTGAAAAATGATTCCATTGAAAACTTATGACTGGTACATTCTTCCTTCATGTGTTCTAATTTTTTCTATAAAAAGTTTATACTTATATGTATGTATCTGTATAAGATGACAGGGAGAGGAGAGCATTAAGAGATTTAGCTGAATTGAACCAGGCTTTACAAATATAGTGAGTAGAAAAGAAGGATAATTCTCCAATACAATATGCCGTTCCTGAAGAACATGCAATCCATCAGCTCTGAAAGAGCTAATAATTAAAGTCATTGAGAATTACACAGGGAGTGTTGTGAAGGCTGGAGTTGTAGTCAGTGAAATAAGACCTTTTTTATTAAACAGCTATGGAAATATTTTGGGATCAGATGTTAAATAACCTCAGATACAAACATGTTGAAACAAAGTTTGCTAAAAATGAAAAGAAAACTACTTTTTAATAATAAACAATATCCTAGCTCAAACAGATTCAGTAGGAAGATATTGTCTTTTTTTTTTCTCCTTGACTAAAAAGTTTTCTTTCTACTAGTAAGAATTATGGAACATAGAAAAGTTAAATAGATAGAACAATAAATAATGTTCAAGTGAGGATGACTTGAGGGAGGATAGCAGTGAGCTACAGGACTAGCATAAGTCTGCTTATGAAAGAATCTCAGGGAATATTATAAAAGAAGTAGGAAACAGTAAGATCTGGAGAGGACAGGAACTCCACAAGGAGAGCAACAGAACTAAAAAATCTGAGCAGAAGGGTCTTTCCTGAGACTGATACTCCAACCAAGGACTATGCATGGAGATAACCTAATCCTGCACAGATGTAGCCCATGGTAGTTCAATATCCATGTGGGTTCCATTGTAATAAGAACAGGGACTCTCTCTGACATGAACTGATTGTCCTGCTCTTTAATTACCTCCTCCTGAAGGGAAAGCAGCATTACCAGGCCACAGAAGAAGACAATGCAGCTACTCCTGATGAGACATAATTGACTAGGATCAGAAGGAAGAAAAAGAAGACCTCCTTTATCAGTGGACATGGAGAGGGGCATGCATACGGAGTGTGGAGGAAGGAGGGATTGGGAAGGGAGGAGGGAGGGAATCACAGGGGAGATAAAAAGTGAATAAAGTATAATTAATAAAGAATTAAAAAATGAACTAATTAAAAAAAAAGAATCTCAGATTTCCATGGTCAAGGTACTCAGTTTCCAACTTTGGATCAAAGTAACAGTTTTTATCAAGGGGCCTAGAGATACCTAAATTTAAGAACATGACTCAATTAACTAAATTTATAATAAGTTGATACAGAATATTGAAGCCATCTCATTAGTGAATGAGAAAGATAATTCTAAGTACATTGGAACACCCTAAACTGTATAATTGCCTTTGATGGTAAATTTTCATTTTTAACTTTGCTAGATTCAAAATCTGTGGGGCACACCTCAGGGTATGTCTGTTGGATAGTTTACTAAGAGACTGAAATGAGTGAGAAGACTCTTGGTTGATGTTATAAATGAATAAAAATTAAAAAAAAAAAAAACCTGAATTCATTTCTTCTTGAGCCTCGACCATGGACACTGTGTAACCAGCTGTCCCATGACTACTGATATGTCATTCCCAACATTACGGTGTAGACTGTATCTCTTCTCTTTTTTCTTCATTAATTTATTTATTTAGTCACTTTTACCACCTAATCACAGACTCCTCCTTCTTTCCTTCCAGTTTCACCCTCACATCTCTCTCCCCCTCATTTCTCTGCCCCTTTTCCTCAGAGAAGAAGAGTCTCCACCATGGCTACCAACCCACCCTGGCACAATAAGTTGCAACAGGACTAACTACTTGCTGTCCCACTGAGGCAGACAAGGCAGCCCAGCTATGGGAAAACAATCCAAAGGCAGGCAACAGAATCAGAGACAGCCTCAGCTCCAACTGTTATAGGATCCCCATGTGGACCAAGCTGCACAACTGCTACAAATGTGTAGGGGGCCTACTTCCAGCCTATGCAGGTTCGTTGGTTGGTGGTTCAGTCTCTGTGTGCCCCCATGGGGTCAGGATAGTTTACTCTGTAAGTCTTCTCATGATGTTCTTGACCACTCTACTCCCTCAACCCTTCTCATTCTTCTACAAAACTCCCTAAGCTTGGGCCTATTGTTCGGCTGTGGGTCTCTGCATCTGTCTCCATCAGCTGCTGGGTGAAGACTCCCAGAAGACAGTAATGCTAGGCTCCTGTCTGCAGTCATAGCAGAGTATCATTAATAGTGTCAAAAGTTGGCTCTTGTCCACGGGGAGGTTCCCAAGTTGGTCCAGTCATTGGTTGGTCATTCCCTCCACCTTTGCTCCATCTTTACCCCTACACTTCTTGTAAGCACAAAAAATTTTGGGTGGAAGGACTGTATCTCTTCTTAAACAATAATCCCAACTAATCATTCTTTTTGAAGTGGTTTTTGTTGGGTCTTATGTCACACCAATAGGAAAAGTTCCTAATATGCTGTCAATGTAAGAAGACGAGAAATTAAGATAGGTGGAGAGTTTGGCAAGAGAATCAAATTAGCTTATTTTGGGCATCATTAATAGCATTAATAGAAGCCATCACGGACAGACAGGAATCCACATTCAGACAGATGAAGAAAATAGTATGAGGCATTAAACTTTAAAATTACAAATCGCTCTATCTCCTCCAAGAGGCTGCACACACTTAGCCATGATACTGGACACCCATAAAGATCACATCACCTTTGGATAATGAAGGGGTCTGTAGATAATTCTGGTCTTTCTAAATGTTCTAGCTGTAATGCAGGCTTGGTTCCCACAATTTCTTATAATAGAAATAACACTATCCATCAAATCTTTACAAAATAAGAGTTTCATTGGTTGAATTCTTTAAAAGATATCCAAGTTACAGGGGTGTTATAATCTAAGTCAACTAAACACAGAACATTACACAAAAGAAGAAATGTGATACAGAGCAAAAGAAGTCTCTAACTAACAAAATATATTTTATGTGTATGAATATTGGCCTGCATGCATACGTGTATACTTGTGTATGAGTCTAGCACCTGGGGAGGCCAGAAGAAAGCATCAAATCCCTTCTAACTAAGGTTATTGACAATTGAGAGCCAAGTGGGCATTGGGAACTAGCCCAGGTCCTATGTAAAAACACTAAGTGCTTTTATCTATTGAGCCAGCTCTCCAGCTACAAATTTAGCAACTTTTAATGGTATGAAATAGTAATTAAATGTGTTTTAAAATTAATATAAACTGACAGGGTGGTGTTAATGCACTCTTGTAATCTCAGCAGTCAAGGGTAGAGGCAGGCCAGTCTCTGTAAGTTTGAGACCAGCCTGGTGTTCAGAGTGAGTTCTAAGACAGCCAAGGCTATACAGGGAAACCCTCTCTTGCTTCCAATCCCCCAAGACAACAGCAATAAAACAAACCATAAAGTTACTCCTGAAGAAGCAAATATATGATCAATATTTGTGTAAAAATGTTGTCAAACTTGAAGTCACAGAGTCTGTACAGGGAGATAATACACTATTCTTTCAAACACATGGGAAGACCCAAGTCTGATATAGTTTCTAATGAAAGTTTTTTGGGAATCAGTGGTTTCATTTTATTTTAGAAATTGATCTGAAGCCAAAAATGTATGAAACCTAATTAAATATATAATCAGCAATTACTTCTTAAAAAAAAATCTACAGAGTAACAGAGGCGATACCCACTTTGTTCAATTCTTCCAGAAGAGTCATCACTAAATCACTGAATCATACTGATTATGGCTGCCTAATGGCAAGTATTTGAATATTTATGTTCTTCAGAGTAAATGATTGTTTGACATTACCCAATGGACACTTTTTACATTCTAAATATTGTAGGATCATGCAAATATCACTGGGCACTGGGGAGCACTGTGGAATAAAAGTGTCCATTTTATTTAACATCTAGGCATTGGTGGGAAGTTGTGCAGAGTGTTTCTAGCACATCTCCAGGAAGCATCATTTGCATAGACTGCAAAGGAATCCTGTGAATTGTGCAATTGCCCAGAAATTGTGCAATGTGCCAGTCTTAAAATAGATGACAAAGGTGTATTCCGTAACGGTTGACACATGGCCATATTATGAAAATAGCATAAAAGAATAAAAAGTATAATTTTATTAATTGTCTAATGCCAGGATTAGTGCTTCCAACAATGTATTTAATCCTTCATATAACAACAGCCCAATGGCACACGGACACTGAGCTAGGGAAGAGAGTCACATGACCAATATCCTAGCTGATAGACTCTTTTGTTTCAATTGCATTTTCCAATAGAGACAATTGCTTTTAGATTTCTGAAATGTCTTTGTTCTTCCTCCCATCCATATTTATAACCTCTATAGCTGTATTTGTATTATTTATATTCTTTCCCAAATGTTTTCAGCGCCTTCTAATTTACCATCACTGAGCATGGCATTATTGTGCTTTTCTGTCCTGCTTTCCCATCATTAATGGAAACATCATTTTTTTAAAAAATTTGCCCTTGTTAAACACATTTCTGCAGTTCAAATTACATAAAGCTTACAATATGAATAATTTGAAGACATTGCCCCATATTATTATTCTTCGCTTACCATCTTTTAGCTCATTTTCTGCTCTTGAGGCTGAGTTTTTTTTTTTTTTTTTTCTGGTTTGATTTGAGTCATTTTTATCAGTAAAATCTCAGTGATGTTTTATCAATTGCTGTGAGAAAAGACTATAGCATAAGTAACATGTTTAATTCTCTTCATTTATCTCTCAGTAAAAATAAAAAGTTATTTGTGTGTGTGTGTGTGTGTGTGTGTGTATGTGTGTGTATGTGTGTGCGCGTGAGTGTGTGTCTTTGGGTAAGTGTGCTGTGTTTTGACAGATAGTGGAGACTGAAAGAAAAGGGTGGTTTTTAAAATTTTGCAATCCATTACACTTACCTGTTGGTATAAAGACAGGTATTTACAACACAGAGGTTGTGCTAGTTTTGTAATGTGACAATTATCAGCACCATGACTGCCTAAACATGAGCTGAATACCGACAATAACAATAGATACACTAATGCGGATGTGGGAAAGCCCAGAAGGTTTCAACCTTCCACAGCAATAGAAAGTAGCATTGCATGCCCTTTATCTGTGAAAACAGAGTTTCTACCCTAAGAAGGGCTGGGTGTCTTGGAGATACTTCTGCGAAATGTTCTAAGTCCAACCTGTGTCATGGAACTAATGAATCAACAGAGCCCTGTACTCTGAATCAATATCCACCATAGCCTGAGTTTCCTGTCTTCTGGATCCTCTGACATCTTGTCTGCATGTATCTTGCCCAAATGAGTCACACAGATCCACAGTGGCCTTTGAAAATGTGGAATCATTCAGGTACCAAGCTTTTGTCTAGCTATAGGAAGGTGATAGAAAGTTAATCACTCCCACCCTAAGATTTGATATGCCTCTTACATATTTCTGAGAAGTTATGATAGAATGATAGAGATGCCTAATATGCAGTCAAAAACAATTGTGTACATAGACTGAAGGTTCACAAAAATAACTGCCAGAGAGTAAAGTTCTCTCAGGTACGTACTCTACTATCAAGCCTGGGTGACGAGAAACCTCACCCAGAAAGAAATCTGGTCATGGGGTCATTGGCAATCTCAACTAGGGACAATGTTTATGGCTGGCTTTGTTTGCTTGGTTTGTAAATGTGCTATGCATGCATGTAGTGTATGTTTGTTTACTTGTGTGTAAGTACGGCTACATGGATCCATATATGAATGTATGGAGGTTGAAGGTAAACACTGGATCTCATCCTCAACTTAATTTTTGAGGCAGATTCTGTCACTGAGCTTCATTTTTTTTTCCTGAGCCTTGAAATCCACCTGCCTGCCACATCTAGCTTTTACATGGGTGCTGGGGCTGTAAACTCAGGTCCCCTTGATTGACTGAGTCAACTCACCCAATGTTAATTGAGTGTTTTGTTTTGTTGTTTTTACTTGTTTTCTTTCTTTAAGACAGGGTATCACTACATATCCCAGGGTGGCCTGGATAGGTCACTCAACTGGGATCAGACTTATGATCCCAAGTCCCCTCTACTGTTTGCTGAGATCACATATGTGTGCTACAAAATCTCATGGGACATTTTTCTTCTTGTTTCATTATGACAAAAGACTTTAAAAATTAGACTTAAAAGGATTCTGCATTTACTTTAAATCAAACAAGAAGTCTGTATCCTCACTAAAAAGAAAAATTATAAGACCACTTTGTATTGTATGTCCTCCAAAGACATTTGGAAAACTACAAACCAAGATGATAATTAAGAGGCAAATCCTGGCATAGATGTAATTCCTATCAACAAACATTTAACTTCAAGGAGATTACCATCCATGATATGGTAGGCCTCATCTAATCCAAGGAAGGGCCATAAAAGAAAAAGTAAAGGTTCCCTTCGGATGGATCTCTGCTCCTCAACTCTAAAGACCAGCTCATGCAAGAGTTTTCTGCCTATCACAGCCGCAGAAGATTTCACAGTGATCACACCTTACAACCATGTAGCCTAATTTCCCAAAGTATCTATCATCTATGTCAGGTATCAATAACATACAGTAAATAATATATCTAATGACTAGTAGTCTTGTCAAGGAAGATACAAGGAAGGACTGTCACTCCATAGTATTCAGATATGTTTTCTGGCATAAAGTGTCCTCAGGCCAGTGTTGAGAATGAGTCGGAATCTACCATTCCCCATTCTGGGTCACATAATCCTGTGTGTTCATATCACCATAGAATCACAGACTGAGTCTCTTCCCTCAACACCAAAACAGAATCTGAACAAAAAACCCAGCAAATAAAATGTGGATTATTTCATATAAGAAAATGGCCCTCACACTTCATGGCCAACACAAAGGACAGACCCACTTGTCTTGTGTCAAAACTGACATCAGTTGACATAATCAGATCAAGCAGAACAAGGCATCCACTCTGAAGTCATACCTAATCTAGCATATGTTCTAACAAAAGCCACAGTTTTCTCCTACAAAGAACATCAGTCAGCTATTACAGAACAGAAAACAAAACACATCTCTTATATTCACAACTTACCCTGCACTGCTTTTCCACAGCAGGCTAACAGGAAGTAGCTGTGCTCATCTTCTTATTGTGTGCTTCAGTCATCTATTTTCTGTGCCCCTCATTGACACAATGGCCTCTGATGGCCATAATATTTTCATGGAGACACCACCTTAAATATGGCATGTTCCCAGAGAACAAAAAGCTTCAAGAGTCATTGAATGTGGAAAAGACCTAATGGTCATGATGCAGATCTTATGTTGTAGGTCCTACTGGCTATTGTTGGGGGGGGGGTGAGAATCAGCTAAGTTACTATTGAAAAGACCCATTTCCTGTGTGGGATTGTGTGGTGCTCAGCCTAGCTGGAAATGAGAATACATTCTAGAAAAGAGACAAGTGTGGCATAAATATTTCGTGCCAAATTATGAAGAGATATGGCTGCTGCTCATAAAAACACAAGCCAGAAAAGAGGATAGTTTGTTATCCATGAAGAAAAATGGTAAAAATGGATGCTTGGGGAAAAAAAAAAACTGTTTGTTGTCTCTGTTACAAATACAGCTTGGAACCGGGAGAAGCTCCAGAACATTCTATCCAGTGCAGCTTGAAATCGAAACAAATACACACTGCCATTCACTTGGGATTTACTCCACTTTGTAATACTCAAAGAATCCTTTCAAAAATGGGATAATAATGAGAAAATAATGGGAAAATTGAAATATATTATCAAAGCTTAAGAAACACACAGAGATTTTTCAGCACTATAATGTTAGTGCAGTTGCCATGTATTGATTCCTCATTCAAACAAAATTAAGCTCTGAAATCAACTGCATATGGATTCAGACATTTGAAAATGATATATTTCTCCACAACATAACAGATGTCTGAACTCTATCTAGGAGTGCTGGAAAAAATGGATGAGTAAATTATTCTAGTTTGACCCATAGCTAAATTAACCCTTCTGATACCAATTGTGTGCCTCTAGTTTGCATTGTCTTATGGTTTACACTGCCTTTTTACACTGGTAATCTCTTTAGATTTTCATACCACCTGATTTTATAGATAAGATAAGTGAAACCAAACTAGTAAGTCATTTGTCATACATAGTGGTTGCTTTTTTAGTGCTATAGCCAGATGTTGGAAATGAGATTCCATTCAATATAGTTAAAAACTATTGGTCTGGAGGCATTACTTGTGAGTCCACCCTTTCTGTGTTAGCAAAAGAAACTGAGTTTGAATCCCCAATATTCTCTGTCAACGCCAAGCATGGTTATGCATGCTTGAATCAGAAGAGGGAGCAGATGGACCTCAGGAGTGCATTGTGTTTCAGCAAGAAACCTGTTTCAAGGCAACACACACACACACACACACACACACACACACTCACTCACATAAACGCACACATAAATGCACAAAAAGATGAGGGTTAATGGAGTTGGGCTAATGGAGAACAAAGCAAAGAGTAAAGTCTAAAAGTAAGTAGTGACTGAGATTTTTCTTTCTTTTTATCAAATTCATGCTGCAATTTCTAACCATAAATGATAAACAAACTAAACATTCCTTGGAGTTATTCAGGACCAAGCCATGTTTGGCACCCATGGTCTGATGCTAACCCCTTGCTACAGCAAAGGAGCTGAGGGCAACAGGCTTATGGGCTCCTATTCCAGTTGGCTTGGGAGGTGTTTCAACAGATGCCGTAATGCTGGACACTTAGGGATTTTGCTATGACCATATGGGCTAGAACAACCCTGTATAACATACTTGTTTGATATCTAAATAGTCTAACAGCTAACTTGTAATCTCTGCTCCGAGCCAGAAATAGCAGGTTCAAGGTTTCATCAACATTTTCCAATGTGCTAAAAGATAACACACAGGCTTATTATAGTTTGGATATATGATAATCCTTATAAAAGGAATGGCACTAGTCAGTCACAGTATTAGACTCCATAATATAGTGTTTTATTGCATGTGTGTCTGTGTTTGGAGTTTATAAAAGAAAAGGTAATCAAAATTTAAATATATTTCTTAAAACTCTGATATTTGTGTTTGATGAAGTTTCTTCTTTTATTTTATTTTTTATTTATTCTTCTCTCATATATTACATTCTGTCTGCAGCGGCTTTACTTCTCTCCTTTCCTCATAGTTTCTCCACCCCACCCCTATCCACTCTTCCTCTTTTTCTCTTTATAAAGGGGAAGCCTTGGTCTTGATAAAAGACCTTTTATCTTTTATCAAGACCAAGGCTGCATGAAGCAACCCCGTAGGAAGAAAACAGTTCCAAAAGCCAGCAAAAGAGTCTGAGACAGTCCCCGCTCACACTGTTAGGAGTCCCACAAGAAGGCCAATCTACACAATGGTAACATACATGCAGAGGGCCTAGGTCAGTCCTATGCAGGCTCTTTGGGTATTGGTTCAGTCTCTGTGAGACCAAATGGGCCCAAGTTACTTGCTTCTGTGGGTTTTCTTATGGTGTCTTTAACACTCTGGCTCCTACAATTCTTCCTTTTCCTCTTCCTCTTCCTCTTCCACAGGATTCCCCAAGCTCCATCTAATGTGTAGCTGTGGGTTTCTACATCTGTTTCCATTAGTTCCATGACACATATCTGATGATGATGATAGGACTAGGTACCAATGTATACGTATAGCAGAATATCATTAGGGATCATTTCATTGACTTATTTTTGCCAGTCATGTTTGCATCTATCCTAGGTCTTGGGGCTACCCAGACTGGGTTCTGGCCATCTGGGCAGTATCAGAGGTGGGCACCATCTCATGGTGTGGGTCTCAAGCTATACCAGTCATTGGTTGGCCTCTCCTACAAATTCTCTGACACCTTTACCCCAGCACATCTTATAGGTAGGACAAATTATAGGTCGAAGGTTTTGTGGTGAGGTTGGTGGTCCCAATCCCTCCACTGAAGTCTTGTCTGGTTACAGAAGATGGACAGTTTGAGCTCCTTATCTCCCACTGCTAAGAGTCTTAGCTAGGGTCATCCTCATAGATTCCTGGGAGTTTTCATTGCACCAGGTTTCTAGCTCAACCCCCAGATGTCTGCCAATTCCAGATCTCTCTCCCAGTATTCTCTTCCTCCATCCTCCCATTACTTGATTGCTACTGTTCCCATCCCTAGCTGTACCCAGTACACCCATGTCTTATTTCCCTTTCCCAGGGATATTCATGGAACCTTCCCCCAACCCCCATTCCAAGCCCTTCTTGTTACTTAGCTTCTCTGGGTTTGTGGATTGTATCATGGTTATCCTTTACTTTACCACCTACTATCTACTTATAAGTGAGTACACACATTTTTTTTTGTCTTTCTGAGTCTGGTTTATCTCACTCAGTCTAATTTTTTCTAGTTCCATCCATTTGCCTGAAAATTTCATGATACCTTTTAAATCACTGAGTAATTATACTCCATTGTGAAAATGTACCACACTTTTTTTTATCCATTCTTCAACTGAGTTTCAGTTTCTGGCTATTATAAATAAAGTTTCCATGATCATAGTTGAGCAAGTGTCCTTGAGATATGATGGAGCATCCTTTGGTTATATGCTCAGAAGTCGTATATCTGGGTCTTAAGATAGATTGATTCCCAATTATCTGAAATGCCACCATATTGTTATGCAAAGTGGCTGTACAAGTTTGTCCTCCTACCAGTAATGGAAGAGCGTTTCTTTGCTCCATGTCCTCAGAAGCATGAGCTATCACTTGTGTCTTTGATTTAGCCATTCTGACGGTGTAAGATGGAACCTCAGAGTCATAAATTAAATACACATTTCACTTTTATTCACAAGTCTAATTATGTGTGTCATGATATCACTCATATTACATTTAAATTCAGTAAGAAGACCAAAGGAACTTTGGTCTTCTAGTTCAACACATTTACCAACCTCCTTATTTTCTGAATAAAGCTACCAACATACTCCCTGGGGTAGAGAAGCTGAAAAAAAATCATCTGGCTCTTCTTCTGTCTAATTGTTCACAGGATTCTGCCTCACACCCAAACTCTCTCTCTCTCTACTGTTATCTGCTTCTCAATACTGGCATCATTCCCACATATCACTTAATGGATTGTAGGCTACCTAATGTATTGGCCTACAAAGAACTTATGTTCCCTGTCACATCTGGAGTCAAAATCTTTGGCTCTTTCCTGTTCTTTTTCCTCCCTTCCCTTTGGTGTGTCTATGACTTCTCCACTTCTCCAGTTTCTCCTGTGTTTCCTTCTTGCTCTGAATTTATGGCCAGTCTCTTTTTTTTTCAATTAAATTTTTATTTTTTATATATAATTACAGTTTATTCACTTTTTCTTTAATTTTTTTTGATTACACTTTATTCATTTTTTATCCCCCCATAAGCCCCTCCCTCCTCCCCTCCCGATCCCACCCTCCCTCCCCTTTCTGCACGCATGCCACTCCCCAAGTCCACTGATAGGGGAAGTTCTCCTCTCCTTTCTGATCTTAGTCTATCAGTTCTCATCAAAAATGGCTGCACTGTCTTCTACTGTGGCCTGGTAAGGCTGCTCCCCCCTCGGGGGGAGGTGATCAACGAGCAGGCCAATCAGATTATGTCAGAGGCAGTCCCTCTTCCCATTACTATGTAACCCACTTGGACACTGAACTGCCATGGGCTACACCTGTGCAGGGGTTCCAGGTCATCTCCACGAATAGTCCTTGGTTGGAGTATGAGTCTCTGGGAAGTTCCCTGTGTTCAAATTATCTTGTTCTGTTGCTCTCCTTGTGGAGTTCCCGTCCCCTCCAGCTCTTACTATTTCCCACTTCTTACATAGAATTCCATTCACTCTGCCCATCAGTTGGCCATCAGGCTCAGCATCTGCTTTGACAGTCTATACTGCAGAAGCTTTCAGAGGCCCTCTGTGGCAGGTTTCAAGGTTGTTTCCTGTTTTCTTCTGGCTTTCAGAGGCCCTCTGTAACAGGTTCTGAGGTTGTTTCCTATTTTCTTTTTCTTCTGATGTCCATCCTCTTTGCCTTTCAGGATGGGGATTGAACATTTTAGTTAGTCCTCTCTTTTGCTTAGTTTGTTTAGATGTACCGATTTTAGTGGGTTTATTCTATGTTGTATGTTTATATGAGTGAGTATATACCGTGTGTGTGTTTTTGCTTCTGGGACAACTCACTCAGGATGATCCTTTCCAGGTCCCACCACTTGCCTGCAAATTTCATGATTTCCTTATTTTTCATTGCTGAGTAATACTCCATTGTATAGATGTACCACAGTTTCTGCATCCATTCTTCAGTTGAGGGGCATCTGGGCTGTTTCCAGCTTCTGGCTATTACAAATAAAGCTGCTACAAACGTGGTTGAGCAAATGTCTTTTTGTGTACTTGAGCCTCTTTTGGGTATATGCCTAGGAGTGGTATGGCTGGATCTTGAGGAAGCGCTATTCCTAGTTGTCTGAGAAAGCACCAGATTGATTTCCAGAGTGGTTGTACAAGTTTACATTCCCACCAGCAGTAGAGAAGGGTTCCCCTTTCTCCACAACCTTTCCAGCATGTGTTGTCACTTGAGTTTTTCATCTTGGCCATTCTGATGGGTGTAAGGTGAAATCTCAGGGTTGTTTTGATTTGCATTTCCCTAATGGCTAATGAGGTTGAGCATTTCTTTAAGTGCTTCTCTGCCATTCGATATTCCTCTACAGAGAATTCTCTGTTTAGCTCTGTTCCCCTTTTTTTAAGTGGATTGCTTGGTTTGCTGCTTTTCAGCTTCTTTAGTTCTTTATATATACTGGATATGAGTCCTCTGTCAGATAAAGGGTTGGTGATGATTCTTTCCCAATCTGTAGGCAATGAGTTCTAGGGTATTCCCCACTTTTTTTTTTTCTAGCCGATTTAATGTGTCTGGTTTTATGTTGAGGTCTTTGATCTACTTGGACTTCAGTTTTGTGCAGGGTGATAAGTATGGATCTATTTTCATTTTTCTACACGTAGACATCCAGTTGGACCAGCACCATTTGTTGAAGATGCTATCTTTTTTCCATTGTTTGGTTTTGGCATCTTTGTCAAAAGTCAGGTGTCCATAAGTGTGTGGGTTTATTTCTGGGTCTTCTGTTCGGTGGACATTGATCCACCACTCTGTTTCTATGCCAGTACCATGCAGTTTTTATAACTGTTGCTCTATAGTACAGCTTGAGATCAGGGATGGAGATACCTCCAGAATATGTTTTCTTGTAGAGGATTGTTTTAGCAATTCTGGGTTTCTTGTTATTCCATACAAAGTTGAGAATTTTTCTTTCCAGGTCTGTAAAGAATTGTGTTGGCAATTTGATGGGAATTGCATTAAATCTGTAGATTGCTTTTGGTAAGATGGCCATTTTTACTATGTTAATCCTGCCAAGTCATGAGCATGGGAGATCTTTCCATCTTCTCATATCTTCTTCTAATTCTTTCTTCAGAGACTTGAAATTTTTTTCATACAAGTCTTTGACTTGCTTGGTTAGGGTTATACCAAGGTACTTTATATCATTTATGGCTATTGTGAAGGGTGTTGTTTCCCTAATTTCTTTCTCAGCCCTTTTGTCTTTTGTATACAGGAGTGCTTCTGATTTTTTTGAGTTAATTTTATATCCGGCCACTTTGCTGAAGGTGTTTATCAGCTATAGGAGTTCCCTGGTAGAGTTTTTAGGGTCACTCAAGTATACTATCATTTCATCTGCAAATAGTGATAATTTAACTTCTTCCTTTCCAATCTGTATCCCCTTGATCTCCTTCAACTGTCTTATTGCTCTAGCAAGGACTTCCAGCACTATGTTAAAGAGATATGGAGAGAGTGGGCAGCCTTGTCTTGTCCCTGATTTCAGTGGGATTGCTTCAAGTTTCTCTCCGTTCAGTTTGATATTGACTATAGGCTTGCTGTATATCGCCTTTACTATGTTTAGATATGTGCCTTGTATCCCTGACCTCTCCAATACTTTAAACATGAATGGATGTTGGATTTTGTCAAATGCTTTTTCAGCATCTAGGGAGATTATCATGTGTTTGTTTTTTCTTTCAGTTTGTTAATATGGTGGATCACATTGATGGATTTCCATATATTGAACCACCCCTGCATACCTGGGATGAACCTTCTTGGTCATAGTGGATAATATCTTTGATGTGTTCTTGGATTCAGTTTGCAAGTATTTTGTTAAGTATTTTTGCATCAATGTTCATAAGGGAGATTGGCCTGAAATTCTCTTTCTTTGTTGAGTCTTTGTGAGGTTTAGGTACCAAGGTGACTGTGGCTTCATAGAATGAGTTTGGGAATGTTCCTTCTGTTTCTATTTTGTGGAATAGTTTGAAGAGAATTGGAGTTAGCTCTTCTTTGAAGGTCTGGTAGAATTCTG
>NW_026585644.1:30744032-30765082 GCF_907164565.1 Psammomys obesus
CCCTTATGAACATTGATGCAAAAATACTTAACAAAATACTTGCAAACCGGATCCAAGAACACATCAAAGATATTATCCACTATGACCAAGTAGGCTTCATCCCAGGTATGCAGGGGTGGTTCAATATACGGAAATCCATCAATGTGATCCACCATATTAACAAACTGAAAGAAAAAAACCACATGATAATCTCCCTAGATGCTGAAAAAGCATTTGACAAAATCCAACATCCATTCATGTTTAAAGTACTGGAGAGATCAGGGATACAAGGCACATATCTAATTTCTTTTTTATTTCTTCCCTGACCCAGCTGTCATTTAGTAACAAGTTGTTCAGTTTCCATGTGTGTGTAGGCTTTTTGCTATTTCTGTTGTTGTTGAGGTCCAGCTTTATTCCATGGTGATCAGACAAAATACAAGGGATTATTTCAGTCTTCTTTTATCTGTTGAGGCTTGCTTTGTGACCAACTATATAGTCTATTTTGGAGAAGGTTCCATGAGATGCTGAGAAGAAGGTAAATTCTTTTGTGATTGGGTGTAAAGTTCTGTAAATGTCTGTGAGGTCCATTTGATTCATGACCTCTGTCAGAGATATTGTTTCTTTGTTTAATTTCTGTTTTATTGACCTGTCCTTTGTTGAGAGTGGAGTGTTGAAGTCTCCCACTATTAATGTGTGGGGATCTATATGTGGTTTAAATTTTATCAATGTTTTCTTTTACAAGTATGGGTGCTCTTGTATTTGGGGCATAGATGTTCAGGATTGTGACGTCTTCCTGGTGGAATTTTCCCTTGATGACTATGAAGTGTCCTTCCCCATCTCTTTTTATTAATTTTGGTTGAAAGTCTATTTTATCAGATATTAGAATGGCTACTCCTGCTTGTTTCTTGGGTCCATTTGCTTGGAAAGTCGTCTTCCAACCTTTTACCCTCAGGTAATATTTATCTTTGTGCCTTAGGTGTGTTTCTTGTATGCAACAGATTGCTGGGTCTTGTTTACGCATCCATTCTCTTAATCTGTGTCTTTTTACGGGAGAGTTGAGTCCATTGATGTTGAGAGAGATTAATGACCAGTGGCTGTTAGATCTTTTGATTTTGAGGTTGGCTGTGGTCATAAGGTTGTGTGCTTGCTTACTTTTTGTTTTACTGTAGTAAGGTTAATTATTTCCTGAGTTTTCTTGACAGAAGCTAATTTTCTTGGGTTGTATTTTCCCTTCCAGTGTCTTCTGTAATGCTGGATTTGTGTGTAGGTATTGTTGAAATTTGTTTTTGTCATTGAATATCTTGTTTTCTCCATCTATGAGGACTGAGAGTTTTGCAGGCTATAGTAGCCTGGGCTGACATCTGTGTTCTCTTAGGATCTGCATGATACCGACCAGGCCCTTCTAGCTTTCATAGTCTCTGTTGAAAAGTCAAGTGTGATTCTAATGGGTTTGCCATTATATGTTACTTGGCCTTTTTCCCTTGCAGCTTTTAGTATTTTTTCTTTGTTCTGTATACTTCCTGTTTTGAATATTATGTGGCAGGAGAATTTTCTTTTCTGGTCAGATTTGTTGGGTGTTCTGTAGGCCTCATGTATTCTTATTGGCCTCTCCTTTAACTTGGAGAAATTTTCTTCAATGATTTTGTTGAAAATATTTTCTGAGCCTTGGAGAAGGGAGTCTTCTTTTTCCTCTATACCTATTATTTTTAGGTTTTGTCTTTTCATACTGTCTTGGATTTCTTGGATGGTCTGTGTCAGGAATTTTTTGGATTTAACATTGTCTTTGACAGATACATCGATTTCTTCCATTGTTTCTTCTACACCTGAGATTCTTTCTTCCATCTCTTGTTTATGCTTACCTCTGTAGTTCCTGTTTTCTTCCCTAAATTCTTCCTCTCCATTATTTCCTCCATTTGTGTTTTCTTTAATTTTTCCAGTTCTATCTTCAAGTCTTGAGTTGTTTTGTTTACTTCCTTCACCTGTCTGATTGTATTTTCCTCTTTTTATTTTAGTTCCTTCAACTCTGTTTCTTTTGTTTCTTTCAGTGATTTAATTATTTCTTCTCTGAAACCAGCAAACTGTTTGCCTGCATCTTCCCGTATTTCTTCACGGATGGCCATAATTTGCTTGTCTCTAACTTCCTCCATTTCTTTACGGATAGCCATGATCTGTTTGGTTTTATCTTCCTCTAATTCTTTACATATTTTATTTGTTTCATCTATTATCCTCTTCATCAGCATAGATGTAAGGTCATCTTCTTGTTTTTCTATTATGCTGCGTTGTCCAGGGCTGTTCGCCCCTGGATGGCTGGGTTCTGCAGATGCCATATTGCTCTGTCTTTTGTTGGTTGAGCTTTTACGCTGACCTCTACCCATTGGGCTGTTTTAGGTATTGGCTGTTAGTTTCTGTGCTTCCTGGAATCCTGAGGTAGGGAGAATCCCCTTGGCTGGAAGATGATTTTTCCTGAAGGAGTCCTCCTCTGCTTTTTGGTTATGGTCACTGTATGGCCAGTGTTTCTCAGGAATTGCCACTGTTCACCTCAGGTGTATAGCCCTGAGTAGTAGCTGTGGTCTTTGTTAGGCAGGGGGGCCTCTCCTCTTACCCATAGAAGTTCTCAAGACACTGCCCCACTGCTGGGTTTCTCCTTATAAATTTAGTGAGCTGTTGCTGTTTTTACAGTTTTCCAGGTACAGTCTTCTTGAAGAACCTGCTGATTCCCTAGCTGTGGGGTTTTCTCCCAACAGGGAAACTTAGTCTGTTATCCTGGGGCACACAGTTCTGTCCCAGAAAGTGAGCGGAGCACCCAGCAAGTCTCTGGGCCAAAGACTGAGTCCTCTGCTCTGGCCTGGAGAATGTGCACCTAGGTTAAGTTGGCGCCTGGGAGCGCTGCTCTGGTCTGGAGGCTGGGTGCCTCAGTCTGGACCAGAAGCTGTGTGTCCCTGTCTGGGATGGCAGCTGCGGGCACTGCTCCGGTGCAGATGCTGTGGGTGCAGCCCTCTTGAAGGACCAGGGATTCCCACAGTTTTGTTGGTCTAGCTAGGGATAACTGGTTGATCCTTGGCACAGTATCTGAGGGCTGCTGTAATGGCTCTCTGGCTTTTGTAGGTCTGAGGATGCAGCTGTGTGCCCCAGTGTCCTAGGGGTACTCAATAATGGCAGCTGAGCACAGCGCTCCTGCCTGCAGTAGAAAGCTAGAGCCTAGAGTCTGCTTGAATCCAGAAAGACTTTTGGTGCTGGGTGTCCTGAGCGTTAGACCTGATGATCCCCCCCCGCTGTGGGGTTTCCTCCTGCCAGGGACACCCAGTCTTTGCTTTGGGTACCTTCATTCTGTCTGGGGTGGCGAGTACAACCCACAGGCACAGACGCCCGCCCCTGGCTCTGCCTTTCTGGCCTTTGGGAGCCTGGGCATCTGCCTAAACTGGGTAATTTTCCCGAGAACTTTTTGGGGTGGTGGTATCAGCTGAGTGCTCTGAGATCAGACCAGCCATTTCCTTCCCTGTGGGTTTGCTCCTGACAGTGAAACTCAGTTTCTGGTGCCCTGGGGGCCACAGTTCTATCTGATGCAGCGAATCAGGAGCACAGGCAGGGCTCTGTGCTGGAGCCTGAGTTCCCTGGCTCTGGCTCCGGGCTGGCTCTTGGGGTGCCCGTGCAACCTGAGTCTTTTCCAGGGGATGTCTGGGTGACCTAAGGTCGGTCCCAATCGTTTCCTGCTCCGTGAGGTTATCTCTTGACTGGAAAATCCAGTCTGTGATGTTGTGGGCCCACAGTTCAGTTTGGGACAGTGACCAGATCACGCTGGCGTGTGGCTCTGGGCTGGCGACCATGTGCCTGGCGGAACCGGGATCTCTTCTGTGGTTTAGCCGGGTGAGTTAAAGCTGATTGAATCCCCCACCGTGGGGTATCCTCTCACCTGGGAAACACAATCACTTGTGTTTTATGGCTGCAAGTTCTGATTGTTGGTCACTGTGCCGATCCTGCTGTGCTGCTGCTCAGAATGAGAGTCTTCCCAGTGCTGCCATCTTGCCCCCAGAACTTCCATTTTTTCACTGTACACACTTTGCCCCAGAATCATTGCTTCTTTTTCAGAATGTAAATGAATATGCTGAGGATCAGGCTACTAGAGTCAACTGTCTCTGGGCCAGATAAAGTATCTAAACACAAGGGATTTTTTTCCATTTTTTTTTAAATAAATTAATTCAATTTACATCTTGGTCATAGTTTTCTCCCTCCTCTCCTCCCACTCCCACCCTTCCTCCTGCATCCTACCTTCCCTATTCTACAGAATAGAGGAGTCCCCATACCCAGATACCTCAGCTCTCTATTCACATGAGGACTGAGTTCTTCTTCCTCCTCTGTATCCTGGTAGGGCAGTCCCATCAGGAGGACACAATCAAAAGGCAAGCAATATAGTCCATGTCAGAGATATCCCCAACTCTCCCTAATAAGTGAGCTCACATGAAGCCTAAGATGCCCAATTGGCTACTCATAAGGAGAAGACTTATATTGAGACCATGCATTGTCTTTGCTTGGTGCTTCAGACTCTATAGGCCTCTCTGGGCCCTGAGTGATTGGGTCTGATGGTCTTCTTGTGAAGCTTTTGTCACCTCTAGGTCCATTTATTCTTCTCCCCTCTTTTCCAGTAGATCCCCTCTGTTTTGTCTAGTGTCAGCTATGAGTATCAGTATCTGTTTCTAACTGTTGCTGGGTGGAGCCTCTAAGAGGAGAGCTCTGGTAGGCTCCTGTCATAAGTATAGGATAGGCATACTACAATGCACCGACCCCAAGACAAGGAGGACCAAAGGGCAGACACATAAATCTCACTCAGCAGGGGGAATAGAATAGACCTGGGTAGTAGGTGAAGAGTGGGAACAATGTGGAAAAGGGAGCACAGAGAGAAATAAGAGTGGAGATCATACCTGGGAAGAGAAGAGGCAGGAGGGCAAAATGCCTGCAGAGAGAAGAGAAATGGTGGGTGGGAGGATCTCTGTGACAAGCTGCAGACCTAGATCAGAACATGCCTCTGGGAGGATATGAGGGGTGCTCTAGCTAGATTCCTAGTAGCAGGGGCCATGGATACTGAAGAGGACACCCTTTATCTAGATAAGACTGCTAGTGGACAGAGGAGATCACCAACACTCCCACAAAAACCTCAATCCAAAACTTGCCCTACCTACAAGACCTGCAGGGACAAAGATAGAAGAGATAGAGTATAAATTGAGGGAATTTCCAATCAGTGATGAGCCCACTACCATGGAAGAAAGCCAGTATTAATGATACTCTGATAAGCACAAGTTTTGACTTAAGTATATTTCATACCCAGAAAACTCAGAAGCAACTTTATGGTATTTGAATGTGTTCCCTACAAAATGTGGGTGCTTCACATAATGGCCAGAGTGATGGTGTTAAATGTTGAATGAAGCTGATAGGGGTGATTACTAGACTGTGGGGGCTTTGCTCTTCTATATGTGATGAAGGCCTTATAGAAGAGACTTCATATAGAATTTGACTCTCTCGATTTTCTGCCTCCTATTATACAGAATTATCCTCATTTGAAGGAGGTCCAATCTTGAAAATGGAGATCATCCTTCATCAGAAAACCAAAATATCAAGATCTTTGGTCTTACACACCAAACTTCCAAGAAGATAAGAAAGAAAGAAAAAATGTTGCTCTTTGTAAATGACCCAGACATGGGTTTTCCATTAAAATAAAAAATAAAAAAAATAAAAAAACTGACGAAGTTACAGCCATTGTGAACCAAGATGAACAATATGACAGCACAGGACAGCAGAGTACTTAAAAAGAAAGCCTCCATCTCAAGCTAGCCTATGTGTAACATTTGGCCACCTGTGTATGCAGGCTTTGAATGGCAATTATCTTTACTTGTGGACATGGTTAGTGAGAGTCAATGCATGTCCTCTTTGATACACCTAGTCAGTTGCAATTTGCATCAGTTCTCCTTGTTCATCACAAAATTATCTAGGTTAAGAGTTAAGAAGAGGTACAGAAACACGTTGGTTTAATTGGCTTGTATTTGACTGGTAGGAGCTGTGAGCCAAGGGTAAGAGGTACCTGAATGAGAGTCAAAAAATCAATTGAGGGCAATCAACAAGACATGTAAAAAATTAAGTGAAAGGCAGACTTCAAGACACCTATTGTGATATTCTGATTAAATTCTATGGTAATGTAGTTGCACTCCATGCTAAATTTCAAAGGCATAAAAATATATGTTCCCAGTACCATTTGTTGAAGATGCTATCTTTTATCTATTGTATGGTTTTGGCATCTTTGTCAAAAATCAGGTGTCCATAAGTATGTGGGTTTATTTCTGGGTCTTCTATTCAGTTCCATTGATCCACTATTCTGCTTCTATGCCAGTACCATGCAGTTTTTATTACTCTTGCTCTATAGTACAGCTTGAGAACAGGGATAGAGATACCTCCAGATGATCTTTTATTGTAGAGCATTGTTTTAGCAATTCTGGGTTTCTTGTTGTTCCATATGAACTGGAGAATTTTTCTTTCAAGATCTGTAAAAAATTGTGTTGGTAATTTGATAGGAATTGCATTGAATCTGTAGATTGCTTTTGGTAAGATGGCCATTTTTGCTATGTTAATCTTGCCAAGCCATGAGCATAAAAGATCTTTCCATCTTCTCATATCTTCTTCTAATTCTTTCTTCAGAGACTTGAAATATTTTTCACACAAGTCTTTGACTTGCTTAGTTAGGGTCACACCAAGATACTTTATGTCCTTTGTGGCTATTGTGTAGGGTGTTGTTTCCCTAATTTTTTTCTCAGTCCTTTTGTCTTTTGTATACAGGAAAGCTAATGATTTTTTTAGTTAATTTTGTATCCGGCCACTTTGCTGAAGGTGTTTATCAGCTGCAGGAGTTCCCTGGTAAAATTTTTGGGGTCACTCATTTATACTATCATACCATCGGCAAATAGTGATACTTTGGCTTTTTCCTTTCTGATTTGTATCCCCTTGATCTCCTTCAATTGTCTTATTGCTCTAGTAAGGACTTCCAGAACTATATTGAAGAGATATGGAGAGAGTGGGCAGCCTTGCCTTGTCCCTGATTTCAGTAGGATTGCTTTAAGTTTCTCTCCATTTAGTTTGATGTTGGCTTTAGTCTTGTTGTATATTGCCTTTACTATGTTTATGTGGAAAAGGACAAATAGATCCATACTTATCACCCTGCACAAAACTAAAGTCCAAGTGGATCAAAGACCTCAACATAAAACCAGACACATTAAATCGGTTAGAAGAAAAAGTGGGGAAGAGCCTTGAACTCATTGGCACAAAAGACAACCTCCTGAACAGAATACCAACAGCACAGTCTCTAAGAGCAACAATCAATAAATGGGACCTCAGGAAACTGAAAAGCTTTTGTAAAGCAAAGGACACTGTCATCAAAACAAAACGACGGCCTACAGATTGGGAAAGCATCTTCATCAACCCTATATCTGATAGAGGGCTAATATCCAGTATATATAAAGAACTCAAGAAGTTTAACAGCAACAAATCAGTTAATACAATTAAAAACTGGAGTACAGAGCTAAATAAAGAATTCTCAATAGAGGAATATAGAATGGCAGAGAATCACTTAAAGAAATGTTCAACGTCCTTAGTCATCAAGGAAATGCAAATCAAATGACCCTGAGATTTTACCTTACACCCATCAGAATGGCTAAGATGAATAAATCAAGTGACAACACAATGCTGGAGAGGATGTGGAGAAAGGGGAACCCTCCTCCACTGCTGGTGGGAATGTAAACTTACAGGACCACTTTGGAAATCAATCTGGTGCTTCCTCAGACAATTAGGAATAGCCCTTCCTCAAGATCCAGCTATACCACTGCTAGGCATATATCCAATAGACATTCAAGTATACAACAAGGACATCTGCTCAACCATGTTTGTAGCAGATTTATTTGTAATAGCGTCTGGAAACAGCCCAGATGCCCCTCAACTGAGGAATGGATACAGAAATTGTGGTACATCTACACAATGGAATATTACTTAGCAATAAAAAACAAGGAAATCATGAAATTTGCAGGTAAATGGTGGGAACTGGAAAAGATCATCCAGAGTGAGGTATCCCAGAAGCAGAAAGACACACACAGTGTATACTCACTCATAAGTGGATACTACACATATAATATAGGATAAACATACTAAAATCTGTACACCTAAGGAAGCTAACCAGGAAGGAGGACTCTGGCTAAGATGATCAATCTCCATTCAGAAAGGCAAAGAAGATGGACATCAGAGGAGGGAGAAAACAGGGAACAGGACAGGAGACTACCACAGAGGGCCTCTGAAAGGCTCTACCCTGCAGGGTATCGAGGCAGATGCTGAGACTCGTAGCCAAACTTTGGGCAGAGTGCAGGGAATCTTACGAAAGAAGTGGGAGATAATAATACCTGGAGAGGACAGGAGTTCCACAACGACAGTGATAGATCCTAAAATTCTGGGCACAGGGGTCTTTTCTGAAAATGATACTCCAGCCAAGGACCACTCATAGTGATGGCCTGGAACCCTTACACAGAGGTAGCTAGCCTATGGCTGTTCAGTATCCAAGTGGCCTACATAGTAATGGGGACAGGGACTGTCTCTGGCATGAACTGATTGGCCTGCTCTTCGATCAACTCCTCCTGAGGAGGGAATAGCTTTACCAGACCACAGAGAAATCAATGCAGCCACTCCTGATCAGACCTGATAGACTAGGATTAGTGGGAATGGGAGGAGGACCTCCCTTTTCAGTGGACTGGGAGAGGGACACTGGTGGGGAAGAGGGAGGGTGGGGTTGGGAGGGGAAAAGGGAGGAAGGTATGGAGGGATACAGAGTGAATAAACTGTAATTAATAAAAAAAGAAATTTAAAAAACATATACAACAACATAAAAAATATACGTTCCTTTTTTATTGTCTTGTCTCTCTAGATATGTGAGCTTATGAAATAATTAGCACAAAACTTAATATGCTCCAGGAATTACTTCGATTTTTAACAGATTGCATCTCTCACATTATACAGTGGAATTATTACTATTATCATCCCATTTTGCAGATTAGGAACTTGGGGCATAAAGTAGTTGAATAAATTTATCTAAGAATACCCCATCATTAAGTAACAAAGCTCACATCTGGTTCCTGAGTACACTGGCTGCCCCACTATGCAATATTATACCCCCAAATTAGGAAGCTATCTTCCACTCTGGAAACCATGAGATAAACAGCAGTCATAGTGGAATAAGACAAAATTGGAGTCCTAAAAGTACTGCAGTAAAAGATCATAGAGTTTAGACTTGACCACTGTACTGCTTCTGCTTCCCTACGGAGACAGTGACTGCTGACTCCATCCCCAAATGAAACTTCACAGCCCTTGTTCTTATTTCAAGTCCTAGCTGGCCTCAGCACAGATTCTAAGTTTTGTCCACCCTACTATGATTGATTGATTCTCAGAATCACCTGAAGTCAAAAGATGGGAAAAGTGCCTGGGTAGAGATAAGGCCTTGGGCAAAAAGGAAGGAGCCTACCCCTCTTAAAAGACTGTTTAAGTTGGAGCTATGATACTCCGAATGAAGAAAGAAATCGACTTGCCTCCTTACAGCAGGGTAAATTCTCTGGGTGCAGGAACAGTAACATCTGACTTCCAATGGAAAAGAAAGGGTGGATTTCCATAATCGATAATTCTGTCATTTTAAATACCACAGGAATAGCTAACATACAGAATAATAATCAACATAAATTATCGTTTCACATACTTTATAGATTGGGAGAGTGAAGGAGTTTAGAGAGAGAGAGTAAGTTGCTTAGGGTCACTTGGTTATGGAGAGGCAGAACCATAATATGGGCTTCTGCATTAGAGTTCCACAGCCCATCCTTTCCATACTTGCATTTTGCTTTTTTATGTAGATCTGGTGGGGAAATGCTCCCCTATGAATGTCATCGATGGTGCCTGAGCCTATACTACCTGAAGCATTTGCTTCAGGGTAACCACACTAGTTATACGCACACACCCTTCTCAATGTCACCAACATAGATGCTGCACCTCAGGTTCTCAGTGCTGTGCTAAATGAATCTCACGAGAAGACAGAGGAAGATTCGGTGCTCAGCACACAGTGCCCTCGGCATGTCAAAGCCTGGGAGGAAGCCCAGGAGAGCTGCTCTGTCACTCAAAGTGTAATTCCTGTTTTAGAAGAGTAAACATGCAGAAGAGCTAAAGGTGGATGGTAGAAGCTGGAGCCGTCTACACCAAAAATTAGAGAACATGTCAGGTGCAGGTGGCTGGTCAAAGGGTTTTGTTGTTGCTGCTGCTATTGTTTTATTTTGTTGTCTTTTGGTTGTTGTTGTTTTCTTGGAAAAATCATGGAAGGTTAAACAAATGCTCCCAGTTGAGTCTGTGGGAGGGTATGTACATGACACTGAGTGTGATTAAAGCAATGAGTCAATTATAATGCGTCACTTCATTAGAGTAAGTGTTCGAGAAAATGCTGCTACCCAACTAGCCATTCCCAGACTATTAAAGAATTAGGTGCTCCAGGGGTCTTTTCTGAGACTGATACTCCAACCAAGGACCATGCATGGAGATAACCTAGAACCGCTGCACAGATGTTCATGGCAGCTCAGTGTCTAAGTGGGTTACCTAGTAATGGGAACAGGGACTGTCTCTGACATGAACTCAGTGGCTTGCTCTTTGATCACCTCTCCCTGAGAGGAGAGCAGCCTTACCAGGCCACATAGGAAAACAATGCAGCCACTCCTGATGAGATCTGATAGACGAGGGTCAGATGGAAGGGGAGGAGGACCTCCCCTATCAGCGGAGGGGGGAGGGGCAAGAGAGGAGAAGACTGAGGGAGGGTGGGATTGGAAGGGGATGAGGGGATGTGGCTGTAACTGGGATATACAAAGTGAATTTATTGTAATTAATAAAAAATATTAATTAAAAAAAATTAGGTGCTCTAAGCTGATGAGATGTCCCAGAAGCAAGCAGATTTGATGAGCTGAGTCCAAGCCCTAGGCCCCACATGCATACACATACACACACACATACACACACGCCAATAATAATAATAATAATAATAATAATAATAATAATAATAATAGCTGGCATATGCCTGTAATCCCAAAACCCAGAAAGGCAGTGGCAGGTGGATATGTGTGAGTTTGAGGCCAGCCTGATCTACAAAGCAATTCCAGGATAGCCAAGGCTACCTACAGAGAAACCCTGTCTCAAAAAACTAATAATAATGATGATAAAAATAATAATAATTATGGTTGTGAGCCTAGCCTTTAACAGCTGAGCCAAGCTACAGCTGGGATACATTACCAGGCCACAGAAGATGACAATGCAGCCGTTCCTGATGTGATCTGATAGACTGAGATCAGAAGGAAGGAGAGGAGGACCTCCCCTATCAGTGGACTTGGGGAGGGGCATGTGTGAACAAGGGGGAGGGAGGGTGGGACCACCAGGGGAGGAGGGAGGGGTTTATGGAGGGATACAGAGTGAATAAACTATAATTAATAAAAAAGTGAATAAATTGTAATAAATTTAAAAAATTTTATAAAATATATTAAAAATTAAAGTATTAAATACTGTATGTGCCTCATTTTTCTGCCCATTTAATAAATAAGGCAAAACCAGACCTGAAGGAAAAGAAGAAAATCATTGAGAGGAGCAAAGTAAATACGGCTGCTGCAAGCACACAGTTTTATTCATTGCATCCGCTCTGCTCTCCAAGTGCCAGCCCCCACTTTGGCTGTGAGAACAAGACTTGAACTCAATCATGCAAAAAAAAAAAAAAAAAAAAAATCCTTGTTCCATTCTTATCAGCCTCATAAGTTTGCACAGGCAGATAAGTAGACACATGCTCGGTTGCATTTTGTGAATATGATAGCTTTTGTTCAAGCATCGCATTCAAATCCTAGCACTATGTCATTTACTCTTATATATCATCTTTCGGTCAATTTAAAAATGTAACGTAGGAGATATACATAACGGCAAAGCAGCCACTCCCAAAGACTAAAATTGTATTTAAGAGTAGAATTTAGGAGGTATTCGATGTGCTCAACTGAAACCCACCACACAAGACACAGAGTGCATACTAAGGTTGGTTTTAATCACCAAAATACTATTCACAAATGGATGGGTTATTTTAGATTCCTCCTTTGTTTCCTCCCCAAGGTGACGTGAAATGAATGCCCAACCTTCTGTTAGGTGAGTTGGATGGTATTGACAAGGCAGAAAAGATACATTTACCCCATGGACTTTCCAGAAATGTTGGAAATAATGGGTTTTATACTGTGGACCTGTAAGTGTTGAAGGAAAGATGAGAGGGCTGGCAATCACCACAGCTATACAGAACCATGCACTTACAGAGAAAATGGATACTTCTAAAATGCTTTAAAAATAGCTTCATTCCTACAAGAGTTTCCCCTGTATGTACACTGTTGAATGACTGGTATGCCCTAGATACCAGAAAAGAAGAGAGGACTACGGATGGTTTCTGCTTTTAAAGTTAAAAGATGATACAAGACAAGTAAGGTGGCTCAGAGAGTAAATATGCTTGTCACCAAGGCTAATGACCTGAGTTTCATCTGTAGGTCTCACATGGTAGATGAAAAGTTGCCACGTGTCTTCCGCTGAGCGTTACATGCATGCAGTGCTACCCCCCCCCCCCAATACTCTAATAAGAAAAGAGAGGGCACATAGCAAGCATTTGGACACTAAGAAATCCACATGGAACAGGAGGGTCAATTTTGTTCAGTATAACACAAAGGACAGCTGATCATTTCTTTTCTTCTGCTAAATATGATTTTATTATTCAATAGAGTTCTTCCACAGAGACTAGTTGCAGAATATTTCTGTCTACCTTTTACAACCATGATCACCAAATTAAAGCAGACAGAGAAATGGATCAAGAGCACTGTGTTCAAAAGGGACACATTGCCAACCTCATAATGGCCAAAAATGTCCTTCAGTGATTTCCTGTTTTGGACATCAGGCTTAGAATATATATCAGATCCTTCCTTTCTGAGCCTGGTCAAATACATTCTTCATCAGTTTTTTATTTGACTATAATCAACTACGGACACTTAAAGTGATTAGAAAAAAGCAATTTTTGAATGAATGATACGTACCTTGTTTTAAAGTACACACAGAAGTTGCTTCGGGGGAAAAACCCACAAATACTCCAAAAAAGGAAAACATTTAATATTTATAGAAACTTCAAGGCAAGGGACACAGCCTGCCATTCTATCATGCAGACCTACAAAGAAAAGCATGAGGCTTAGTCAGAAGGAAGAGGCCAGAGGGGAACACAAAGTCTTGAATGTGTTTTCCATTGGAGGAATGATCTTGACAAATTAAGAATGCCATGCAGACTAGATTCTGGTGTTCTTGGAAAGTCCAAGACAGTGTGGAGAGGTTGCTGGTCATCCAGCTTACTTGATAGTTGGCCCTGCAGTGACTACAGAAGGTGGATATGGCCCAACCTGTGAATGAGAGCCTGTTCAAGGAGGCTTTGAGACCCTGATGTCTGGTTGATGGGTTATATACAAAAGGCAGACTTTCTGGTGACTAGCTCTTTGCCATCATTAGGAATTAACTCCATGTGGAAAGGAAAGGGAGTTCCTGCCAGTATCAGCAAGACTACAGGTGTCAAAGCATCACAATAAAAAGACATACTTAGGGCTGAAGAGATGGCTCAGAGGTTAGGAGCACTGTTTGCTCTTCCAGAGGTCCTGAGTTCAATTCCCAGCAATCAAATGGAGGCTCACAACCATCTATAATGAGATCTGGTGCTCTCTCCTGGCCTGATGGCACATATGCAGGCAGAAAACTGTATAAATAATAAATATTTTTAAGATATACTTAATAGGCTTTCACATATTCATAGCCACTATTTCATTGAATTCTAGAGTTTCTGAGGGTAAGCTTTCCTCCCTGAATAAAGAGGTGGATGGATTAATGCGGCAAAGTTGGAAAAAGACAATGTCACACAGTATGGGCCCCAGCCTCACAGGATTTCCAACCCAGCATTATTCAAAACTCTAGCACTGTGTTTTAAAAATGCAAGAATAAAGCTCTTACTGTATTCAAGGTACACATTCTTAACATTTACACTAACTCAGCACCCTAGGGTTTTAATCACCAAAAAGCTTATATAAAAGGTACAAAAACCATGGGCTTCTTCCCATGTTGAGTTTTGTTAAAGAAATGGGGGGGGGTGTACAAATAAAAGCTGCAAAGACAAAACTCCAATTTCTGTAGTGACATTGAAAACAACTGGTTACAAAGCTCATACACTCACCTTCTAGAAGGGCTTACTGTGCTGATGGCCCTTCCCAAACAACACAGGCAGCCCAGGTTTAATTCCCAATATGTTAGGCACAAGGTGGGATTTTCAGTGCTAGGAACACTGCCAGCTGAGGAGAAAGCTGAAGAAAAGAGCAAGTGACAATTATTAAAGCAGTAGAGGATCTGACTATTCAAAAAGGCCCAAAAGGACTACGTTTTGTTCAGCTTATGTTAATATTGTTGAAAGTGTGAGAAATGGAAATGATCAAGGTTTCAAGATATTTGAGAGGTGCAAACATCAAAGGGGCATAATTAGAAGCAAATGTTTAGAGGAAAAATTATAACAAATTCATGGCTGATAGTCAAACATTAATTTCAGGTCGACTATTGTTTCTAAATTATAAAGTCAATCTTACAGAATATTGAACAATCCTTTCCCAGAAACTCTCTATAACAAAGTCACAGCCCCAAAGACCACCATAGTCAGGCCTGCCCAGCAAGGATCTGGTGACCCAAAAAATGGAATGACCTTGAGACAGCAGATAATGCCCAGGCCAACTTGCACTCAAATCTACAAGTCAACTTAAGTCTATAAGTATCACATCCTAACAATCATGGAAAGAAGATGCAACTGGCCAACTGATCTATTCATCCATAAAATGTTGATGTTTTTGTCAATGTTCACAGCAAAGAAGTATTTCAACATAAGACATTAAGAATGAGACATCAAAATTGAGTAATTCTGATACTATGATCTTTAACTTTACTATGAGAGGTTTGTCCAGTGTCGCCTAAGACCCAGAGTCCACCTTTGTACACAGGGTTCAGAAATACTTAGAACAAGCAAGAAAAGTGGCATGGAAAAAGAACCCATAACTTTAAAGCCAGTGTAAAAAAAAATGTTATTCAAAGAGCGTGAATTTGGGGCAGGTAGAATACCAAGTGTTGGCCAAAACGCAGAAACAAAAAGAATTTGTTCAAATCTAAATCCAAGAGGTTCTAGAGGAAAACAATTCACTTACTGTAACATGATCTTCAACAAACCATCTCTTCTAACTTCTTCAATGGGAGGAAAAGCAGAGGTGATTGAAGACCACTTCAAAAGCACAGACACCTTGAAGAAGTACCTTGATAAAAAGACTATGAGGATTGAAAAGCAGAGCCAGAGACAGCTGGTGCCAAAGATCCATGTGAAAGAGCCCAAGCTAGCCGACATGTTTTTCCAGAACAGTCTCAGGTAAAGGCCTTGACCTTCCAGACAAAAGAAGAGGATTATATGAGCATTCACTCTCTCTGAAGATCACGAACTGAAACCCAAAGAAAAGTATGAACTGCACAGGATCTGTAATGACCTCATTTTTCTAGAGATGGTGTTAGTTGTAATTCACCAACCAGCACTCAGGGCTCTTTCCACCCATCTGTCTGATCTATCAGTTTGCCTGCTTTTTTCTTTGGAGTTTCAAGTTCTTTTTCTTTTTCCACTTCCACTAGTTGTCATTGTTTTAGGAAGATTAAATTTTCCATATGTTTGTGTGTATGTATATAAGATCATGACAGCAAGATCATGAATGGAAAGGGGGAAGATGTGGTATCAGATAGATTTGGGTGTGAGTCTAAAGTCAACAAATTGCCATTGAGTTGTAATGATCTGGCACTGACAAGGTAAAATGGTGAGAAACTCACCCATAACTCTGTTATATGTGTGTATACATATATATACACACACAAATGAAATCCAAGAAGGAAACAAAACATAGAAACCTTGAAAGACACAAAATGAGACCTATAGCAATTTTAGTATATGGGGAGTAGTAAGGAATCACAGGGTGGGAAGGAAAAGATCATACCTACTTGCTGCTTGGAGGAGGATGGACCAGTGTATCTTTCTAGCACACATTTTGATGATGTATGTTGATAGATTTTAAAACATGCCTACACTCTATTCAGCAAATGCCAGACCCTTCCTTCTTTATAATTTTCAGAAAGTAAAAAAATAAATAAATAAATAAAAATAAAAATTAGGAGCTAGTATTATGGTTCTGCTTTAGATATAAACATAAGCAGTGGTCTTCCTTGCAGATGTCTAAATGAACGTCTTATGAAAAGAATAAGATCTATTGGGGAAATGATTCAGTGGGGAAAGTCCTAGTTATTTTTAAGCAGTAAGACCTAAGTTTGTTCCCCAGAAAGCACAGGAAGGGAAACATAATCACATTACAAGGGAGCTACAAGGTGATCCCTCTGTCACACTGGCCCTAGCTAATTCTACTTGGGAAGTTCCAGGCCAGTAAGAGACATTTTCTTCAAAACAGCTCCATGCATGCTTGAGAAAAATAACCTGTTTGTCCTTTGACTTTCACATACATACTCATATAACTACATCAAATTGTGCATGAACACTCATGTGCAAAAAGAGGAAGACTTGGGACACTGCCAAATAACGGCAAATTTGCATCTTCTGAAGTATCTTCCATTGTGCATATATGAACAAATATTCAAGACTATCAGAGGAAACTATACCTTCTTCAAGGCTATACTCAGGTCCAGCATTGTCTTTTCAGGAGCCCATTGGAGTGTGTTAATGCTAGCACCTCTTGTAAGTATGGTTCTGTTGGAGAGATTGTGTAATAAAGATAATCTCAATACTATTCTAGGGTGATGAGAGTTTCCATCACATTCAGATTTTCTGATGAAATAAGTAGCAAATTATGCATTTACTCTAGTAAGTAGATCCAGGGTAGGCAGTGAGCCACACTTTGACAATTCTGCCTCTTCTTCTTTAATGAGATATGTTTGCAGCTGAATTGATATTGACACTCTGTCTCACTCTGTGTTCTCACTCCAGCCACCCTCCTGTCCAGGAATATCTCATTCCTGCTTCATTTACATGTCCCATTTATGCTTCGAAACCAATTTCTGTATATTTCAGCAATTCTTCCCACAGAAATAAAAATACAGATCCACAAAAGACTCATACAAAAATGTTTATAGCACCTTGGTTCTTTAATAACTCAAACCTGCAAACAATTGGCATCTATCAAGACACGATGTTATAGTCATATAATGGAATACTACATACAATAAGGTGGAACAAACAATGGACAATATGATGTTACATTATAAAAACCATTGTGGGAAATAAAAGTTATATACTGTCTCATTCATATGATGACTTAGAATAGGCCAAACTAAACTAAGTTTACAAGGAAAAGATCAGAACAATGGTTAAGAATTGAATGGGAAGGGGCATGAGAAAACTTAAATTTTCTATACACAAATAGGCATGCTTGCCCAAGGTTGTGGTTTACGTTAATACTGAACTTGTACGAATTTAACAAACTGCTCTCTTAGTATGCCTTCATTTCATTGAAGGAAATTCAAACCTCATCTAAAGATAAGTGAATAAATGAAAACTTTATATTCAGTCTCTGCTTTGAGATAGGTACATTTTTTTGTTAAAATTGAGGTTTATTTTGGGTAGTTATTTTTTTTTTAGTAAAATTGAGGTTTACTTCAGGTCAGAAGGGAAGAAAAGACCCTTTGGGTGAACAATATGTAAGAAATTAAAATATAATTCTAGAACTTCCTGGTAGCTCGAATCCAAACCTATCAAACTGAGTGGAAGATAGGTCCTTCCCAGCTATTATCAGCCCAAGTGTGTATGGGAGAGGCTGTGCATTTGTATGTATCTGTGAGTATGTGTAAGTTTGCTTGTGTGCACAGGTATGGATGTATTCCAGCAGCCAACATTTGTGTTTCCCTCAATTAGTCTCATTTTATGTACTATTACTAGTATCTGTAGCTTATTACTACGACTAGACGAGTGGTTTGCAAGTTCCAAGGATCCTCCTATCTCTACCTCCCCAGCACTAGGATTATAAGCATGCTCCCCTGGGATGCCTTTTTTTCGTTAATTAATTAATGATTAGAGCTTCCCTCCCTCCTCTCCTCCTAGTCCCTCCCTTTTATCACTTCTCACCTCACCCCATCTTTCTTCTCAAAGAAGAAGAGCACTCCCATGTATATCAACCCATATTGGCATATCAAGTTTCAGGAAGGTTAGGTGCATCTTCTTCTAGACAAGACAAGCAAGTTAGGAGAAAGGGATACAGAGTCAGACAACAGAATCAGAGACATCCCTACTCCTGCTGTTAGGCTACCCACATGAAGACCAAGCGGCACATCTGTTACACATGTATAAGGGGCCCACGTCCATCTCATGCATGACTCTTGGTTTATGTCTCAGTCTCTGTGGGCCTTCAAGGTCCCAAGTTAGTTGACACTGTTGGTTTCCCTGTGGTGTCCCTAAACTCTCTGGCTCCTTCAATACCCCCACCTCTTCCACAAATTTCCCAAAAGCTCCATCTAATGTTTGGCTGTGGGTCTCTATATCCATTTCTATCAGCTGCTGGCCAAATCCTCTTAGATGAAAGTTATGCTAGCCTCCTGACTGCAAATACAGCAGACTATCATTAATTGTGTCAATAGTGGCACTCTCTCTTGGCATAGTTCTCATTTTGGGCCAGTCAGTCATTAGTTGGCTGTTTCCTCAATTTCTGCTCTCTTTTTACCCCTGCACATTTTATAGGCAGCACAAAATTTGGTTCAAAGGTTTTGTGGCTGGGCTGGTGTCCCAATCCATATATTCAAAGTCTTGCCTGGTTATAGGTGGTGGTTTTTCCATAACCCCTTTTGCTAGGGGTCTTATCTAAGGTCATCCTCATAGATCCCTGGGAGTTTCCATTGTCCTAGGTTTCTAGCTCTCCCCAGAGATTCCCACCACTGATTCCAGTTTTCTCTCCCTGTTCCCTCTCTCTTTCAATGTGAATACATTGGGATCAAAGCCAGGTCATCAATATTAAACAGCAAGCACTATGCCAGACTCTCTCCAATCTCTATTGCTCTGCCCTTAAAGACAAGTTATACCTTCTGGCTCCCTAAAGTACAGACACTCTTGATGTTTTCAGTTGACCAGAAATGATTACAGGGTTCTGTCCCTCAACTGAAACACATACCATCTTTTCCCTTCTGCATCTATGACTACACCACGTAATTCCCTCTAATTCTCAAGAAAGGAGTTGGCTTTCTTTAGTCATCCCTAGAACACTGAAAAATTCAAAAAGGTTTCTACACTTTGTGACACAACCCTGTTTCAGAACCAGAAGGATTTTTTTTTTCAGGCTAAGGCAAAGAAAGGAAACATACATGAACTCATTTTAATAGATCCATGGCATCATACTAAATGTTCTGTGGCCAAATGATAAGATAAATTGGGAAGAGTTCTAGAACAAAGTGTGCAACCAACCCATCGAAGCTTAATTGCTCTGTGGTATCCACTCTGGCTCTTTGGCCTCCCCACCCCCCAAGGGAGGAGCAGTCCTGTTAGGCCACAGAGGAGAGCTTTGCAGCCAGTCCTGAAGATACCTGATAAAACCGGATCAGATGAATGGGGAGGAGGTCCCCCCTATCAGTGGACTTGGCAAGGGGCAGGGTGGAGATGAGGGAAGGAGGGAGGGACTGGGAGGGAATGAGGGATCGGGACACAGCTGGGATACAGAGTTAATAAAATGTAACTGATAAGAAAAAAATAAAATACAAAAAAAAAAAAGAAATTAAAAAAAAAACAATGACACCACTTATCTAATCTTTTATGACTTAAGCCCCAGTTAAGACAAGGGAACTAGAACAATGTCAGATTTTATGCTCCGATTAAGAACAACCTTGTCTATAGGATTTAGCACAGAAGCTGTGCAGCATAGTAACTAAAAGCAGCTAGCAGCTTGCTCTGGTTTCAGCCCTTTCAGAATTAGCTCATGTGAACCTCAATGCTGGTATTATCTCTCTTTTGCTTCAGCTTTTCCATTGTCTAAATGGTGATTATATTTATTTTATAAGGTTTTTATGAGCATGATATGGGGCAATTGAATGGGTAAAGACATAGTTTGAGAAAACGTCAGCAAGTGAGAACATGATAACTACGGTTATTATTAAAGTTATGTTGTCTATGTTCATTGTGTACAAGTGTCACTAGTGACACAGGCCTCATCAGAACCTAAGGGATTCGGAGAAAGTAATAGCCATAAGAAACAACTTTGGGAAAGTAGTTTTTTGATTTCCTGACTGAATGCATATTCTACTCACTAGGCTGAGCATGTTCTGTTTCCAGACAGTCACAACCATCACTTAACTCCTACCACAAAATTAACACCAACCAGTCCACTTCCCACTAACACCAGCAGCAATATGTGGCTACCTGCCAGTCCCAGTTTTCCAAAATCTCCACAATATTTGTCTTCTCCCTATGTAGGAAATATGTGCTAAGGAATATTTCTATTGAAATCATTCCATTTATTTTGAAGAGTGTCTGAACGTTTTCTTTTTTTAAAAAAAGGTCCACATAAATGTTTGAGTTTGTTTGCAAATTTCACTGAAGCATAATGCACACAGCTGTATTAAGCATGAAATCCATTTTTCTGATTAAAGTCCATATCTTCACCAGATAAACAAAAGTACAGGAGATTAAAGCAAGCAGCATTAGCAGATAATTAATGGAGAGATGATAGTTTTTGTGGTTTTATAATTTTTATGAGTTGAGATTATCCTCTGTACTTTTGTTCTGTGTATTTTACAATGTTGACAAAATATGACATTTACTTTTTAAAATGTGTGTATGTGTGTAGAAAAAAAGATATGAATAGAAAACTTGCCTAGAAAGAGATATGCTTATTTTATTTTATTTTATTTTATTTTATTTTATTTTATTTTATTTT
>NW_026585644.1:30765092-30779087 GCF_907164565.1 Psammomys obesus
TTATTTTATTTTATTTTATTTTATTTTATTTTATTTTATTTTATTTTATTTTATTCGGTTTGGCTTTCCTGTTTTATTTTTGTAAACCATGAAGCAGTTTGGCCCATAGTTTCAAAAGTGCTAAAATTAACAAGAAGAAAGACAGTCAACTCTGACAGTCACAAAGATATCTATTGTGTAGATTCTGTTTGGTGAGATGTAAAAAATCTAGACATTTTGTAATGTCGAGAAAATAAATTGGATGCATGACTTCTGGTCTGTTGCTATGGCCCCTATAGTTTGTGTTGCTTTCCTAGCACTATTAACTTAATTACGATAAGTACAGGGTTCTTTTGAGCTCATTCAGAGACTATATATACATGCTCACTTGGTGACTGTTCTGAAATGTTAGTAATAACTCTGTACTAATTATGTCAATAAATTAATTAGACCTATACCACTGCAGACAACAGCCATGTGTCCTTTAGCATTGCTCTTGTCCATGTTTCCTTTGAGCCCTCAAAGCTGGGCTCCACTAAGCTGCCAGTTTGCTCCTCATGCACAGATACTGTTTCCAGACTCATATATTTTAATGCATTCTCTATTCAAAATTGAATATCTTCTTTAATTCATTTAGTGGCTATCAGGACATTTGGCAAGCAGTGCTGCCGTGGCCTCAAAATGTATTTTAAGAAAATCATCAATTGACCCTTTCATCACCTAATGCGAAATGAATGGAATATTTAAATAAGTTAGTTAAATCCTTCATAAATTGAAATTTTGGTTAATGAAATTAACAGCAGAGCCATAGCTTTATTGAATCAGTGCTGTTAGATTCAAGATTCAGGGGATGGTGGTAGGGTTTGATACTTCTCTTTAACATGTATGTAATATTATATTTCTTCCTCTCATAGCTTTCAGATCATTGCACATACAGAATGCAATTTCTAAATGTCAGTAAAGGCATAACTTTTAAAGGAGTGTGATTCCCCAAGCAATCAGTTACTACATGAGAAGAAATTAAATGCTCTGCCTGCTGGTTAAACCTAAAGAAACAATGTTTTGTTTTTATTTTTTATTTTTTTATGAAATGCACAATGCTGGTCATACAAGAATCTCTTTTCCCCCAACATTGGGTTGTAAGGAGTCACTGTCAGAGAACTTTCTGGTTTTCTTACATTTTACATGAAATAGAAAGATTAGATAGATAGATAGATAGATAGATAGATAGATAGATAGATAGATGATAGATAGATGATAGATAGATAGATAGATAGATAGATAGATAGATAGATGATAGATAGATAGATAGATAGATGGATAGATGGATAGATAGATAGATAGATAGATAGATAGATAGATAGATAGGTAGATAGTCTGTTATGTGTCTATCAAAATGGACTATAGAGAAAATAACAGCAGCAGTTTGTGTCGCACTGAAAAGGTAGACACTTAAAGAACAAAGCACCACTTTCCCTCCCAAGCCTTCCCATACTGCAGCAGCACACCTGGCAAACAGAGCAACTCCCTCTAAATTACCCCAAGATCCTGTCATAAACTTCAGGTTGGAGTTCAAGTCAGCCAGCCTTAACTGCTTGAGGACTCCATGAGGTCAGAAACAGAAAGAAAGTAATGAAGTATGGAACTGAGTGGCCCCCACGGAGTTTACTCTCTGTTGAAAGCGTCCCTTCTCTTTGCCCCTTAAACACAGGCACAGTATGAATACCCTGGGGAATTCAGAGAGTCAAAGGATTAAAGTTTAGCACCCATTTTCTCATTCTCACCTTCTTATGTGAATTTTCCATGCATCTGCCAAAAGCACCACTTGGGACAGAAGAGTCTTGAGATGACAGTCACAGGTCAAAAATCCCGGGAGGACCCAGAAGAGCTTAGTCAACTCTCAGAGGCAAAATTTAGCCTGGAGAATTCAAGGGAGAGCATTGTAGGTCAAAGGCCCAGGCTTCTACATGAGCTTCTGAGTTTGGACTCAGAGCATCCAGATGAAACATTTCCATTCCTATGATTTTCTGTCTTTAAGGGAAATCAAACATTTTCCTTGGTTGTAATTCAGATCTAAGGAAAAGACTCTATAAGCACACCGATTATTTTAAGTGTATGCTCATTTTAACCATCAAGATGTCGTTTTATTTCTTTGTGAAAGTAGTTATAGAAAAATGATTTTTAAAACTCATATTCAAAGCTTCTAAGTCTGACTTTTCTCATCCCCTTCTTTGTCCTGTGAATCTAGAAATGTAGATAGATAAAACTAGCTGGAACATTTAAAAACCTACAGAGTACTTAACAACTCAAAGCTCTAAGCCAGTTTTCCATTAGAACAATTATGTGACTTCTAATCATTTCACGATGTATATGCAAAGGATTTGAAAAAGTACAGTCAGCTATTTATTTTCTGTGTATCAATGCATTTCATATAATTATTATTTGCATACACACATCACATGCATATAAATATAACCATAGTTGTTTTTGTTTTAATTTTAAAAGTGAAACTCAATAAATTCTATCAGGTACAAAAATAATTTCCTGGTTAATTCTATAAATATTTGTAGATTTTTAAGAATTAAAGCTGCATAAAGAGACACCCATCTAAGACAACATTTGGAAATCGACTTTCTGGTAAAATATTAATTTGAAGATCATTTATAAGATATGTTTTAATCTCTTGACTGAGAATGATCCTTTTGAGTTGATTATAATTATTAAAAATGTTTTTCTATAATGTAAAGATAATTCATTGGCCATAAAGTGTTTTAACAGGTACTCAGTGTGATTTGCATACACGACATTTACAGGGAAGCTCCTCAAAAGCCAATGTTAAGGTTAAGATAAGCACCTAATTCCCAAACACAGTAGTTTCTGATTTTAAAGTATCATCCTCTTCAGGTGGAAGATAAATGATTGATTATATGATTTTAGAATAAGATGAAGTAATTATTCCAATGGGCCAGTGTAAAAGTATCTATGAACTCGAGTGGCTCTGACCGCTGCCGAGACCTGGTCAGGCTCTTAGTGGAGGGAGGGAAGGAAATTTGTCATAGGGATGGAACTCAGCATTAGGCTCGCAACTTGAAACTGAAGTCTGGGTGTTTGAGTTGCATTTCCAGATCCTGTAAAGTACATTTAAAACTTAAAGCACACTCTCCCCACCAATGTCTTTGAGAACAATGAATTCAAAATGACAAAATCTTCTGTTCTGACACAAAGAGCTTAGACATTGTCAGTCCCAACCACATGACAAGCAAAACTGAACAGAGCAGAAAATTAACTGCTTCTCTTCAACCCATCAGAGGATGGAAGCTTCAGGGCAAATCTGTATCCTGAGGTTTGTAAAAAAAACAATTCTAGAGCCGGACAAGGAGAACTGTCTACCTGAAGATGGACCATATTTATATATTATATTCTTTGGGAATATATAAACAGTACTGTAAATGGCTAAGGTTGAGTGTAGATAAAAGCGAGGGTGAGAATCTGGTGACTGGGGCAGCCTTGGAAAATTCACCTTATGGGCAGCCAAGAACATCACCATATGCTAACAGCAAAAGTTGATATTGGGTCTGTATGTGAAAAGAAGGATAAGTCACTTGATTTAATGCTACTAGAACATTCACCACAAGCAAAACCTACATCTTAAAAGAATCCTATTTTACTGAGCAAGCACCCTACATAATGGGACAAACATTTCTGACACTCCACCTTTTTATACCCACTTTTTCTTACCTAATAAGGAGAACCAAGAAGCAGTGCAAAATATTCAGGCTAGGGTTCTGGCCACATTAAAAGGCTGAAATTTAATCATAACTTCATAGAATCCACCGCACACACACACTTTACCCCCACATCAGTAGCTCTTGAGGAAACAGCAGTGGATTATACTGAACAAGCTTCAAGACACAGACTCCATCTGAGAAGGAGTGCACAGCAAATCCCAAAGTCAAGAGAGAAGACAAAAAACAAGGACATGGGAGTAATTTGAATGTCTGCCACCTACAGCAAGAGCAAACAATGAACACAGCCCAGCTCCTCGCCAGCTCTGCACAGTAAAGCAGAACACCACAGATACTATGATGTATCACATCAGACATCGAACCTGTTTTCCAATGGAAAACAGAGTAAGTATAAGATACAAGAAGGCAACGTGCACATACCCCAGTGTGCATGCACATTCACATACACACACGCATGCACATACACACAGGCCAAGCACACATATGCAGGCATGCATGCCTACACACAGTTTTATCATGAAGAAAATAATCATAATAAGACTCTGCCATGACATGGATTTTTAAGTAATCATACAGGCCCTCCCAAATAGCCGTGATTAGCACACTAAGATCTTCAATGGGAAAATTAGATGGTATTCAAAAACATATAACTGATAATGCAAAAGTAGATGAGGAACTTTCAAGGGTGTATAAAAATAAATCCACACTCAAACTTTGTGGGGGAAGGGTAAAATTCTGTTCTCTGAGGACAAGGCAAAAATCATAAAAGATATGAATAAGACAAGTGACCTTAAACACACAGCCAGAAAATGTGAAGTGCAACAGACTTCAGTGATATTTGATGCTGGCACGAAAGGTGGTTTTTCAGGCCTCAATGTCTGTCCTCCAAACCTTTATTCCATAGTTGAGGTTAAGTAATAATTTGATGACATACAAATACAGAAATTGATTTCCCACCATAGATTTTTTTTTTCTGACACACACCTTAAATTGACTCTTTACGACATTCCCAACAACTGCTGCCATGATCTCTGTTTACAGTACAGGAAAATTAGGAATGTGCAGAAAATGATATTTCCTCAAAAGCCATGTATATATAAAGAGGGAACCGCTCTTAAATAACTAATGAATTAAATAAGAATTACAATGAAAATTATAAAATATTTAGAGCTGATGACAAGAACGAAGTATCCATCAAAACTCTTGGGATACAGCTGAAGTTGAACTAGGTCCATTATAGTATTAGAGGCACTTTTTTAAAAGGATGATTAAAAATGAATAAGATGCAGATTCAACTCAAGAAGCTGGGAAAGAAGAAAGAGCGTGACTCCAAAGAATGGAGACAGAAACGAAATGAATAAAAGCATAAATTAATGAACTAGAGGAAATTCAATGTGCTCAGAAAATATGAACTTAATTCCCAGGCTACTATGATAAACTAAAGATGACCCCAGAAAAGAGCTACATTGGAGCTGTTAAAGGCAAATCAATGCTGCAAATGATAAAAATACATTAGGGATTTCAATTATTGTAGGATTAATAAGAGCAACATTTGCCAATAAGATTCTCAACATATACAAATGGCAATTTAATGGAAAGAGAGCTTCAATTTTTACAAATCAAGAGGTTTTTTTTAAAATTAACGATATTTATCAACATCTTATCACCTCATTCCTCCCTAAAAGTCAGTCAGGAAACCGTTCTATAATCATTTACTTCAGAAGTATATATTGAGGGCCTTCTATGTGTTGGACACTGTTCTACACACTTGAAATTATCCATGAATGAAACAAAATGTACTCTAATGGGTTTACAAATCTAATAAAAGGAGACAATATGCTATAAAATATGAATGAATTGTACCATATGTCACAAGGTGATGATGGTGGTGGTGGTGGTGGTGACAGGGGTAAGATGAAATAGCTCAGGCCAAGGGGTACTTAAGGGCAAACTGGGACTGACTGGGGGAAATTGGGAAAATGATCTAAGTCTGAACAAGTGGTTTGCTTGAGATTTTTACATCAGGTTAAGACTAGTCCCACTAGCTGTTTTAGTGTTAGCATGGCTGAAATTAGACAGCACTAGCAGAAGAAAGAGCTTAATCCAAAACTGACTAAGCAGGTGCTCAGTGCACAGCAAAGGCAATTCTGACTTGAGCCCATGGAATTTCAGAAGCTGTAGGTGAGAGGGTAGGCACAGCAGATGAGAAAACTTATAAAAGAATTTTACTGGTAAATTTTCTCTAAACTGCTCTGAAGAGATAATCTTTCAAACCAGCTTCAGAGAATAGAAAAAAAGGTTGAAAAAACACTCAGGTTTTTTTTATGAGACTGATTTAATCTTGACACCAAAATTAGATAAGTAGAGAAGTAGATAATTATAGGCCGATCATACTTATGAACATAGATGAAAAAATCCTAATACAATATTGGCAAATCAAATCTAGCAGTGTGTCTAGATTTAATCTTGCTGAAGAAAAGATTTTGTAGAAAATGTAAGGCTGGTGCAAAAGCAGGAAAAAAAATCAGTGCACTGTATTAATAAAGAATAAAAGATAAAATCAATTTAATAGACTACCCAGGTACACAGGATGGACGTGACGCCTGACCCAGCTGAGGTGGACTTCCTGCCGCTATGGACAATACGACTTTTGCATAGTTGAATGTCTGTATGGTTGGCAACAGATAGGAGCATTATCCAGACTGCTGGCAGAGAAGCCTATGGTGGCTTCCCAGGTATGTCTGCTTGAGAACTCTCCCCTGATAAAGGAGCTTCTTTCCCTGACTCTAAATTTCTTCAGTGTAGTGGCTCCCACTACTGAGTTGGGGTAGGTATGCCCCTGAGGCTCACCTCTGTTTGAGGCTACATAGCCCCAGAGTTCTCCAGAGCTACCACACAGGTGCAGCCACATTTTCGGGGCTATTGAGACCTCAGGGCTCTATAGCAAGGAGGCTGAATCTCCTAATGCAGCTTCAGTCCTAGTAAATATCTCCCTTAGCATAATCCTTTCCCTTGTGCCTTATAGGAGCTGTTGAGGAACGTGTTTCAGTATACCTTGTGTACTCAAAACTGTCTAAAAGCCTCTTCCCCCTCTTTGACCTAAGACAAGTGCTTTTGCTTACCAATCTAGCAATTTATTGTATAGTACATCTAAAAGAAAAAAGGACTGACTAGGTAGACATCGTGCATTTATAGTTCCTGCCACGTACTATGGGCTGGCCTTAAACAAAAGCATGATACCAGCGTGTAGACAACATCTTGAAGAATCTGACTGCTGCAGGATGCTTATATGTTAAGGATTCTTGAACACTTACATATAGGACACTGAGAACCAGAGGTGTAAATTGGAATTTCATCACTCATTATTGCACCTAGTAATCAGACATTTTTAGAATGAGTATTCAATGGTTCTAGGCACCGCAGATGTATAGAAAGATGAAGTGCTTTTGCAAGAGGATCTAGTGAGCTCTTTAGGGAAATAGAATTTGAGTGTGTCATTTTATCTGTTTAGATCCTCACTGAATCAGCAACAAGGTATAAAAAGTGCTGCCTGAGAGTGAGGAATCTTGATTTACAAAAGTAAACTACTGTTGGATCTTAAAATGTCACCTAAGTTGTTCCTTAATGTGTTTCTTTTCATTGTGACATTGGGAAATGTCGTGTTCACTGCTGACTGACCTTAACCAATGACTGTGAAAGAAACACTAAATTATGCTAAATTACATTTAAATTAGGTTCTTCTGTAACCTAGGCTGATCTCAAACTTTCTACATAGCCAAGGATGACCTTGAATTTCTGATCTCCCTGCCTGTATTTGCTGAGTGCTGAGAATAAGACATGTGTCACGAAGGGAAGTTTATGCACTGCTGAAGATCAAACCCAGCAGCCGAGTCATGCTAGGCAAGCACTCTACCAACTAGAGCCCCAGGCCTTGTTTGCTTCATTTTTCATGTTTTGCTCATCATGGAAATCTCTTAGTCTTGGTCCTCCACCGAACAGGTTCTTTTAAAGACTATAATAAATACATCTTCACTGATTACCCAGGTCATATTATGGGTGCGAGTGTGTGTATGTGTATATGTGTGTTTGTGTGCGTGTGTGTGTGTGTGTGTGTGCTTGCGTGTGTGTATGTGTGTGCATGGCCACTACATAATGAGAGGAGGTGAAACATCCTATTATTGAAAATATAGACCATAGCAGCATTATGTAAGCAAGACTGCCAAAGGCTATGAGACTAAGTTCAATTATCCCCTTGGGTAGAGCGCTCACACCATGTTACTTGAGAGAAAAAAGTCATATGAAGTATAGAGTGAATGTCTCATCGCTCTGTTGCAGGTATAAAAATAAGGTGTGCAGTATCTTGTGTTACACATGTTTTAAACTTCTTTCTTTTTTATCATTGTCACTTTGGGAAAGATGCATGCATGTGCAGGTTAGAAGGCAGCTTTCAGGACTCTTGGTTTTGACCTCTGCTTTGTCCTTGCTGCAGTGCTGCAGTCCGCACTCTAGACCAGCTGGCCCAGGCGAGTCCCCGGCTCTCCTCCCCATCTTACTGAAGGAGCTCTGGGATCACAAATGCATGCCACCACATCGGACATTTTTATGTGGGTTGTGAGTTCAAATCCGAGTCAATAGGCTTGCTAGGCAAGCATTTTTATCCATGGAATCATCTCACCAACCCTATACATACGTTTCAAATAAAGATGTGATATCAGGGCATGTCAAGAAACTACACATATTGAATACTAAGACAGTAGATTTTGTAAACAGCCAGTACCCAGAAATCTTGAACTCTGAGTATAGCATAAGACCTTTGGGAAAGGGTGACTGCCATTTCTATTCCTGGAAGAGATAATTCCCACATGCTGAGAAAAATGTTTTAGTTTATTTTTAATATTGTTGGGAAATTTAAATATAGAAGAGGGTCATGTCACAAAGTTAGGTCAGCCAAGAGATATTTATGGATATTTGTGTTTATGGTGTGTACACGCATGTGTGTTCTTACTAACATCCTTCTTGTGTTTGGAGAATTCCTACGCTGCAGATTCTGCACCTCCAAACAGAAGCATGGTCCAATGTTCTCAGAATTCTCTACAGGACCATAGGAATGTGGGTTCTGTCCTCAGTATCACTGTATGGAGACTGTAGAGTCCAGGATGAGGAACAATACTCATAGGAAATGCTGAAAAATTTGATTCATTACAGAGACAGAATGGTCCTAGGGGTGGTGACGATGCATTGACAGTGGTTGTGATCATGTAAATCTAACTATCTGGTCCTCTGAGTGACTAAATACACCATTTAAAATTCTCTGCTAAACTTGTTTTATGTGTACGAAGAGTCAGTGATGCTGTTTGCAGATGAGAATACCGGCTGAATCATATTTACCCAGATTCACATACAAGGAAAAAAATATTTAGTGCATATGATGAAGGAGACTAATCTTTTTTTAATCATAACAAGAAAAGAACCTGAAGTAACACTGAATTAACACTTCACACTCACCAGTCTATTAAAGTGCTGGGACAATCCCATGCAGTGCAAGAAGATATAGCAACAACACTGGCCTGAGGAAATGGTCCAACTTGGTGAGTGGGAATGGACTGCCTACAATACTAGCCTCAGAAGGCGGAGAGAGGGGGTGTAGTGAACAAACAGATTAACAAGGCTCGCTTTATCTGGAAGCTCTTGGTTTGGATGAGAGACACTGTCTCAAAGAATAAGGTGAAACAGTGATTGAGGAAGAGTCTTGCCATCAACTTTGGCCTGAATACATATGCATGTGCACACACACACACACACTTAAACACATATACATACATATCACACAAACCCACATTAAAAAATAACATTCGTGAGCTTGGCATAATCATTTGAAGAACAGATTTATCTAGAAAAGGTGGTGACTCAGTATTTTTTTTTTATACAGGTATTCTAAACTTTCTCCAATAATCTCAGCAGTCTTGAACAAATAGATTTTGTTCATCAACATATTATTTCAAAAATAAACCAAAATAAGATGATGGTTAAAGAACTTGTGTAATAAGAAATTGTGTCCTAAACTTATCTAACAAGAACTACCTAAATAAATTCAAATGCATATTTGAGCCTGAAAGTAAAAGTTATCGATTGATGACACTTAAAGACATTTAGTCTATAAATATAGAGTTTTAGAACAAAAAATTGATTATCCAGTAGATCATAACACTATTTACTTTTGCTCTAAATATACAAACACAACTGAAGAAGAGATAGAAAAATTATGATCAAACCTCACTGTAATGTATAACATATAAGCTTGATTTTCAACCTAGAAGACATGTACAAGGAAGTTGGTTATAGCTTTCCATTTTTCAGAATGTTTTAAATATGTTGACATATTTTAATAACAGAAAGAGCTGCTTTTCCAGTGCCCTCAAATACTAATGAATTAATTACACTTTATGAATAACATTACAGATCTGTTATCAGTCTAAACAAAGCATTGGAAATTGGAGGCCATACATTTCAGCAGAAAACAAAATTCCCATCTAAAATCTTACAAATGTACTTTCCTCTTTTAGATGTCAGTTTTAAAGTCAGCATATGGTAGGAAGTGGATTGCATCTGATTCCTGAGTTAAGACTTAATCTTCAGAAAGCCCATCCAGAGGTGAGGACTTTTGATGCAAAGAATATCCATTCAGCTAAATATCCAATGCTTCTGTATGAGAGTAGACTTTTGCTTAAGTTACTGAATTAATTACTCTATTTTTGGGTTGCTATAGTTGTGGTAGACAACATGAATTCTTCATATTCAGATCTACAATAAACTGATTGCCAGTCTGAATAAACTACACATGGTTCACCATCCGTGATTTCTTTTCACATGTCTGAGTGTTTAAGAACAGCAAAACTAGCCAATAATCAACATTATGCAATACAGGATCACGAACTATTGTCCACCTTCTACACATGAAACTTTAAACTTCGACTCTACAAATAACCTCAATGCAGTATGGAGACCAAGTAACAATGAACCCACAAATAATATTCACACAGTTGACTTCTCTGTCAAACCTGTGACTTCGGTTGACTTAAGTCAACCAAAAAGGTCCAAAGAGGTCATTAGTGTAGGTATCTGAACTAAAATCAGTGTAAATATCTGAGCTAAAGAGAAGATATCATAGGGAGACGGAGTAAATACCTAACTGTGAAAACACAAAAGAGTCACCATTTTTTTAAATATTTTTTATTTTTAAATAATTTTATACATTCACTTGTATCCCAGCTGTAGCCCTCTCCTTCTTTCCCTCCGAATCCTCCTCTCCCTCCCTCATCTCCTCCATGCCCCCTTCCGAGTCCACTGAGAGGGAGTGTTCTCCTTTCCTTCTGTTTGGCCTTAGCTTATCAGGTATCTTCAGGATGGTTGCAATGTCCTTATATGTGGCCTAGCAAGACTGCTCCTCCCTCAGGGGGAGAGGGGAAGCTCGAGTTCATGTTCGAAACAAATACTGTCCCCCTTACTAGGGAACCCACTTGGATACTGAGCTACCATGAGCTATTTCTGAGTAGGGGTTGTAGGTTATATCCATGCGTGGTCCTTGGTTGGATAAACAGTTTCATAGAAGACCCCTGTGCTCAGATATATTTGGACCTTGTGGGGCTCCTTGTCCCCTCTAGGATATATACTAATTCCTCCTTCCTTCATATGATTCCCTACACTCTGCTGAAGGCTTGGTTATGGGTCTCAGCATGTGCTTTGATACACTGCTAGGTAGAGTCTTTCAGGTGCCTTCTGTGGTAGGCTACTGTCCTATTACTTGTTTTCTCCTATTTCCAATGTCCATCCCCTTTGTCATTCTAGATGAGGATTGATCATCTTACTCCTGGACCTCTTTTTTGTTTATCTTCTTTAGGTGTACATATTTTAGTATGTTTATCCTATCTTATAGGTCTATATAAATGAGTATATACCATGTGTGTCTTTCTGCTTTAGGGATACCTCACTCAGGATGATTTTTTCTAGATCTCACTATTTGCCTGCAAAATTGATTATTTCCTTGTTTTTAATTGCTGAGTAGTATTCCATTGTGTAAAAGTACCATAATTTCCGTATCCATTCTTCTGTTGATGGACATCTGGGTTATTTCCAGGTTCTGGCTATTATGAATAAAGCTTCTACAAACATGGTTGAGCAAATATCCTTGTTGTGTACTTGAACAACTAGGATATATGCCTAGGAGTGGTATAGCTGGATCTTGAGGTAGCACTATTCCTAATTGTCTGAGAAAGCGCCAGATTGATTTCCATAGTGGTTGTACCAGTTGACAGTCCCACCAGCAATGGAGGAGGGTTCCCCTTTCTCCTCAACCTCTCCAGCATGTGTTGTCTCTTGAGTTTTTTATCTTAGCCATTCTGATGGGTGTAAGGTGAAATCTCAGGGTCGTTTTGATTTGCATCTCTCTGATGGATAGGGATAAGCAAGCCTATAGCCAATATCAAACTCAATGGAGAGAAACTTAAGTTAATCCCACTGAAATCAGGAACAAGGCAAGGCTGCCCATTGTCACCATATTTCTTCAACATAGTACTTGACGTCCTAGCTAGAGCAATAGGACAAGTAAGGGAGACCAGGTGAATACAAATCAGAAAAGAAAAAATCAAAGTCTCACTATTAGCAGATGATATAATAGTATACATGAGTGAACCCAAAAACTCAACCAGAGAACTCCTTCAGCTGATAAACACCTTCAGCAAAGTGGCTGGATAAAAAATTAACTCAAAAATATCAGAAGCCCTCCTGTATACCCAAGATAAAAGGGCCGAGAAAGAAATCAGGGAAACAACACCCTTCACAATAGCCACTAATAACATAAAGTACCTTGGGGTGACTCTAACCAAGCAGGTGAAAGACCTGTTTAAAAAAAACTTCAAGTCTCTGAAGAAAGAATTAGAAGAAGACATCAGAAGATGGAAAGATCTCCCGTGCTAAAAGATTGGTAGGATTAACATAGTGAAAATGGCCAGCTGCCCAAAAGCAATCTACAGATTCAACGCAATTCCCATCAAATTACCAACACAATTCTTTACAGACCTTGAAAGAAAAATTCTCAACTTCATACAGAGAAACAAAAAAAACCCAGAATTTCCAAAACATTCCTGTACAACAACAGATCCTCTGGAGTTATCTCCATCCCTGATCTCAAGTTGTACTACAGAGCAATAATAATAAAAACTGCTTGGTACTGGCATAGAAACAGAAAGGTGGATCAGTGGAACCAAACAGAAGACCCAGAAATAAACCCACACACCTATGAATACTTCATTTTTGACAAAGAATCCAGAACCATTCAATGGAAAATTAAGACAGCATCTTCAACAAATGGTGCTGGTCCAACTAGATTTCTACATGCAGAAAAATGAAAATAGATCCATATTTATCACCCTGCACAAAACTAAAGTCCAAGTGGATCAAAGACCTCAACATAAAACCAGACACACTAAATCGGTTAGAAGAAAAAGTGGGGAACAGCCTAGAACTCATTGGCACAGGAGACAACTTCCTAAAGAGAACACCATCAGAATAGTCACCATTTCTGATTGCTCATGATTTGCTTAGTTTTGTCTTCACAAAGCCATGATGGTACTTGAAGTAGTTCAGGCAGGAAAAATCAAAGAAGTCCATGAAGTTGAACTGTATTAACTTCTTCCCTTGCAAGAAAGTGTAAGTCATGGTCATAGATGGAGCAGAGATGGTATCTAAGCTCCTAGCAAGGCTAACGCATCAGTTGAAAAGCTCATTGTCATCCCAGGTACAGGAAAATGAGCCCACAAGAATTCTGCAGGGAGGGTCAAATTAACATGATAGGTACTTTTAACTCAGTTTGAGCACAACTTCACTATCATAAACAGACTTGTGTAAAATTTAAACAGACTTGTATAAAATTATTCAGAGTATCAGTTCCATTCTGTGGGGAAAGAGTTCTCTCTCAGAGACACATTTTTAGATTTCCACATAGAAAAGCATAAAAAGCCTCCTGCGAGTATTCTATTCAGTTTGGCTTATGCAGTATTCCCCAACCTTTTTTGATCTCAGAGCACATCTTTTCAAGCCATGTCTTTTAGCATCTCGAAAAGCAGCATTCTGGGAAACTGAGTTGCTCTCGGGACCCAGATATCAGATAATCATATTAAAATATAAACATAAAGACTCCCTTTTCTCCATAACCTATTCATTGATTGTATATATATATATATATATATATATATATATATATATATATATATAT
>NW_026585644.1:30779097-30809388 GCF_907164565.1 Psammomys obesus
TATATATATATATATATATATATATATATATATATATATATATATATCTGTTTCTGGAAAATAAAAATTAAATAATACCTAAATAATTATGTGTGTGTGTGTGTGTAATTATCTCTTTATAAAATGAGTTCTGTCTGTTTCCACAGTTTTATCTTTCCTCTTTGAATATGTGCTTAACGTTTCCTCACATTTGGCTTCTTTGTATATAAATTTCAGTATATCTATCTATTCCCTTCAAAATGATGTGGTAGTAATGATGGAGACTTATGAAATATTAATTTAAATTATGATAAAGACTAAAAGCCTCTTATTTTCTAACTTTACAGTAAAAGATACCAAAATTATTGATTCAAATAAGAAAAGCAATTTTTCTGTCTCTCCTCCCCAATGAATTGTTGATCTTTATTCATTAAGCCACCCAGGAGTCCAAGCTAGTAAGACAGTATACTATCTTCAAATAATTACTTATGTGGCTTTCCAAGTTGTCGCTTTACATGGAGAGGAAACAAAAGGGGTCTGGGTAAGAAGCAGACAGAAGTCTATGAGAAGATAACAGAGATTACATACAATACTTATCCTGTCATCCCTCCCACTAATGAGAATTTAGCCACATTACTAAAAACTTTCCAAGGAAGTTTACAAGTGAATTCTCCTGCTTAGTGACTTTACAGCAAAGAGGAAAGGGAACATGAAAGTAGACACAGGCAGCAACTTAGAATCCAGCTTGTCACTTTGGTATTCCTAACACTTTGCAGTTCTTATAGCATGCAACCCTTTCACCAAAAGGAAAGGACACCAAGCTTCCTCCAGATTACTGCTTCCTCTCAAGGCTCTGGGACTTCTAAGGAAGCTACAGTCCTTACCTGATTCCAGATATGCTCTGCTGGGATGACATCTTTCCATCTGAAAAAAAAAAAAAAAAAAAAAAAAGATACATTTTTTTCCTTCACACTGTGTAATGGTGTAAGAACATCAGAGTCATCCTATAATTTTTCAGAAGAGACTTGCAAACCCGAACCTGACTGTAGCAAAGAATAAATGATGCTTCTCCAGAAATGAAGAATCTCACAGCCCTGAGAGAGGCATCCCAGAGGTTAGATTTGCCCTGTTCTCTGCAATGCTTTTCGGAGAAGGAGCTTCTCGGCTCCTTGTCCTCCTATATTTTCAGCTGTGTATGTTTTCAAGAAGGCTCCTGCTGATGTGTCTACATCTGAAATTTAAACTGGAAGGTATATATAATTTGATGTGGGGGGATTAAATAATCATATTAAAAATTTTTCAGTGTATACAGTGTCAAAAAGCTGAAAACTTTATAAGCCAGCCCTGTAACCTACAATTATCTCAAAAACTTAGTAAGTGCTGTTCTGCATGGCAACAAGTGATCCCATGTCAAAGAAACCTCATGTAATAGGTGTCTTAAGGTCTAGAATAAGTACCCAGACCAAACCTCCCATTCTGTGGATATTAGAAATAACTTTCTTGGTGAAATACAAATATCTTAAGGTTTTTTTTTTCATTTATTTATTTATTTATTTAATCGCTCTATAGCCTATGCCAGGCCCCTTCCTCCTCTCCTCCTAGTCCCACTCTCAAGCCTCCCTTCCTGAGGCCTCCCTAACAAGGCAGCTCAGTTATGGAAAAGGGATCCAAAGGCAGGCAACAGAGTCAGAGACAGCCCCGACTCCCAGTTTTAGAGGACCCACATGGTGACCAAGCTGCACATCTGCTATGTATATGTAGGGGGTCTCGATCTAGCCCATGCATGCTCTTTGGTTGGCGGTTCAGTCTCTACGAGCCCCTGTGGACTGAGGTTAGTTTATTCAGCAGGTCTTCTTGTGGTGCCATTGACCACTTTAGATCCCTTAATCCTTCTACAAAACTCCCCGAGTGTGACCTGTTGTTTAACTGTGGGTGTCTGCCTCTGTCTCCATCAGCTGCTGGATGAAGCCTCTCAGAAAACAGTTGTTCTAGGCTTCTGACTGCGAGCATAGCAGAGTATCATCAATAGTGTCAGGGGTTGGCTCTCTACCATGGGGGAGGTCTCAAGCTGGCAAACCAGTCTTTGGTTTACCTTTTCCTCAATCTCTACTCCATCTTTATCCCTACATTTCTTGTAGGCAAGACTAATTTTGGATCGAAGGTTTTATGGCTGGGTTGGCATCCCCCTTACTCCATTGGAAGTCCCACTTGACAACAGGAGGTGGCAACTTCAGGCTCCTTAACTACCTCCCTACCCCACTGATAGAAGTGTCCAATAGGGTCACCCCCATAAACTCCCAGGAGCCTCTCCTGTACCGGAGATGCCCCCACAAGTTGCTGTTGTCTTTCCTGGCCCTCTCCCCTACTCCTACCCCTGCTCTCCTCACAACTGATCCCCACCCCCATTTCCCTCCCTGATGAGGCTGTATCCTTTGGTTTGGCTTTTATGAATTTTCTTCTGTTGATTTTTTTCCTTATTCTCCCTTCTTTTAAAAGCAGCAAGGATGACAGTGTCCTTTACAGAAGCTTTTCAGTTTCATGAGGTCTCATTTATTGATTGTTGACCTTAGAGGCTCTACCCTCCAAGGTATCAGAGCAGATGCTGAGACTTATAGCCAAACTTTGGGTGGAGCTCAGGGAAACTTATGAAAGAAGGGGGAGATAGTAAGACCTGGAGAGGACAGGAGCTCCACAAGGAGAGCAACAGAACCGAAAATTCTGGGCACAGGTGTCTTTTCTGAGACTGATACTCCAACCAAGGACCATTGATGAAGATAACCTAGAACCCCTACACAGATGTAGCGCATGGCATTTCAGTGTCCAAGTGGGTTCCACAGTAATGGGAGCAGGGACTGTCTCTGACATGAACTGTTTGGTCTGCTCTTTGATCACCTCCCCCTGAAGGGGGAGCTGCCTTACCAGGCCACAGAGGAAGACAATGCAGCCATGATGAGACCTGATAGACTAGGATCAGAAGGAAGGGGAGGAGGATCTCCCCCATCAGTGGACTTGGGGAGGGACATGGTGGATAAGGGAAAAGGAGGGTAGGATTGGGAGGGTAGGAGAAAGGGGAGGAGGGAGGGAACTACAGGAGGGATACAAAGTGAATAAACTGCAATTAATGAAAATTAAAAAAAATAAAAGTAGCAAGGAGTAGATAACATGCCAAACATACATTCTGACTCCATGCAATCACTTTCAAAAGAGTACATTATCCCAAACAGTTTTTGCTATCTAGGTTACCATGAATGAGTTTTGCCAAATAATTTGCTATAGCACAGCAGCTATTGCCAGCCCTATAGCCTGTGGTATCTATTTCTTTCCTAACCCAGTGGGTACCACTGAGGTATTGTCATCTAGCTTAGGTTTTTGTTATTCCATAATCTTAATTCTAGGTACTAAATCTAAGTGGTTATACCAAACTGTTCTTTCAAGATACATGTTCCTCAAACAAGATTCATTCCATAAAACTAAATGCATGGGTAGGGAATCTTTGCTCTATGAAATGAGGAAGGTCTCTGCCCAAAGGGCCAATTCTGCTAACTCATTAGGTGTGTCTAAAATTACTAACAAGCTTCTATGTAAAGACAGCAGGAAGTAAGAATGAGAGCAATGGAGAGACCCTGAAAAATGTTGTGTCTAGCTGGGTGGCCATGAACCCAAAGGGAAACATTGTAATCATCTTAGGAACAGGATCAAATTCATTATATATGCAAAAACAACATAATATAATACAATGATATGGCATAAGCAAATGGGATACTTCAAGACTTATTATGATTTAACAGGAGATTAATGATAAACTCCCATCTATTCTACTGATAATTGGTTCCTTAGTACTACCAGCAGTATAAGGGCATTTAAAGCTGTAGGCATTTCATTGAGCATGACCAGCCCTAGAAATTATGTTCTCAGATACTAGTAAAGGAAGTCAAATCATAACAGCTTAATATATCTCAAAATAAAATCAGCAATCTTATTTAGTTATGGATATAATTTTTATATTGCAGTCATACAACAAAAAGTAAAGGGAATGAGATATCTTAGCATCACTTCAGAACACAATGGGTTGGATACATGTTATATGACTCCGTAGTAGATTTTCATAATGCCTTCAGCTGATATGGCTTGAAAAGACTAATGAATGTTACCAAATTTAAAATAATACCATTCATTTCCTGACTTCCTCTGACTTACAGACTTAAAACCAATGGAAAACTGTTGTTAAGACGGTGGGACACTCGCAAGTCTTATTTTACTGAATCAAAACAAAAGCTGAAAAAGAATGAGTCTGAGAAGTAATTAATTTATCTGTTATCATTTGCATATTCACAAAGCTTTTTTTTTCTTCTCTAATTATTGGATAAATATTAAGGCCCTTTTCCTCAAAGACTTATTTATTATTTTAGTGGATTTGATTTTCTGTTCTTGTGTGCTACTGTGATAAGAATACACCATGGTATTTCTCTCTTAAAGTTTCAGACAGATGGTAAAGAATTGTCAACAACAGGCTGATACTGTACAGTAGATCTCGCCAACACATGCCTGTTGTAAAATAACTCTCTACTTATTTTCACCACAGACCCTGAAGACCACAATTCTAATTTCTTATTTGAAGAGCTTGACAATTTTAGGTACTGCATGTTAATGGGATCATTCAGCATCTCTCCGTCTGTGAACAGATTATTTACTCTATCATAATCTCTTTAAGTTCCACAAATGCCATATATATCAGGTTTTCCTTTTTGTTAGAGATGAGGAATGTTAATACGTGTGTCATAGTTTATCAATTAATCTATCTGGTGAGCAGGTACATTATTTCCACACCTTGACTATTGCAAATGGTTCTATAACAAATATTAAAGTGCTAATAACCATTCCAGAACACCCAAAATCCTGATTTAAAGACTTTTGGATGACTATCCAAAAGTGGACTTTTAGATCATGAGGTAATTCTATTCTTTGATTTATACAAGAGGCCCCTTTTCCTCAGCCATGGACAAGGTACTTTATTCCTACCAACAGTGTATGAATGCCCCAGTGTTCCCACAGCCTGGCCATTGCTTTTTAAAGAAAATGATAACAATATTCATAGACGTAAGATGATAACACAATATAAATGATTTTACATTTCCCTGGGGAGTAGGTACTATTGAATTTAATTTAAAAGTATGTTGGTAATTTTATGTCTCTGGAAAAGTGTTTATTTAGTTGCTTTTGATCATTTTTCAATTACTTTATGTAATATTTTTTTCTTTTTTCAGCTATTGAATTGTATAGACCAATGGTACATAACAAGGGCACCCAGAAACCATGTGACGTGCATATTACCAAGCAGTTCATAAGAAGGATCCCAAAAATATAAAATAGAGAAGGATAGTATGTTCAACAAAGTGTCTTACAAACCATGAAAAGAAAGAAACTGAAATGCTGTCATACACACCAAAACTAACTCAAAATTCCAATTTTCTTTAGAGTTTTAAGATTCTTTTTCCCTCCGGACTTGTTTATTTTTATACTTGAGTTTTTGTGTTGTTGTATTAAGACTGAGAACTGTAAAGTTTCAAGAATAAACCAATAAAAATGAAACAAACATAAAAACATTGTGACATTGATCTTAACAATGACTTCTCAGATGCGGAACCAAAGAAATCGGAACCTACCAGAGTTTTCTCTCACACCGTCCATTTCAGCCTCTCTTTCTCAGAATCTACACTATCAGCAAACTCCAGTGACTGCTCCACTGCTTCTTTTCCTCCCATGACAGCCAATGTCCTTAAAACAGAACATTTTGTTTGTTCCTTGTGACTAATTACCCTTGCCATCTACTCTACAGCATTCTGAGATTTGGCCTCCATCCATAGCACTCCTTGAACCTCCTCGGTCAATATTTCTGTTCCTTGTGTCCTGTGTCTGTCTTTTTGTTCTCACTCAGCCCTCTAATAAACTTTGCCACAGGTTTACAGGTTATATGCTGGCTGCTCTAGCCCTCGTTTATTCTTTTTTCCTTCTGTATTTTTGCCCAGTTCTTCTCAGTTTCTTCTGCTGGCTTACCTTTACTTTCGGACATCAATATGTCTCATGACTTAGTTCTTGGCTGTATCAAGCTCTCTTATAGCATATTTTTCCTAGGCAATCACAGCCTTTCTTGTTATTATATTATGTCTTTCTGTGGTTTAATAATGAACAAATTTACATGTCAAACTGAGCTTCTCTTCTGGGCTTCAGGGTCTTGTATCCATCTGTCCACATGTTGCTGTCTACTAGTTATTTCTGTGGCACTTCAAGCTCAATATGTCCCAGCAATATGGTCATTTCACCTATGTTTGATTCCCTTTTAGTGTCCCTCACCTCTACTTTGTAAACTTAGAAATGATTTTGGCAGAGAACTGCAGCAAGTATTTGGTACCAAACAATACCCCCTCTCCTCATAAAGGAATATATTTTTCAATTATTTTCATGAAAGAGAAAGAATAGTACAGGTGACTATGGCTGAATCTTAGGAAAAATTATTTTCAGTGAACTATGTGTTATGCTAGAAATTAGTTTATATAGTAAATTACACACTAAATTAGTTTCATATTATAAAAGAGAAAACAATTTCTTCATCGTTTTAAGTGCATTGATATATTTTATAAAATTGGGGAAAACAATATGTAAATATTAGTCATGGCTGTGAGAAACAGTAATGCCATTCCTACATCTGAGCCTCAAAATTCTTCCACATTGTCAGACCCAAAATTGATCTTCATATGTTCATGCTTAGCAGAGAGTACAACAGGTTTCTCAATCTTTCTTCCTCTATAGTTGCTTAAAGAATGTTTTATTAATTTTTTTATTAATTGCAATTTATTCACATCATATCCCAGCTGTAGCCCCCTCCCTCATCCCCTTCGAATCCTACTCTCCCTCCCTCTTCTCCTCCTTTGCCTCTCCCCTAGTTCACTGATAGCGAAGGTCCTCCTCCCACTCCATCTGACTCTAGTCTATCAGGTCTCATCAGGACTGGTTGCATTGTCTCCTCTGTGGCCTGGTAAGGCTGCTCCTCCCTAAGGGGGAGGTGAACAAAGAACCAGCCAGTGAGTCAATGTTTTCAATAATTTTAATTTTCAAATTTTTCTTTTATATGAAACAATAGATCTACAGGACTTGAGAAAAGAACAGTTGTGGTAGGAGACTCATAAATATCACATTTCACATACACAGCTCATAACCACAATTCTGCTTAAGTCTGTTTATCAGAATTTGTTCCACAATAAAGAAAAAAAGACTTTAGCACAAACTCCATGTGATCAAGAAGAGAAATGAAATGAAATAATTCAAGTTCTGTTCTTCATCTTTCCAACTACAATGCTGCAACCCTTCATGTCACAGTGAACCCTAACAAAAAAATTCTTGCTAGCCCATAACGTAATTTTGCTACTGTTACAAATTGGGATGTAAATATCTGACATCTGATATGTGACCCCAGATGGGTCACAAGCCACAGGTTGAGAACCACAGCTCTACAAACTTTTATATAAAGGAATTGTCCAGCAGCTATACACATCATCTTAATTCATTCTGCACAAAGTATCCCAGATAATTAGAGAGAGTAGTTCCATTGTGTCATACAGCTTCTTAAATTTGTTCAATAATTTTGTGATTGTTCTTAAAGTTAAAATTCTAACTTTAGAATTGACCCAAATGACCTAACCATGCTACAGAACCAGGTCACTCTCAACCCAGCCCTTTCTCTTCCTTACTCTCTGACCTCTGTCCACAGTAACTGAACTACTATCTTATCTTTCTTTTCTCTCTTGTTTCTACTGTACGTTGAGGTACCTTCACATTCATCAGCCAGATCAGGAAAGCATGGACATGCAAAGAAGTTCTAATGAGGAGAGTGGACGAATTTAGTTTCTTAGCAACACCTCCAGCATTGTTTTCTTTCTTCTGCCAGTGGAGAGCAAAGGGCGCACCGGATGTGCCTTTCATTCTTTGCTATTTAAAAGAAGGCACATGGTGAGCTGAAATAGGACATTTTTAAGTCATTGAGGATAGCCCTAACTTGTCTCATTTAATCTCTGAATCATTATAGATTTTGATTATCATCTTGGACTGGGTCCTGGGATACTATGTCAAGTAGAGTGAGCAGTTTCAGTCTTTACTTGACCTTTCCAGTGATAATTGCTCTTATTCTGAAGGTCGAGTAAGGTTTCAGAGCCTAAGAAAAATAAGTGTTGGGTGAGTCTATGGAGAATGCTTGGCTCATTAGATCGAGTTGGGCTAGAACTCCATTTATCTTTTGAAAGTTTGACACCACCACTCTAGTATAAAGTTGGTGACCATGTGTGAAGCTCAGATATACCGACCAACAAATTGGTTAAAGTCTGTGAATTCCTCCCCCCAAAATGTATGCAACTGAGCATGTAAGTGGCCAGTGTGGTGGCTGGGGAGAACAGAAGGAGCCATGCATGTATATTTGCTATGGCACCACAGGCCCCATCTGCAGTGATAGCTGGCCCCTCCTTCATTTACCAGATTTGGATTCTGAGAGCTAGGTCACATCAGCTTGTGACTATTGGCTGATCATCCTCTTGCCTCTGAGATCATATCAATTATTTATTAACAATTACTGCAGATGCCTACAGGCCGAGGCTTCTGGTTGCCTTTCTGACCTTGGTGCTTATTATAGTGCTTTATGCTCTCTTGCTTCTGACCATTAAAAGCTACTCCTGGCATTGCTTCTATGATGTCAGAGCTCTACAGTCCATATTGACTTGAGGAAGCCAATGGTGAGACTGAGGCTGCAGAAAACAACGCGGCTGCTTGAATGGTGGTGCTCCTTCTTTACTTTTAGGTTTAACCAGGGAGCACACATCCACTGAGTTTGTAAATCTCTTCAATAAGAACTTAATGTGGTCACTTCCAGTACTTTGCTCCCTTCCTTATCTCCTACCTAAGCAGATTTTGTATCTCCCTTTGTTTTTTTACAGGCTGTTATTTATCTCAAGTTTCACATATGTTTCAGGGAATCTCTGGGTGCCTCTGGCCAGTTGTACAAGGCACACAGAGAGGGAGACTTTGGTAGCTAGACATCCGATGAAGGAATAAAATCCAAAACATAGAAAGAATTCAAAAATCAATCAAAACAAGTGGCCAAATTAATATACATATATACATATATATATATATATATATATATTTATATATATAAATATATGGTTATTGGACCTGAACAGAGTTCTCAAATGAAGAAGTACAAATGGCTAAGAAATATTTTTTAATGTTCAACAACCTTAGTAATCAGGGAAATACAAGTCACCTCAAATTATTAATATTGTACCAAAAGTTTCAGCTTCTTTGCAATCATGGGCAGCAACTTCTCTTTGAAAGAAAACGTTTACAGAGCTGTACTGGTGTCTCTTTTACTACTTCCGTGGCTCTGTTGTATAAGATACTTCTTCTTAGTGTCCTTGGTTTGATCCTTTTATCAATAGATGACCTGAAAGCAACTTAGATCCTATTAGCTTAGTCTTGTGGAGAAATCTCTTTCCTGAACACTGTTTATTATACCTTCGTTTTGTTGTGGCATCAAAAAATCCATAAAAATACATGTCAGCATAATCGGCAACATTATTTTTAAAAGCAAAACACATCGCACGCTGCCTAAAATGTTATATTCTCATATTTATTTGTGAGGGAAACATCTCTCTGTCCTAAATACATTGTCTCAGACAATTAAAATAGTGTAACCCTGCCTGATATATTTGTGACCATTCCAAGTAGTTCACTTTTAATTTGTGCTTGGCATGAAACCACTGCTTATACTTCTTGCCTTCCTAAACTGTCTGACTTTAATTTTTTTTTCATTATGCATTCTTCAAGTACGCTAGAAGCCAAGAGAATAGAAATAATACATGCATAAATGCATTAAGAATAGATGCAGCGTTAAACCTCAGTCTGAAATAGGGCTGCCTCCCACCAGTCTGGAGGAGATTGATAAGGCATCATTTAGTGGGGCTTAATAGGCGATTTGGATGCAAAATGTGGAACCACAGAGATTATGACCTGACTGTCTTCAATCAGGCAAGATAGATTCACTCAGAAGACAAGATACATGATATTTTAGAATGACTTTTTTCTGGTTCTTAAGAATGAACATATACATTTTCTACATAGTGACACTAGCACTTACCAAAACCCCCAGAGATCTTGTATGTACAGATAGAAGAATAAAGTAAGATAAAGAACTACTTGACTCAACTGTGAATTCAGACAACAAAGACTCCGGATTATGCCAGTCAGCTCTTCAAAGCAATGTTGTAATGTCCATTTTCCTTATTTGTGCCCAGAGAGCTCAGTACAAGAAAATGCCTCCTCTTTCCATTTTAAAAAATAATTTCAGGGATTTCAAATGGTAGAGAGAGAAAAACTAATTGTATAACGATAAAACCTCTAGAGAGTTTTTGTTGATATTGCCTTCATGGAAGAGAAGTTTAAGACAGTGATTATTAAAACAGGAAAACTCATCCACGCTCTCATTAAAGTAGATAACAAAATGATTTTGCTTAGAGCAACAAATGTGAAATCTCTTAATTTTCTTTCTAAACCATGTGACTCTTTAGCAGCTCAGATAAAAGAAGCAGTTAGTGCAGACGAGCATCAGATCTCCCGTTAATGCAAAGTAAATTGAATTCTAGAGAATCTTGGTTCTTTTAAGTTGTCTGAGGGTGCTGCAGTTCAATACAAAAACCATTATGCTTACTTACCACGCTACAAAGTCCTCCAAATCATTTATAAGGGCCGAGCCCGAACGAATGGCCCCGAGCTAGCCTGCTTCATTCTCAATAAATCCAAGCCTTTCTCAGACATTATTGAATTGTTCTGGCAGATACACACACACACACACACACACACACACACACACACACACACGCCTTTTTTTTTTTCTCTTTTCAGATCCCATAGCTGGTTTTTTTCCCCGTTTTTTCTTTGTTTCTTTGTTGTTAATACCAACCATTTTGAGTACCAGTGTTCACCTTCTTGCAGTGATGGGAGCATACCATGGTGTCAAAAGAGGTTTCCCAGATTTTTTGGTTCTGTTGTTCTCCTTGGAACTCCTGTCCCCTCTGGGTCTTTCATCTCCCCCTTCTTTCATAAGATTCCCTGCACTCTGCCCAAAATTTGGCTAAGAGTCTTAGCATCTGCTTTAATACCATGCTGGGTAGAGTTTTTCAGAGGGCCTCTGTGGTAGGCTCCTGTCCTGTTCCCTGTTTTCTCCCTCTTCCAAAGTCCATTCCGTTTGCCTTTCTGAATAAGGATTAATCATCTTACCCAGGGTCCTCCTTCTTGCTTAGCTTCTTTCTGTGTACAGGTTTTAGTATGTTTATCCTATATTATATGCCTACTATCCAAAAATTCTGGGCACAGGGGTCTTTTTTGAGCCTGATACTCCAACCAAGGACCAGGCATGGAGATAACCTAGAACCTCTGCACAGCTGTAGCCTATGGCACCTCATTCTCCCTAGTAACGGGAACAGGGGCTGTCTCTAACATGAACTCAGTGGCTGGCTCTTTGATCACCTCTCCCTTAGGGGTGAGCAGTCTTACCAGGCCACAAAGAAAGACAATGCAGACAGTCCTGATGAGACCTGATAGGCTGGGGTCAGATGGAAGGGGAGGAGGACCTCCCCTATCAGTGGACTTGGGGAGGTGCATGGGAGGAGACGATGGAGATCGAGGGAGGGTACAATTGGGAGGTGACGAGGGAGGAGGCTACAGCTGAGATACAAAGTGAATACATTGTAATTAATAAAAATAAATAAACTTTTAAAAACATAAAACAACAACAAAAAGAGGTTTCCCACAATCATCAATGGCATATCAATAAATCATAAAGGACTGATCTTGGTTCTACTAACTACCCTCATTTCACGTGTAGTGTACTGTCTACCATACTGTTATAAGGTGTCACTCTATTCTATGCACCAAGAAGCCTAGGGTTAGTGTCTGTTTAAGTCCCAGAACACTAAATATCTCTGGTGTCCATTTCAACTCACCCAAGGTAACCAATAAAAATTATAAATACTAAAATGCACACTTATAGAAAACAACCCACATCATGCTTGAATATAATTATGACTTTATTCCGTCACCAACCAAATTATTGTTATTTTAAATTTGTGTTGCCATAGAGGACCATTATTTTATGTTTATTTAAAATGCATATATGAGTATGTGTATACATATATAAATAATTTAGATGAATTCTAGCCACTTGGGGTGACAATGCTCCCTACAAGAGCCACAGACTATTTATCAAAATGCCAACTCCAGGTATGAGTAATCACCCTTCAAATTGTTGGTGAAAGGATTCCAAGTGACTCCAAAACAATATGGGACCTCGGTTACCTCCCAGAACATGAAGGCAAGATCTGTTTTCTGAAGCTACCACACAGTCTGACACAGGATTCGAAGTAATCAAAATTGGTAATGATCTGGAAGCCTCTTCCTGAGACTATGTCTCATAGAATCTAAAGTTGTGCAAGCTGCCAAGGGAAAAAAATACTTAAAAGTCCTACCCAGCTCTAAAGCCTATGAGGCTTACCAATGACCAACATGGTAAGATATACACAAGGGTGCAATGGCATCACTTATATCTCATGTTGGTTACCAACAGCAGATTAGTCCGACTTAGGCCCCAGTCAATGATATGATTTCCATACAATAAACTTAGCTAACTACCTGTAGTGGGTGAGGCCATGGATCCTACAGAAGAATCCACTACTGTCACATTTCTAAATCAGCATAATTCCCAAATGCACTCTAAATACTGATTGATGCATACACAGATAAATACTCCTTGTCAAATAAGCTCTTTCCTGAAGCAGGTGCAGATCATTATAGAAATCCACAACTGGTCAAAATGCAGAGAACAGTTGACCCTAGGGTGTCTAAACTCAGTTGATACATGTATAATCCAACACCACACCTAAGGCTCAGAGAACATCACAGAACAGGGAGCAGATTGCTAGAGCCTAAGGCCAGGACCTGTGTCTTCTATGAATGATAGGGAGTTTTACTGTGGCATTTTGAAAGTATGATTGCCTAAACAGGACCTGCATAATAACACCACCAGCTGACATCTGTGTGGAAGGGAGAAGTACCACTAGGACCCACTCCTAGGTGAAGAGCTAGAGGCAATTAATGGTTGCTAAAAGGAAGAATCAGAATTTTTCATAGCTGAATTCCCTGATAGGTTACCCAAACCCAATAAGTCATCCCTAAACACATAACTAGCAAAACTTACTAGACACAACAGATTGCATTTATGAGCACACCCATAGAGACACACTTAAAGAAGAAGAGATCATTGCACAGAAAGGGGGTAAGAGAAGCATGAGAGGAGTTAGCAATAAGAGGGGAGAGTAGAAGTTATGTAAATATAGTAGCAATTTATGAAATGAATGCTTATAGACACAAGGTATACTTAAGGAGATATCTGAAGGGCTAGCATCACAGTGGTTACAAGCTTGCTTTCTGTAAATATTGGTCAGTACAAATCATTGAAATAAGATACACCTGCTAATCTTGATCAACTAGATCAACCTGGAAAGACTTTCCCTCATTAATGCTGGTATGATTTTTCCCTGTGGCCTCCCCATGTTATTTATTAAAGCTGATGTCAGGATATTAAAGTATCAGCGGCTTCCCTGATTTGTCTAGGACAGAGACATCATCCATAATGTAAATATTCCTGTGCTAAAACCAAGAGTCTTCACCAATCAAGATTGCAGTTACAGGAGGGTTGGAAAACAGAAGTGATTTCAAGACAATTCTTCTTGGAAAACTGTGGGAAGAAGACAGGGTAATAAAAGGGCATAGATGTCTCTCACAGGCCCAATTATATTCTAAATGTTCACCCAGTCCTGCTACCCCATGAAATTCACAGATACAGCACAATGCTTGCCTACAGGGTCACATGGGCAGTGATAGCATACAGGTCAGGGTTGTCTTAGGGTCAGCAGTTCCTACAGTGGGGCTTGAGACCACGGACTTTGCTAAAACTTCCCATCTGAAGTTATACATCAGCCTGAATATGTTAACAGCATTTGTTCAATTCCTTCTCCCTCCTGTCCAGAAGTATCAGGAGTTGTATGGGTATTAGTTCCTTCTTGGCTTGCTGACTCTTAGCTTCTCACTTCCTGGCCCCACTACTTTTCTAAAACTCTAATTATTGTGTTAAATCTTCATTTCCACTTTATCTGTGGTGACTCAGTTTTCCTGACTGAAAACAGGAAAGCACTGAGTGATAATGATAAAATAGGAAGGTAATATTGTGTCGTAGTCAGGGTTATCTCTCTTTAGTGTTCCATATCTATCTACTTATAATCTCTCTCTCTATCTATCTATCTATCTATCTATCATACATACATACATACACACACATACACAAGAATTATTAGAATGACTTACAGGCTGTTCAGCTAATAAAACAATGGCTGTGTATGAATGGAAGGTCAAGAATCCAGTGTCATTCACTCCACAGATCTGGATGTCTTGGCTGGTCTTTATTAGATGCCAGACTCCAGAAGAAGGGGGCTCTAATGCCAGTGAAGAAATGGACTTGCAAGTGAGGGCAAGGGCAAGAAGGCAAAGGAGAGAGCTTTCTTCTTCCATGTACTTTATATAGGCTGCCCACAGAAGGTGTGGTGGTCCAGATTAAAGGCAGATCTTTTCACTTCAAGGATCTGGATTAAAGGTTTTCCACCTCAGTGATGAGAATTAACAGTGGAGCTTCCCATGTCAAGTTATTTAATTAAGAAAAAAATACTTCACAAGTATGCCCAGACATTTGGGTTTTAGTTAATTCCAGATGTAGTCAAATTGACAACCAAGAACAGCCACCACACACTGCTAAGGATACAGGAACACGTGTTAGGAGTATAATTCATACCTTAGGCAACAGAAACCCAATAGAGGGCCTGTTCTTTCCTCGAAGAGTTAATTATGACACTGTTTCGCCAAGTTTCTCACAATCTTTTCTTTTCTTTTCTTTTTAGCCTCTCACAATCTTAAGCTCTTCTTTTCCATCAATATTACTTTTCATTTGGGTGATTGCTGCAGTTTTTGAAATTTTTTATGTATATGATTATGCATTCAGTACTTATCTTCCACATCATTCCACTGAAGATTGGAATTAACTTTTATGCTGTTCAACACCACACACCCTATTTCTCTAGAGCAGTGGTTCTCAACCTTCCTAATGGTGTGATCCTTTGATACAGTTCCTCATGCTATGGTGACACCCTCCCCCTACCAAACATAATCTGCTACTTCCTAACTAATTTTGCTACTGTTATGACTCATAATATAAATATCTGCTATTCAGGATATCAGATATGTGACTCTCAAAAGGGTAGTGACCCAGTGATTGACAAATGCTGTTCTGGAGATTTCAGGATGCCTGGCACATAGTAGGTACACAAAGAAGTGTGATGGCTTTACTTGAGCAACTGAGTTGTTTAGTGAAAATGTGACTTGGAACTCAGCGCTTACTAAAAGAACCTATTCTTGTAGAACTGTTTTTTTAGGAATTAATCACAAATGTGCCTCTGAGATGAAGGCAAGAAACTGTACTGTAGCTGTAACCCTTGAGAGCCTTTTTACATTCCATCAGTAACATAACCCATGACCAGGTAAATACTCATCTTCTTTATTTTCCCCAACAAAGAGAATCAATTACAAACTTGTCTCTTAATCCCTTAAGTACAATGTGAAGTCCATTAAAGACCCAGAAGTTAGTAACCCTGGGATGGAGAGTAATGTTTATACTATTAAATGAATAATGGCTCCATATTGTCTGGAAGAGTAGAATTATTGTGGATTGCCGTTTGGTTTCTTTGTTACTTGTTTTTGAATCATTTAATGGGGCAGAAGGATGCTCTGCTTGACATGAATACTAATGGTGAACAAGGCTACTAAGGAGCAACAGGCTTCCATAAAGTTAGAAATAATTTCTGCATGGCACGTAGTGGTTTTACCTTCTACAGAGTTTTGAAGGTCCTGTAGAATTACAACATTAATATGTACTTAGTGGATTTAAATGGACATCTAACTTCTCAATCAATAAGACACCATGTAAAGGTACCAGCCCACTCAAATCTTGCCTCAAGCTCTAAAGTATGTAAAAGAGTTCTTTTTCTTCTGAATGTATTTTTAATTTTCATTAGAACTTAATAATTATTTATACATTTATTTTATATTATATAACATTGCAATTATAAGATCACACTGGGACAACTGGCATGACCATCATCTCACACTGACCCTATGAAGCTGTGAGCTCCAAATATGCTTGCTTTGCTCCATGGGTTGCCTTTCTCATGGTATCTTATCATAGCAATTTGACCACAGAAATATATGATAGATTAGATGGAGTTAGAGACAGTCAGAAGCCCTCTCTCCAAGCTATTTTGAAATATTTGCCTAATTGTTAGTAACTGTAAAGTCATTCTTCCTATGGTTATGAGCCCCTCTATCTATAAATATTCTTTCTCCATACCCCTCAACACTCTTCCCAGATTCTACTAACCAATATCTTATTCATTATTTCTTTGTCATTAGTCATTTAACACTTGTATAAAAGTGAAAACCTGCAATATTTTCCATTCTGTACCTGAAATTTTACGTTAAAAAACTTCTCCAGTTCAATCCATGCTGCTGCAAAAGATGTCCTTTCTATAACGGAATAATATTCACATTGTTATTTATCCATTGATGGACAACTGAATTTTGTATCATTGAAATACAATTCCCTTATTTTATCATAGGTACACATTGGAATAGCTGGCTTCTAACAATATTACTGCTATCTTTGTTTGTCATATTTTTATTGATAACTAAAATGAAGTCCTTAATGTTCTTACCACCTTCCATGAATTATTTCAATTTAACAAATGTACTAAGCATATATTTTGTGTAAGGCACTAAGCTAAATGCTGGAGATATAGCAATGAATAAATTAGTTTCATGGTTTCTTCTTTTCCAGGGGCTTACAACGAAGACATACCAAACTGTCAATCATTTACTATAAGAGAAGAAGGCATTTCTGAATAAAAAAGGCCGATTGTTCTTACAGGGCATCAAGTGGTGCTCTCATGCAGATGTGGGGAGTTGAAGAAGTATGTAGGTTTGAATGAGAATGGCCTCCATGGTTTCCTATATTTGAAAACGTGGTTCTTGGCTGGTGGAGCTACTTAGGAAGGATTAGAAGATGTGCCATTTTGGAAGTGGCATGTCACTAGGGGTAGGCTTTGAGGTTCCAAAAGACTCATACTATGCCTAGTGTTTCTTTTCCTCTGCCTTGTGGTTATATCTCAAAATGTGAATTCTTAGCTACTGCTCCAGTATCACGCCTGCCTGTTGCCATGTTCCCTGCCATGGTGGCCATGAACTCTAAACCAATGAAGCTGTAAGCCCCAAATATACTTGCTTTAGTCCACAAGTTGCCTTTGTCATGACAGCCTATCACAGCAATTTAACCCCAATTCCAGAAGCAACTGAATGAGTTCAAGTTCCTGAACTTGAAGCTTTGTTTTTAATGTGGTGAGGCAGAACCAGATCAGATTAAAACAGACAGGCCATGGTCAGGAATCACTCTACAAATGAAAGAAATGTGTTAGAGGTTGATTGTCTAATAATAATTCATTCATTCATCCATTCATGTTACTAAGAAAAATGTACAAATGTATTTTAGAAAGATCTGTAGCAACATTGCTGAATGAAGACAGATTTCAGTGTTAAAAACTTTTAATTGAATCTCCATTTTTGAAACTTTAACTCCCTGACATTTCTCTAAGGATCTAGGTTGGCTCAATTACTTCGGGAGTCCTCAACTGCCCTCTCTAGTCTAAGCTTCCCAGCAAGCAAGCAGACACATCTTTTTACTAGCTTACCACATTTTGATTATTTGATGCATATTTCTTACTCTGCCTTGTGGATGGCATCGCCGTGGAAACCAAACAAATCAAAAGTGAATTTAAGGACCTGCTGGCCTGGGGCCCTTGCAGCATCAGTTAGCCCAGAGGACATGTATTTTAAGAATCATCCACTCATCCATGAAACCTCAGAGGAGATCAGAGTTTTGCTGGAAATGCAAAAGCACTTTCAAGGAGTGACTTTTATGTTTCTCAGAGTGAGCTCTCTGTATAAAATGCTCATTACCTGCATTTGCCTCATCAATCCTGATTCTCTGGGGATTTCTCCTCCCACATGGAGCCTTTTGACTTGACCTAGACTAGGTTTGTTTATGTCCCTCAGAACTCCCGACCACATGGGTGTACAATCTGATCTTCACTTGTTGTAGTAGCACTGCCACTTTCCTTACCTTGCACATAACCCTTAGAGCAGCATAACTAGTGTGCACAGGCAGCCTTGCCTGTGAACACCCACTGTGCCTCTTTCAATGAAATCTCTAAAGCTTCTTACCTCATGTTGCTCTTTAGCCATTTGCTCCCCACCTCATACACAATTTGACTTTTGAACCAAAGTGTAGGACCTTCCATTAATCCTTATTATGTTTCTTCTTGTTAGATTGGGGCTATTCTTCCAGCCTGTCGAAATCATTTTAGAACTTGACTGTATTGGCTGTCTTGCTCTTTGCTTTGTATCATCTGCAAATTTGATCAGCATGCTTTCCATGTTTTCATCTAAGTCATCAATAGAAAGAATGGGTAGCACAGAGGCAAGGACATGGACCTCTAGGTCACTGCAAATTGCTCTCCAGGTTGCCAGTAATCAATCAATCAGCATTCATTGAGTACTGTCATTCATCTAGGTTGCAGAACACTGAGACATATCATCACCCAGTCACACGCTTCATCAAGTCCATGGCAACGTCAGGGAATACTTTGTCAAGTATCTTGCTGATAGATAGATATACTGTGCCATGAGGAGTCTCTGTGTGGAAAATCTGAGAGTTCTACATTATACATTGCTAACTACAGTTTATGTAGTACAACATTTGTATGGGACTACAGCAATATATGAGTCTCTCATTCCACTAGAAAAATGAAAGCCTGAAATAGCTATTTTTTCTGGGAATATTAGCTTATATATATATGACTTAATTAGATCTATTGTGAGGGTTGATATAACTAGCTTTGAGGAAAACGTAAAGAGTAAGAAATAATTCTAGACCTGATTTCTGTCTCCTAAAATATTAATCAGCATATTATAGCTCTTACACCAATTTGGGCCCACCAGTCTGGTTTTATAAATAAAGTTTTACTGTAATACCTCTGCATCTATTGGTTTTGTGGTGCCTGTGGTGCCTGTGGTTGCGCACATGCTACCAGAGCTTCATGAGTAATTATGTCACATAATGAATGACCCTGAACCCCAAAGTATTTGCTAGATAGCTTTATAATGGCCAACAACTAACTCCGAAAATGGAGTCCAAAATCATGGCACATGAGATTTCCATAACCTAACATTTTCTTTATTGTCTTGCTGATATTATTAATGCTCTGAAAAGAAAGTAGTCCTAAATATTTTCTGTTAGTTTCTCTTTACATTTGCCCTTCGTTTGTTTCACCCAGAATGCCTATCTGCCTATAGAGAGCTTTCAACATTGAAGATATATAACCTGAAAGAACTATCTGATCTGTACATGTGTACAAACACATAATAAATTATGTAGAAAACTTTTACTGAAAGCCTGCTCTAGGCTGAGAACTGTATTAGTAACTTCACAAGAGTCTTCACAAAATTTACAAGAGAAACATTTTATCTTGTTCCTTTTTTTTTTCTGTTGAAGAAACTGGGTAGTTTAACAACTTATCCAATAGTTCATAGCAAATAGAGGATTTTCGTGTAGTTTAAGCTAAGATTTAGCAAAGCCCTTCATAATTTGGTTTGCTTTTAGCTCATCATATGGTCAAAAATACATCAGTGTAAAAGAGAGGAAATGGGATATGTCCAATTTTATAGAAATCTTGATTTGGGGCTTAAAGTACAATCAAATTAATTTTTTAATCTTCTACTGATGTTTAAGTCAGCCAAAGGCAATTTTATTTTGAAAAGCCATTAACTAGCATGATTTTAAACAATAAAATCAATTCAGAAACTGTTCATTCAGTTAAAAATCTGAGACAGTTATATTAATGTAATTGTATTTGAACTACCCTAAGTATAATATCCTTTAGAGCTGGTCTTAAATCATACTGTGCTCTTCACTTGGGCAACTCCCATTCCATCTGCCAAGGCACAGATGGGCCAGTCTGTGCATTTGGGCTCTTTTTTATATACTAAATATGATAGCAACAACCAGGAAGCTAGTGTGTCTGTAGCTCAGCTCTCCTTCACATCCTCTCTGGGCAGCAAGGAAGGAACTGACATTATCTAATCACTATGTCTATTCATGCTCCTCTACTTCAAATCACTTCTCAAGCCCAGGCTGGCTCTTTCTCTCCATTAATAACTGGATTTGAGTTTTCCCTTAAGATCATATTTCATCAGCTGCTGGTGCCTCTTTTCTGCTGATTATGCCACAATGATCTGCTTTGGCAAGTTTCCAGACCTTCATTTATCACCTTGGGGGCTACATCCTGGCCAGCCTTTTTCTCTATCCCTGGTCCTTCCGTATGCCCCCTCCACCCACCACATAAGCTCCAGGATCAACCCCCTGGCCAGATTTAATTTCGTATCCATGTCTATTCAAGCAGACATGCAAACGAAAATAATGTGTCCCTGGAAAATGCCGCATTTCTCGCGGCCAAAGTTAGTACAGCTTTTGCCATCCTGAAGTGTCTTCTGGGCTTCAAAGATGTCCCTTGAGTGGACCCAGGAAAACACTAAGACAGATGTACACAAGGAGAAAAAAAAAATCCTCATGTGAAAACACATATAGGATTTTCTAGTGTTCTGTTAACTAAACACCACAGGGTGATTCTGTGTTTAAGGAAGAAAAACAAACAAACAAACAAACAAACAAACAAAAAACAACCAACCAACCAAACAAACAAACCAAAACCCAACCTTTAAAGAAGATGGCCCATCAGAGAAATTTAATTACTCCCTCAGGTCTCTTCTGCGAAAAGGAAATGTTCACATGACAACTTGGGTGGCGTGTTTTATGTGCTGCTGCTTCTCTCCTCCCAGGAAGATGCCAATAGAGTATCTGCAGATTCTCAGGAACTCTTGAACTGGGGACAAGAGAAAGCTGGAGCTCTGGAATCCACATGCCCTTCTGCTTGCCATCTCTGCTACCTATCTCCAACCGGGAATCCCAAAGAAAGACTGTGTAAGCCCCTAAATCTCCATAAATGGTCAGAGCATCAAGAAATGCAGTCTATTACATGAAGCATTTGCCCTGCACCTCTGCTTTGGGTCAGAGATGTGTGCCATTTGAGAGGTAATATGTTGTAGCCTTTACTCCCCAGTACACAGAATTAGAGAGTGTGGTCATGTGGACTGCTGCTAGGTGTAGCCTTTGACTGTCTCTACCCAAAGGGAAAGGATTATGCTCAATGCCATTGAGAAATCGATAAATAGATTTCTTGTAGAGCAATCCTAATTATTAATGTATTTCTTTGAGAGCAAGTATTGATAGAGTTAGAAAGCTAAGATTTCTCCTGTTGGACTTGTAGCTTCAGTGTTCTGGGCTGTAGCCTCCACAGTAGAAAGATGGCAGAAAGGGGAGTTGATGGAGACTTGGGGGCTCTGTTGGGCCCTTATTCCAGCAGCCTGTTAGTCCTCACAGTTGCTGACCATTGGCTAGTACTGCAGTAGGCAAGCACTAGTGACTACTGATCCCTAAACAAGATTCTTGATGTTGTTCTCCATTGTCAGAGCTCAAATAAAGCTAATCATTGTCTCAGTTGATTCCCTTTACCTTCTGGTTTATCTTAGCTTTCCAGTCTCCCAACATACATTCTAAATAACCTCTACATCACATGTGTATCAGAGAAAAACTGTGACTTTCAAAGAATATACCCAAATATTTCCATATCTAGAGAACCAAGTCCAAGTTCTTCAGCCCCATTCTTCTCTAGATATCAATAACCTGTCTAGCATGTATATGATTTGAGCTTGTAAAAAGAAGTGACACATCGAATTTTTTTTAATATCAGGAACTATTGAGGATGTTTTAATTGAAATTTTAATTTTGAGATACTTTAAGTTCACTTCCAATTTATAAAGACAATAAAGGAAATCCCTGATCCACTATGTATAATTTCCCCAATGAAAACTTTGGGATGGTAGTGAAATTGACATGGTAAAATATGGAATATTTTTATCACCACAAAGATTCTATTTGTTGACATTTTGTGGCCCTTCCTGTTTCCTTCATCTAACCCTTGTCTCATAGCTATAGTAACCACAGGTCCATTCTCTATCTCTATAACCATATCATTTTCAAAATAAATAAAGTGATCATAGCATGCAACCTTTCAGGACTTTGTTTCCCACTAAGCTCAGTTCTCTGGACATGAATCCAAGTTATCTGATATAGTAAGCACATGCTCACTTTCATTTCTGAGATATGAGATCCATGTACCACAATTTAATAATTCATTTGGTTAGAAATGTTTGAGTTATTTTCACATTTTGACCATGACAAATTGAATGGCTAAATGTTTCCATGCACAAGCATGGAAAAAGCCTTTGATTTCTCAGGGACAGATGCCCATGATTGTACTTCCTGGGCCAGATGATAGCTGCCTGCTTAGTTTTATAAGAAACAACCAAACTGTATTCCTGAGGGAGTGTTCTACTTTATATTATTACTGTTGATATTATTATAATCTTCTCTCATATAATACATCCAAACCACAGTTTTTCCTCCCTCCACTTCCCCCAGCTCCCCTCCAGCTCCTCTCTCCCCCAAATCCACTTTTCCTCCATATTCCTCCTCAGAAAAGAGCCAAATAGGACAAAACAAGATACAATAAGACAAGACAAAATCCCTCCTATGGAGTCTGAACAAGGCAACCTAACAGGAGGAAAAGAGTCTCAAGGACAGGCAAAAAAGTCAGATTCCACTCCACTTTTAGGAGTCCTTCAAAAACACCAACCTAAGAGTCAAAACATATACCCAGAAGACCAGATATACACCAATGCAGGCTCCGTGCTTGTTACTGGAGTCTCTGTGAGCCCATATGAGCCTTAGACATCACTCCACATGCTTACTCCTGACTTGTCTATGCTCATCACTGAAATATCTGCTCTTGTACCTTTTGTCCATATTTTAGTCTGTTGATTCTTTCCATTTTATCACTGCTGAGTTTGAGAGTTATTTATATAATCTAAATATTGGTCCTTTGTTGGACATGTGGTTGGTAAATGTTTCTTTTGAGACTGTAGTTTGTTTTCTCTGTCAAATTAACAGGAGCATTTACATAAATTTTTATAAGTTTTGAAAAATGATCAACACATTCTCTTATAGATTCTATTCCTGTGCCAGCTTAGCCTTAGAACCTAAATAATTTTAACATTTTCATATTTTAAATTAAAGTATTACATGACATATTTAAGCCTGATTAATATTAAATTAAAGGTTTATTTTTACATTTATTTACTTATTATTTTTGTAGGGTGTATGTGGGAGGAAGTGGGGGGATTCTTCAATTACCATGGAAAACACATGGGGTCAGAAGACAAATTCCAGGGATTGGTTGTGTTTTCCAACATGCGCAATACAGAAATGGAATTAGGGTGGTCAGACATTGTAGCAAATGCCAGTGGGCATATGACCAGCCATGCTGTGAATTAAGTTTTATAAAGTGTAACACTCACTCTTAAACACTTTATTCCCTCCTTTTATTTCCTCCTTTCTTCCCTCTTTCCTTGTTTAGTTTTCTTTTGACTATGGATGTCCAGTTTTTATATAGCACCATTTGTTGAAAAGGTTTGACAGGTACTTTTATATTGAAAATAAAAAATAAATGATACCATCATGACATCATCACACAGTATCACCTTCTCTTGGCGTCAATCTCCTAGAATCTTCCTGTAGTCCTGTCAGGGCCCCAGTGATTCACAGTGTTCATCACCCTCAAGAAGATTAAGTACATCCTCAAACAAAGGTCCACAGAGTATAAACTTGTCCTCTTCCGCCCCTCCTGCAAGACTCTGTTCTCTTGATTTTCATCTTCAATGATCCCTGACTACAAAAAGCCAGCCAAATAAACACCATCCTTCCTTTGACACATAGCTCACTTGTAAAAACTAGAATTCTCATGTAAAGTCTTTGGATTTCCATGAGCATGGTTCCTCAACTTCACGGTACACAACAGTCTGTTCTGTGCCCTTTTCCATGGCTTCCTTACTGAGGAAGTTGTCATGCTTACATATCTGGTTAGTGTGACAGATAAATGCTTACTTTTGTGCTAATGGAAAAGACTATAGGAAGACCTGCATGCTCTTTACCCTCTCCTCTCCCTACATACACCATCTGAGTCACAGTTGGGTTCACTCTGAAAATGAATACTTATAAAAATTTAGACTTACATGTGTTTGAGGCAACATCTTCACACACAAAAGATAGATCCAGTCCTTCCTGACAACTCATTAAGGGAAAATGTCTCATGATAAGATAACACACAGAGTCAACTTGCCTATTCAGGAACACACCCAACTACAGAAGTTTTTGGCTTATGTTCCTATAAAATTTAGTCCTTTAGGCTGCAAAGCCATGGCTTGTAAGGGCTAGTTTTAATTAGGCTATGATCACCTCTGGTTTAATTTCACTAATCCCTGGATATGTCAACATGTAGAGCCAAGAGTGCTCTGCATCGATGCGTCCATTTTAATAGGCCCTGATATTTCTGTCCCTGTCCATTTTTATTCAGTGTTGCTGCCATCAGTGAATTTGATCATATTCTCCCTGAGGCACTTTAAGCAAATTGGACACTTTTTTTTTTTTAATAACAAAAAGCTGACAAATGAAGTGCTTAAAAGTAGGCTATGCTGATTCTGAGAATATCTCTGCAATGGATGTATAGAAAGTTCTCTCTTAGAGACTCTCTCTCTCTCTGTGTGTGTGTGTGTGTGTGTGTGTGTGTGTGTGTGTGTGTGTGTGTGTTTCCTGTGCCATTAGAAAACTGCATCAAAACAGCTGGAGCACTGTATTCTATACATCACTGTTTTATTTGTTTGTTTGTTTGTTTGTTTGTTTTGTTTCTCCAGAAGAATGCTTCTCCCCATTACATAGAGTAGGAAATTTTGGAAAATCGGATTTCCTCAAGCAGAGCACTTGAGGAACTGTACTCTTAACTGTAGCCACCCTTATATCTCTTCATAAGATGGATGTCCTGCCTCCACTGTCCTGGGACATGAGCAAGAGAACATCCAGATGGATGTAGGCCAGGTCAGTTGTTAGAGAGAACTGGGTGATTTTATGATATCTCAGATGCTTTGCCAAGTTCTGTGCTCTGACACAGGAAGAGAGCCTTTAATTTTGCAGGGAAACCAGGACTCCCATTCATGTGCTCATCCATGGCCTTAAACATTAACAGCTTTATTCACAAAGAGCATCATTTTTACTTTATTTCTCAAAATATCCAAATCTTTCTTTATTGCAACTATATGGAAGACTTTGTCACAGTGCTAAAGGAATAGAGGAGGAAGCTATTGTCAGTAAGTTTGTCTATTTTTATTATGTTCCAATCTACTGAGATCTTGGCACCCATCAACACTCCACCTAGGATGTCTTCTGGGTGCCTCTTACAGGTTGTTTTCCCTCCTATTTATGTCCTGAATAAATTAGTCTCAAAAACAATTATCTACCATATATAAAACTTCTTTGGAACCCTTCTTGCATGGCCTTAGAACAGCTTTAATTGTTATTTGTCACAACAATGGAACGTTACTTATTTCCTTTACATCTAGATTGAAGCCTCTCACCCCACCTCTCCCACCAGGCCCTTCCTCTCCAGCCCCTCTCCCTCTCTTCAGAAGAATGGAGGCCTCTCATGGACATCAACCAGCCTTGGCCTATCAAGTTGCAGCCTCTGATGAGGTTAGACAAGGCAGCCCAGTTAGGGGAAAGGGATCTAGAGGCAGACAATGTAGTCAGGGACATCCCTTCTTCAAACATGAAGACTCAGCTGTACAACTGTTGCATGTGTGCAGAGGTCCTAGGTCCCTCCAGCACATGCTTTCTAGTTGGCAGTTCATCTTTCTGAGCCCCAATGGGCCCAGGTTAATTTTTTCTGTAGGTTTTCTTGTGGTGTCCTTGACCCCTCTGGCTCCTTTAATCTTTCCTCTCCCTCTTCCATGAGATTTTCTAAGCTCCACTTAATCTTCAAATGTGGGTTTCTATCAGTTTTCATCAGTTGCTGGGTGAAACCTCTCTAATGATAGTTGTGTTAGGTTCCAGTCTTCAAGTATAGTAGGATATCATTTATAGTGTCATGGGTGGGCTCCTCCTCATGGCAGGGGTCTCAAGCTGAGCCAGTCATTGGTTGTCCTTTCCCTCAAATACTGCTCTATTTTTCACCCCTGTACATCTTGTAGGCAAGACAAATTGTAAGTAGAAGGTTTTATGGTTGGATTGGTGTCCCAATCCCTCCATTGGAAGTCTTGCCTAGTTACAGGAGATGGCCAGGTCAGGCTCTATAATCCTCCATTGCTAGAAGTCTTAACTAAAGTTACCCTTATAGATTCCTGGGAGTTTCCATTATCCTGGGTTTCTAGCTCAAGCCAAAGATGCCCCTTCCATCCCCAAATCCAGTTGTTTCTCCCAGTAGTCTCTTCCTTCATCCTTCCCACCATGTAATCCCTCCAGTTCTCACACCTACAAACCCCACACAAAGTTCTCTCCATCCATCCATCCCCAGGATGTCTAATCTATTTCTCCTCAGTGAGATTCAAGCATGACCCCCTGGGCCCTCCTTGTTACTTAGCTTCTTTGGATCTGTGGATTGCAGCATGGTTTTCCTGTACTTTATGACTAATATCTGCTTATAAGTGAGTACATACCATGTTTGTCTTTTTGGGTCTGGGACACATCACTTCCATCTTTATCCCACTTTTCACAAGAACACATTCCGTACTAGAGATTATCTTAGTGTCTCAACTGAATGTATAAATTTAAGACATCAAGTTTTAGATGCATTGACTATATGGCCAATTTATTGAGTGTTATGTATTACTGAAATTTAAGCAGTTTTTTTTTTTTCTGAGTGATTGGAAGTTTTCTCCTGAAATAGCAGCACAGAATGTGAGTGAGAGTTCTCTGTGATACAGCCATTGAGGCATTGCCCCATCATTCATCCAGATAAATATCATATTGAATGGGAACAGCGAAAGTCAAAAAGCCAGCACAGCTGCCTGACAAAGATCCGGCAAAGCTGAACTATATGATGTAGTCACCACTGTTCTGTCCTTCAGTTTTTGTCTTGACCTCCATGTGTTGCATGCTTGGTAGGGAGTGGTGGCTTTTAATAGTCATAGAACTTGGGATATTGGATTGATGAAACATGTCTTATGAATTGTTTATGCCTTTTCCAGGGAGTACTGCTTCCAAGCTTCCCCAGGAAAATCCTGAGCATACTATCCCTCCTGCTTTTAGGGAATATCCTTATCTGGCCCTATTTTAGGTCTTCCTTGTGCCCTGGAGGTTGTGACTGCAATCACTATGCCAGAGACCTTCTTATGGGGCTTTGACTCCAAGATTCTCTTGGAACATTTGTCCCAGTACTAACTCAAGAACAAGATAATCAGAACAAAGTAAACTTAGAAAGATAAACAAGATTCAGTGGGTTAGGGGAGTTGAAAGCAGATCAGGTAAAAAGTCTTCTTATTATACACTCAGGCAATTACATGGCATATAAGATTGGGGCCCGATATGGTATGCCCCTCAAGAAAAAGACACAGCAACAAAGTCAGATTGTCTAGAGTTATCTCTGCCCTACACTGAGCATACACTAGGACATATACTGATGGACAAAAAATGGTGTGGATAAATGATAAAATAATGAAGTAGTAAGACTCCACTTTCCTAGAAAAGCTAAATTGTGCAAGAACACTGTGGTGTCTTATGACCAAGAAACAAAAGAATACCAAGATTAGACATATAAATAAATTCCACAAGAAATTGATGTTATGGTAGGAATCGAATAATAACTGCAGTAGCTTTGGCCTGAAGATTTTTCTTGGACCTAATGACAATTAGCACTCTATTAAACGTTGATGATAACACTGCTTGGGACATGACAACCTGTCTGGGCTGGCTTGGAGATTTTCTTTCTATCAAATGCCCGTGAAACTGAAATATTCTTAAAAGTTCTGTTGTGAGATTGATGGGGGAAATTATTGTAAAAGATAATTCTGTTTTGTCATGGTTTATCAATAGTGACTAAACTTATGACCAAGTAGTTAAAACATGTGTGGGGGAAAATAATATCTATATTTTGGAATAACATGAATTTATTCTTGCTTACTGAGGTCTGTATAAATAAAGAAACACTCCGACTGTCAGATTCTCCCCATCCCGATGTCTGATGCACTCCTCCCCAGTTGACTCCTTATCTCCTCTGAGGGACCTGGTTATTGCTGGGGCTGGCCCCCAGCAACAAGGTCTGTTTTGAGAGATTCTGGCATTTGTACTGCCTTAAATTGCATTAGCTGGTGTCTAGTGAGAGTTCTGCTCGCACACTATGTCTTCGGTGTGATCCCCTCAGAAACTGACCTTGCAAAGGCATTAAGAGCCATCACTGGAGGTTCATATTAATGCTTAAAAAATCAAGACATAATTCTACCAATGAGAATTATTTAACTAATGTACAGATTAAGTGAAACACTCTCAATAGAATGATTTCACTTTCAAATCTTATTGCCATTTCCACTCTTTGGTTCTTCTTGCCACAATGTAATGCCACAACCTAATTTCCAAATGGCTGAAACTTGAAAAAAGAAAAAAAAGCACATGAGCCTTAGACTTAATAAATTGATACTTTATCCTCTAGAACTTCAATAGTATTCCAGACATTGTTGTGAAAAGCCACATCACCAGTTATCTCTGCCAGAAAATAAAGCACCATAATGGACTGACAGATATCCTTGCAAAATTTTCACACTCCTGTTGACATGGTGACAGAAAACACCCACATGAAATATCTGCCCTCATCGTATTGTAAGACCTTTCCTCTGCTCTAGCATCCACTTCTAGCTTTCCATTACTACTAAGTTTGCCATGTTTCAAGAGAAGCTTTAAGCAAAACATGAGCATTGGATCGTGGGGTTGAAAACAAAACTAAACATGAGTTTGTAAGGGGTGTGCTCTTCTTAAGTTCCTCTCCCTCCTGTATGCTCATAGTTTTTTCTCCGTGTGTGTGTGTGTGTATGTGTGTGTGGTGTGTGTTTGCGCACATGCATCCACATGTATGCTTGTGTGTATACACATTTGCATATGTGTGTGCAGGCACATGGAAAGCCCAAAGGTTGAAATTGGGTGTCTTTCTCAGTTGCTTCTAATCTAATACACTGAGGTAGGGTCTCTCGTTGACCCCATATCTCACTGTTTCATCTAGTCTGGCTGTCTGCAGAAGCAGCTCCCTCCCATGATAGTCAACAATGAGACTCCAGGGTTAAGTCAATTTGAACACATAAGCATTCATATCAGTTGTTGCCCAAAAGCTCCGGATCCAGGTGAGCTGATTTCAGTAATCACTTCTCTCTGATAGATCTCGTTCTTAACATTCCACAGTGGTGGTTGGCTCGGCGTTTATTGTTCTTGGATGGAGCAAGGAAGTGGTTGGCTTGTTGTTTGTTCTGCCTTCACCTTAGGTAGAGAAAGGAATGTTGATTTCTAGGCTCTGAACATATCAAAGGTGAACCTAAAACTCACTTCAGCTTTGTGTTCAGAATTTGATTCATCTGGATCCCTCAGTGATGACTTAAAACCCAGAGTTTCCAAATTTTGGCTATGCACTGTAACTATCTGAGGCTTTAGATCCATTGATGCCAGGGTTCTCACCCAGAGAGCTGCGATAATTAGTGTGAGACTGGGAAGCACAACTCTACATAACAGATGCTTCCCAAGTCATAGTGATTTTCCTCATTATCGAAATTAGATCACATCAGTCTTTCTGTTGAAAACACTTCAGTGGTTGTACATTGTTCTCTGTCTCTGTATCTGTCTATCCCTCTCTCTCCCTGCCCCCACCTGTGTGTGTGTTTGTGTTGATATATGTGCCCAAATGTTCACAAAGACCACAGATCTATGTTAGGTGCCTGCATCAATTGCTCTTCTCCACACTATTCTATCTGTCTGTCTATCTATCTATCTATCTATCTATCTATCTATCTATCTATCTATCT
>NW_026585644.1:30809398-30877575 GCF_907164565.1 Psammomys obesus
TCTATCTATCTATCTATCTATCTATCTATCTATCTATCTATCTATCTAATCTATCTAATTTATCTACATATCTACCTATTTGTTTTGTGAAAAGGCCTCTCAATGAGCCTCAAGGTAATGATAAAGCCTTTTATATTGAACTAAGTGTAGGGAATACTTACTATCTCTGCCCAAAAAAAAAAAAAAAAGTCAAGTATGAGAAAGCAGCCAAAAATCGAGCAGTTACCAGAAAAAGTCCCATCACTGTGCAAAAGAACTACCATGGAAGATTTGCATTTCACAGGGCTGTGTGGGAACTCAAGCAGAAAGGCAGTGTTACTTGTCTGGAAGTGTTAGGGATTTAGACCAGTCTCGAAGTGAGGGGAAAGTAAAGCTCCTCAGGGAGGAGTCCACAATATCCATATAAACTACTGGCCTCACCCTTGGTGGAGGTTGGAGAGCCATTACTTAGGGGAAATTCCTGGAAAAAAAAATCAGATCACAGAACTAAGATACATCCTGTCAGCTTTTCCTCACTCTGGGACATCAGTTTGGATCTAACCAATGTTTTAGTCTCTTGGGTTTTTGACACCAAGTACCTTAGATTAGCTTGTCTATCAAAAACATATTTGTTAAACATTCCTAGAGGCTGGTATAAGAGATGAGTCTAGGGTTGACTGGGTTCTGGTGAGTGACCTCTTCTGTGTTGGATGTGAACTTCTCACCATATTCTCATACAACAGAGAGCTCTGCGTGCTGCCTAGTTCCCTGCTCTCCTTTATCCCATGTGAGACTGCATCCTCATGACAGAATTACTTCCCAAAGGCCTCACCTTCAAATGACAACACATTGAAAATTAAATTTAAAAGCATGAGTTTGTGAAGAACGCATCAATTTATAAAACACTGTAGCAATAAAATTGGTCACCAATGTGAATAAAACAACTCTTCCTTGGACAATTTAAGAAGAATCCAGGGTTTCTACAACACTTCATCCACAATATCCAGGAAACCATGAAAAATTGCTAGACATTTGAGAAAATAAGAAAAACACAAAACATAACTTATCACCTACTTTTCTTTCTTTGAAAATTTAGGGTCAGTTTGTTAAGTTTAGTGATGAAGCTATCAAAAGATATTCTGAAATTTGCATTTTATGAGATAAAAAGCAAAGAAAACTAAAAACCAGCATAGGTACAGGTGCTGTTGAGTCTCTGCCTTGGTCAGCAGGATGTATTTGGATAAGCCCTTCATCTTTCCTCAATTCCAAGTCATCCTTGTCTTGGCTCAAGAACACTCCCACCTCCACACTGTTTCTAGCACCCTTCCAGAACTGACGCTAAATGTTTGAAAATAAGGATGTTTCAGTAGCTGTCTACAAGGTAGTTTAACTTTTCCTGATTAATCTTTCATCTACTTTTCAATTTTCATGAGTTGCATTAGACTTGACGTTTTCTTTTTGTTTGTTTGTTGAGATCGGGCTTCTCTGTGTAGCCTTGGCTGCCCTGGCCTCACTTTGTAGATCAGGCTGGCATCAAACTCAAAGAGATCTGCCTGCCTCTGCCTCCCAGAATGCTGGGATTACAGCCATGCATCATGTTCAGCTGAGACTTGACCTTTTAACTGAAGAAATTCTCCAATTTTACAGGAATGCCGTCGAATGATGTTTGTGCTTCTTTTTATTTTCTCTCTCTCTCTCTCTCTCTCTCTCTCTCTCTCTTTCTCTCTCTCATGGTCTATTTATTTGTTTGTTTGTTTTTATTTTTTCAATTTATTTATTTATTATTAATTACAGTTTATTCACTTCGTATCCCAATTGTAGCCCCTCTCTCCACCCCTCCCAATACCACACTTCCTCCCTCTTCTCTTCCCATGCCCCTCCCCCAGTCCATTGATAGGGGAGGTCCTCCTCCCCTTCTGTCTGACCTAGTCTATCAAGTCTCATCAGGACTGGCTGCATTGTCTTCCTCTGTGACCTGGTAAGGCTGCTCTCCACCCTGGGGTAAGTGATCAAAGAGCCAGCCACTGAGTTCATGTCAGAGACAGTTCCTGTTCCCATTACTAAGAAACCCACTTTGACACTTGTCTGCCATAGGCTACCTCTGTGCAGAGGTTCTAGGTTATCTCCATGCATGGTCCTTGGTTGGAGTATCAGTCTCAGAAAAGACCTCTGTGCCCAGATTTTTTGATTTTGTTCCTCTCCTGTGGAGCTCCTGTTCCCTCCAGGTCTTTCTAGCTCCCCCTTCTTTCATAACGTTCCCTGCACTCTGCCCAAAGTTTAGCTATGAGTCTCAGCATCTGCTTTGATACCCTGCAGGGTGGAGTCCTTCAGAGGCCCTTTGTGGTAGGCCCCTGTCCTGTTTCCTGTTACAAGATGGACATCTTTTCTTCTTTTGCTTTTTCATTTTATTTAACATTTCCTTTCAAATTGTCACCAAGAACATCATCATACCAGCATTTTTCTTCAGCCCACAGTGCTAATATTTTTTTCTTTTTGGAGATTATATTATAGTTGCATACCCTGTCTTTTTTTTCTCCTTTCAAACCCTTCTATGTAGTCCCAACCCCACTTTCTTTAAAATTCATTTCGTCTTTGGCTTTAACTGTTGTTATAAACTTGCCAGCACATTGCTGGCATACACATACTATCAGGATTTGATCTCAGAATATTAATTATACACCGTCAAGTTGAAAAGCAGTGAGGATAGCGGGCCACCAAGCCCTGTAGTCCACTGAGCTCACTGCCGTAATCTGCCATCCTGGCCCTCGTGACTTTGACTGAAGTACTCTGACATCCAAGAAGCATATGGTAGCCTCCATCACATGTATGTTGACTGCCTCTAATTGTATTCTTAATCTTGAAATAATCCATATGTGGCAATAGCAGAGAAGGCATTTGAAGCCCAGTAAGTAAGTCCAAAATTAAAGAAAAACAGGTCTATGATAAATACAGAGACATATATAGGAACTGTAAAGAAATAATCACATAGAAACTTTTATTACATTTGTGTGTGTGTGTGCACATGCATACATGTATGTGTGTGCCATGTTGAGGTCAGAAGAGAACTCAACGGTGTCTGTCCTTACTCCCACTATGTGTGTCTTGGGAATGAAATTTAGGTTATGAGGTTTGGTGACAGGCTGCCTTTACCCACTGAACCAAGTTGCCAACACAGGAATTTTTAAACGAAAAGTGAAGTGGAAGAAGCAACAATTTCATTAGGAAGGAAAAAAAAATGATACAATATTAAGGGCTGGAAATAAGCCTCAATGGTGGAGCATCTGCCTAGAGTGCACAAAGCATGGATCTAATCTCCAACACTACAAGAGACAAATACAAGAAAACACATTGTTTTCCAACATGCATACACACACACACTCACCTCATGACAAACATTCACACAAATAAGTGAGTACAATTTAAGAAATTAAAGCAATTTTTAATGGAGGTTGGAGAAATGGATCTGTCATTAATAGTAGTTACTACTCTCCTAGAGGACCTGAGTTCAGAATCCCAGTTCTTATGTCTAGTGGCTCACAACAGTCTATAACTCTAGCCTCAGAACATCTAATGTCCTGTCCTGGATACCTTGAGACTTGCGCTCATATACACAAACCCACACACAATTAAAGACAAAGTAAGTATGTTTCTAAAATGTGAAGAAATTATGACAAAAAAAATATTTTGAATTTGAAAAAAGTATAAAGCCAAAATCTAAGCAGAGGATTCTAAGCACAAGAAACACGCCTGTGCGAGAGAAACAAAAACAAATCACTTAGAATCAATGAAAACCGAGAAAAAGAAGTCTAAAGCAGCAACATTAAAAATGTCAAATTAAGTACAAAAGAACAAACGAAAAGATTTTTTTTTTTTTGTCAGCATAATGCAAGTGAGAAAATGTGCTATGGTTTGGATGTTGATATTCCTTTGAAATGTTTCTGAAGCTTAATTCCCAGTGCAAGAGTACAAATTAAAGCTGTTAGGGGGTAATTAGATTAGGGAAGTCTACCTCAAGGTAACAGAATGGGAGTCTTCGTGACAGGGAATCAGGCAGCCTGTCTGAAACTTCTCTTTCTTCTACCCCACACAGAATTCCCCTCTTTCCTTTCCACAACTTGAGGATGCACCAAGAAGACTGTTCCTTCATAGCTGAGAATAAGTCTTCACCGCACACCGAATCTTCTGGTTGATTGCTCTTAGGCTTACCAATCATTTAACCTGTCAGAATAAATTTCCATTATTTATGAACTTCCCAGTGAAAGGTAAAATTATGCAAATAACGTTTGTGGACACAGATACAAATATTTCTCAAAATGTGAAACAAATATAGCCACATATAATCAGAAAACATTATGATAACATGTGGTTTACCCTATAAAAGCAAAGCTGGTTTAGCATAAAAATCATTAATATAATTAATCACATTAACCTAAAAGGGAATGTCTATGCTGTTATCAACATACAGCAAAAAGTCTTGGTAAAACCCATAATCCAGAACCAATAAATAATGTCTACTAAAATGAGGAGTAGAAATAATTTTCTCAACCATGCATGAGAAAAAAGCAACAACAATTTTTTAGAAGCTCATTAATTTGAAACAGAGCAGAAAGGGTATAAAGGAGGGGTTGTAGGGAAGCAAAGAAAGGGGAAAACTATAATTATATTTTAATCACAAAAATTAATATGTATTAAAATTCACAGCTAACTATATGCTTAACAATTAGAAAAAAATGCTGTCTTCCAGTTATTAGGATCAAGATTAAAGGATCTAGTTCTTGCAAGTTTTATGCAACTTTTAAAATGGAAGATCCATCCAATGCAATAAGACAAGAAAAAAAATAGTCTTTTCTATTCATTTCAAATCTGGTTACATTTCTTTCTTTTTTTCTTGCAGGTGATATAATAATAAATATAGAAAACCTTAATAACTATGTTTATAAAAGTTATAAGATGAAATATCAACTTACAAAAATAATTTCATTTTTATATACGAATAAGAAGCTACTTTTTAACAAAGTCAATGTTTGTGTATGTACATATAAGTGTGTGTGTGTGTGTGTGTGTGTGTGTGCGTGTGTGTGTGTGAGCAACTGCACATGTGTATGGGATGTGCATGCATATGTGCGCATGGATATGTCCAGAAATTTCTAACAAAGTATTAGTAAAACGTGTACAATAAAACACATTTCTGAGAGGTATTTAATATGACCTAAATGAAAGCTATACCACTTTTAATTATCTAAAAACTTCCTATTCTTAAGACCTTAAAAGTACAATATACTAAGCAAGCCTAGTCAAAACTACAATATTTTTTCTTTCTTTGTAGAAAGAATAAAATTACGATCTTTAAATTAACTATTATAAGGCTGATGCAATACTTTGTGAGATTGATGGATATGATCAATACATCAATACACATGGTATAATTCTATAAAATGTTCAAATAATACATGAAAATATATCCTGTGGTATTAGAGAAATAGGGCAAGAGAACACAGTAGAACTATCAATGAAAAAGATGTGCATTACAAAATTGCTACTGGGACTAGTAGCAAAAGAAAGGAAAAAAGTTGATTTCTTTTGAAACTTCTACCACATGTAAATATTAACTTGAAATTGATAATAAACCCAAATATAAGTCTAAATCTGTTAAACTAGATTCATCACAATTTGAAACAATAAATTATAGATGTAAAATATGAATTTGAAAACTCTCCAAAAATAAAAAGTAGCTGTTTCAGGCTTCAGGTTCGGAAAAGACTTCTTAAATAGAATTCAAATAAAATAAAATGAAAAAGTTTGAAAATAGCAACAAATTGACAACCACAAATTTGTGAATGTTCTTTCAATACAAAGGTCTGGAAACAATGAAATAACAAGCCACAGCCTGAGCAAACACTACTGAAAAACTGTCTGTGGGGCTAGAAAAGTGTTTCAGCACTTAAAGTGTTTGCAATGCATGTGACAATATAATTCATACCTTCTGTTTGTTGTTTAGAAGGAAATAACAGATCCATTCAAAAGTTGACACATTAACTATTCGTCTCCACTTTACTTATAGTTGCAAATTAGAAGCAATAAAAATGACTACAAACACATGGACAGATAGAAACTGTAATGTACCCATTGAGCAGATTACTACCCAGCTCAGGAAGGGATCACTGATACACTTCAATGGGATGAAGACATAACTACAGGTGAATATAGGAAGCAAAAATAAATATAAATTAGTTTTAAGCACATAAACTAATTGACTGTGACAGAAATAAAACCTGGGGTGGACCAAGAATGAGCAAAGACAGGGAGGTCAAGAAAGAGTGACTTAATTTGTCAAAATGCATCAAATCTCATGCTCAAAATGTGTGCACTTTGTTGTATGGAATTTCTATTTAATATGGCTAATAAAGCTGATAGAAAGAAATCTCTTGATTTTAATGAAAACATATACCTCAATGTAAATGCTATCAGCTAATGGTCTGGAGAATGACTTAGTCACAGAGGTACGTCTTCTGCAATCATCAGAACCTAAGTTTGATCCCCAGAGCACATGTTTAAAAGTCAGGGGTTTGGTCTATGCTTACAATCTCATCACTTCATAGACACAGGAGGGTTTCTGGGTCTCCCTGGCCATGTGTCTGCCATAACTGGTGAACCCCAGTCCATGAGCGACAACATCTTAAAGGAGGTAGACAGCATTCCAGAGGGTGACATCTGAGTTGTTTACAACCTCCACACACACCACACAGCACCGTATGAACATACACTATCTCACAGAAACACATACATGTTCATATTCATTTTAAAAAATCTAGCTGATATGAAAGCAAATAAAAATCATTAGTTATTATATACCTTACATCAGGGTCAAGAATTGATACTTCCTTCTTCCTCTCTCTATTTCTGAGACAAGGACTAGTTACTCCATTGGCATAATGGAATAAATTGTAAGGAAGTCAAGCATAATTAGTGAGTTGTTTTGCCCATCAGGTGTAGGACAGTATTTAGTGCATTTCTGTAAATCAAATAATCCTCCATTATTTTATTTTTAATTTAATCTTTTATTTAATTTTATCATCACTTTCATTTTATCTTTACAGATTCCTCATTGGTCCTGACTTCTGGGTAAGATGACAGACCAGAAGCCATTTTGAATGAGTGGCTTTTTGGCAAATAAAGAAAACACAAAGATATTATCTCCCTACCACCTAATTCCTAAATCCCAACTCAAAATTCTAGTATGAAAAGTCAGTAAGAACCTCCCATTTCCACATGAGAAGCCATTTATTGAGAGTTGAGATCAGGGATGGAGATGCCTCCAGAAGATCTTTTATTGTAGAGGATTGTTTTAGCAATTCTGGGTTTCTTGTTTTTCCATATGAAGTTGAGAATTTTTCTTTCTAGGTCTGTAAAGAATTGTGTTGGTAATTTGATGGGAATTGCATTGAATCTGTAGATTGCTTTTGGTAAAATGGCCATTTTTGCTATGTTAATCCTGCCAAGCCATGAGCATGGGAGATCTTTCCATCTTCTGATATCATCTTCTAATTCTTTCTTCAGAGACTGGGAATTTTTTTCATACAAGTCTTTGACTTGCTTCGTTAGGGTTACAGCAAGGTACTTTATGCCCTTTGTGGCTATTGTGAAGGGTGTTGTTTCTCTAATTTCTTTCTCAGCCCTTTTGTCTTTTGTATACAGGAGGGCTACTGATTTTTTTTTTAGTTAATTTTGCATCCAGCCACTTTGCTGAAGGTGTTTATCAGCTGTAGGAGTTCCCTGGTAGAATTTTTGGGGTCACTCATGTATACTATTATATCATCTGCAAATAGTGATACTTTGACTTCTTCCTTTCCAATTTGTATCCCCTTGATCTCCTTTAATTGTCTTATTGCTGTACAAGGACTTTCAGAACTAGGTTAAAGAGATATGGGGAGAGTGGGCAGCCTTGCCTTGTTCCTGATTTCAATGGGATTGCTTTAAGTTTCTCTCCATTTCGTTTGATGTTGGCTATAAGCTTGTTGTATATTGCCTTTACTATGTTTAGGTATAACTCTCCCTCTAGGAGAAGGAAAGTTAGTTTTCTTTAAGGATATAACCTCTCATTGACCAGTCATAAAGAACAGAAATTTAACTTGATGAGTTTAAAAAATAATGAGCACAAAAATTTGGGTGAGTAAGGAGGTTAGAAGCACTAAATATGATCAAAACACATTGTATAAAAGTCTCAACATAACTAGTTTTTTTAAAAAAAATAAATTTAATAAGAGTTAGAAATAGAAGCGGTGAAGAAAATGAAATGATAATGGAAATAAAAAGCACAATAGGTAAAATAAAAGTTGCCATCAATAGAATGGATCACATGGGGGATAGAAAATAGGACTATCAGGGTATAAATGCAAAACAGAAGAATTAAATCATTTAGTCAAAGTCAATGACAAAATATAATAAAATGTATGAACTGGACATGCAAAAACTCTGGGACTCCATGAAAAATGCAAAACCTATGTACAGGAGTATAATATGGAGAAGAATTTCATGTAAAATGCATACAAATATTTTTAATAAAAACCATAAAAGAAATTTCCCTAATTTTGTGAAAAAGAAGACCGTTCACATACCACACAGCACCACACCATTCTAGAAAACAAGCTTCCCATGTCATATTAGAGCTAAGACCCTAAATGTTCAGGACAAAGAAAGCACACTGAAAGCTCTAATGGAGAGAGCCAAGTCATATGTAGAGACCATTTGACCACTATAACCAGTAACCTGTCAAACCAAACAAATAAAATCAAGAAAGGCTCAGATTTGGAAAGGTCAAACATTCCAACAAAGTCTGTCATAATTGAAAATTAAAGAAAAACATTTATGATAAAAACAAACTAAAAGAATTTATGGCCACCAGGCTATCTCTACAGAGACTAATGGAAGGAATACTTCAGTCTGAAGATAAACAAACAAACTCAAGAGATGATAGGAGGAAAAATGAAACTATGATATAGCACTCATTAAACAAAGACTATTAAAACCCCAAACACTATAAAAATCTTCAACAGGACAGAGGAATACACCTTTCAATAATAGTTCTAAATATCAATGGTCTAAATTCACCCCATTCACCATCAAAATACACAGAATACCACAGTGGATTAGAAAACACAATCTTTTTTCACTTGCCTTTTTATAAACAAAAGTAAACATTACTTTTGGATCAAGTATTCCAAGCAAATAGAAACAGAAAACAATCAAGCATTGCTAATATAATTGTTCCCACTACAAAGACATGCACATCCATGTTCATCTGGCTCTTCACTATATCTAGAACTTGAAAACAGCCTACATACTTATCAACTGATGAATGAACACTGAAAATGCATACCTATACACAGTGGAATTTCATTCATTTTTTAGTATTTGATTTTTTATTATTATTTAGCTATTTTATTTATATCTCAGTTGTAGCCCCCTCTCTCCTCTCCTCCCAGCCTCTCCCCTCTGTCCCTCCCTTGTCTCTTATTCCCCTTCCCCTGCCTCCAAAATTTTTAGTAAATGGATGGAGCTGGAAAACATTATACTGTGTGTATAAGGTAAACCAGACAAAAAAGTTAAATGTCCCATGTCCTGACTTATACACAGTTTTGTGTGTTTAACACAGAGTAACCATAGATTCCAACAAACTAGGGAAAGAGGATAGTGAAACACAGTTGATATGAAGAGAGAAAGGAGGACTAACGATGAGGAAGGATTAGGTCAGAAGACTGAAGGGAGATCAGGGCAGAGGAGACATTAGGGGACGAATAACTAATACTAAGGGTGTTTGGAAAAACTATTATTTTATGCTCTCTACACATATAGAAGGGTTACGTATAGAGTTCGTATAGTGGGAGTTACCCTGCACAGAGGATAATTTTGTTCCCAGAGGAAATAGGCTCAAATAAAAGGCTCAGTGCCAGGTGTGGGATAATTTCTGTCAAGTTGTTGGTCAAGGTGCCCTGGAGCCTCCAAAACAACACAGTTTCTTGCCAATGCTCTTGGTGGCAACACCAGAAATTGATGATAAGATCTGATTCAACGAGGACAACACATCTTGATTCCATAACATAAAGAAAACAAGTTGTTACTGACCAGGAAGCTTCCTTCCTTCTGGCTAGCTTTTATAGCACTGAAAGGTGTTACGCAGGCTGTTGGGGAAAACAGCCACCAACAGTTTTCCCAGCTATGAACCATTGTACTTCAATAGTGACCCACATAGCAAGATATGCCCATGGGTGCAATAGTGGTAGGAATATTATGATGTTAGCTAACCACTTTCTGAATGAACTTAATGCCTATTTCACAGAAAGAAATGCATGGCTTGTGCTATAAATACAGCCATGAACCAAAGGCTTGAGAAGTTCACAAGTCCCTGGAGTGAAGCTTATTATTATTCTGTTAATTGTACGGAGAGTCAGAATGACCTCCACTTTAGTAAATCCATAAACTGTGTAGTTCTCAGATTTCACCAGAGATGTTTCTCTGTGCAGTGCGCAGGAGTTACTATAGAAGCTCACAGATGGTTTAAGTACAGAAAATAAGTGTCAGTCACAAATGGGACACTTATGTTACCACCACTGCCTCCTCCTACAAAGTGAAGGAAACATCTCAGAAGAGGGAACAGAAATATTGAAAGAGCCAGAGGTTGGGGAGGACCAGGGTAAAACTGTCTTTGGACCATGCCAAGATTGTTCTGATCACAGGAGCTATATAGGGGTCCACACAGGACCAAGCTGGTCAACATTCCAGGATGGAGAAGGGACAGATGCCTCATGACCCTGCACCCCTAACCAAAGAGTTATTGACACTCAATGACCTCTGAGTTAGGAAGAGTTGGTTGTAAGAGCATGGCACCTAATAAGTCCACCAAACTCCAGTAGACAGCTCCACACCAGTAAATATCATAAATACCTGAGAAGCACAAATTATACTGGGTAGATCAATAAAAAGAAAAGAAAAAGAGACAACTTTGGGGATTAAGGGGAAGGTTTCTCTAGAAGGTATTAAGGAGAGAGTGGGGGTAAATATGATCAAAGTACATTGTATGAAATTATGTTTACAAAATATTACTTTTTGAAAGGTAAGCTCCAGGGCAGAAGAGAAGATGCCCGCCCTCTGAATGCTGAATCCTCTAAAGTGTGGTACTCTATGGTGGATCGTTGTGAGTTTGTTGGCTCAATGCATTAAAATAATTTATGCTAACAGTAATTATCTGTTTTTTAACTGTGTACTCCATGGGATAAGCATTCTGTGAACAGCATCTTGGATATAGTGAAATACGACTGTGCATATTGTTTTTCCATCCTCGAAATTTTGAGATGAGACTGTGCAAAAACGGTCATTTCAGGGAAACTTGTATTTCTGAATTCGAACTGTAGAATGAATAAAGGACATGCCATTTTTTAAAAGAAATCCATAGTTCAGCTCTCTGAAAAATGCCTACAAGCAATGGTGAATTTCCTCCCTATCAGTAAATAACCCTAATGTCAAGATTGTGGTCTCTAGAGATCTTTAAAAATCACTGATTCCAAGTACAGGAAAACAAACAACAACAATAAAACCTGGGAGGCTTTATCAAACCAGAAGAAAAAAGTAAGAAGTTGCTGGTGTCCTCTCCACATTGCTAAGGAGCTAGCTTAAGGAAGAGTCTGATGGCAATAATGATACATTTTGATTGTCAATAAGAATTGCAACCACAATGCATTCAAACATATGAAATAGTGTAAGTCTATGAATCCAACGGAAAAACTACTGTTTGTCACCTGGGAGGTTGTGAAGAATAATTCCTTGTACGGAAAGCAAGCAAGTAAAGGGAATCCAAATGTTTAGCCTAAACGCTATGTTTTCCCTCAATTTAATAAGATAATGGATATAGTGATAGGCAGCTAGAGTTGCTGAGACCATAGTCATAAGCAGACATTTAAGTTCCTGGGAAGCAGCTTGCAACATAGTAGCAAATATTCTTGTTAGAAATTGAAACTTGATTCAGTCAAGACTCTGGACCTGACTCTCCATTTATTGGTCATTTGACCAAACACAATGTTAAAATGTACTACGTAGATTCCAATGGCAGAATATAGACCACAGGAAACTACAGGACAAACAGCATACAGAGCTTTTCCCAATAAAATAAGGGTAAAAGAGAAATCAAAGAAGGTAGAGATAAAGAAATCGAAGATAAACTGATAAAATATTCTCAAAACGAACATCAAACAATTACTAACACAATGGATCTACTATACATCCTGGCTCAAACAAACAAAAATAATTAAATATAATTCAGAAAATGATAGTGCTGATAGTTGATAACATTAAACTCTGAAATGACCAAACATGTAATTAAAAGTATATATTTTTATTTAAATCTGATATTTGCTTTCGATTACAACAAAGCAATATGGGGTGTAGCTAAACCATGATGGTTATGACCGATCTTTGTTGAGGTTGAGTGGAAGGTACATGAGTTTCTTACATTATTTTGTCCATCATTTTATGTTTAAATTTTCATGATAAAATGAATAAGAGATTAAGCGAAGCCCAAATGTAACTTATAAAGCAGAAGAATTAAGAAAATGCTATTCTGCTTTAAAAAAAAAAAAATGCCCCATCACCTGCTTAGAAGGAAACAGTTTCTTTGGTGCTTTTAAAATAGCTACTTATAAATCATTCAATATTAAACACAGGGCAGGGAGAAGGCAACGAATAAATGTAAATGGCAGGCGCCTACATGAACTGGAAATTGAACATAAATGAAGTTTAACTGCCTCTGAAATGATAATTCAAGTTTATGGTAAAGTGGCTTTGGATTAACAAACAGGACCTCGGGATCAGAACTATTTTGCAAAGCAAAGCACACTAGCAAACAAATACCTGAAAGATGTTTACCCTTTAGGATAAGGCAGGCATAGGTAATTGTAACCAAGCCCCCAGCCTGTTTGTAAACAGCGATAGTGTATTCCTCTGCCTCTCGGATCGTGGTCTAAATATTTGGCATCTTTAATGCCTTTCAGAGATATTAAATGTTGCAGGCGTGTGAGAAAGGTCATATATCATTCCTGATTTGTTGCCGGCATCGCTGGCCAATGTGCACGTGTGCAGAGCTATCTTTAATAAACTGCTAGCTCTCCTGTTTGCTAGATGGCTTCTCCCACGTTGAATAATTTATTGTCCCCCACATTATTGGCACCACTTCTGAAAGATGTGAGTAGAAAAGAGATTCTAATATATCACATTAAAGAATAAGTCAGAGAAAACCCTAAATCAGTATGTTATTTTAAACAGCTTCTGCTCATTAGGGAGCAAATGTATGAATCCTAAGTAAAAATGTCTCCCAAACATGTGGAGTGAAGCCATGGACGTGACTGTGTGATCCACTGATCTAATGCTGCTTGGTGTGTGTTCTGAGCTGCGTGAGCTAAGCCATATGGTCTCATAATTATATTTAATTTCATTTTACGGGAGTGTGGGAAACTCAATCTACACCCTCCTGACAGACTAACATGTCACAGGTAAACAGTTGGCCTCGATCATCTACTTGACAAGATTTGCAGTCTCCACGGAAACAAACCTCTGGGCTCACCTGTGAGGGATTATCTAGATTGAATTAAGCAAGGTGGGAAGACCCACCTAAATGTGGGCAGCATCACACCCGGAACTGGGGTTCCAGAAGGAATAAAGAAGAGGAAGGAAGCTGAGTAACTCCCATCCGCTGATCACGGCTTCCTAAAGTGCAAATGCAACATGACCAGCTATGCTGCCATGCTGAACTACGTACCCTGGTTGAACTAAACCATCCCTTCTTTAAGTTGCTTTGAACAGGTCTTTCTCACAACAATAAGACAAGTAACTAATATGCCCTTGTAATGGAGGCTTTGATTAGAATTACTTAGGAAGTCTATGGAGATTCATTGACCAGCCCACCAAGGCTCTGGACACATAAGCTCACCCATAAAGAACCATAATAGACACTGGCTAGAAGTTCTGCTCTGTGTAACTGTGGGGGAATTAAAGCTTCTGGTGTTTGGGGCTGCCTAAACAAATAGGCAAGGAACTCTTGGCTATGCCACTCTTCCTATGTGTTCACCTTGTCACGATTTTCAAAAGCCAACATTTCTCAAACCTTTATAGTTGTTGCAAGCCATTAGGAATATAAGAAATATGAAACCTCTCTACATAAAAATAAGCATATTAAAGAAAATATTACATGCCATGTTGAGGGACTTTTTTAACCACAAGCATCCAACCAATGGCTCTTTCATTTGGAGGAATCTTATCTAGAGGTCCTGACTGATGATTCGATTTTAGGAATGAATTTTTTTTAAATAAAAATGTAAAGTTATTTTAAATGATTCTACCACTCCATATCTAATTATTCATAACCTATCAAAATGGCCTAAGTTTATCGAAAATGAAATCATTGCATGTGATCTTGGCTTGGTTTCCAAGAGAACTCACAATCAGGACAACCACCCATTCCTCATTTGGGAATACACAGCAGGTGCTGAACCCGTTTATAGAACATTCACTCTGCTTGCTGCCCACCATTTCCCCTCCAGCTGTCCAAACCCAAGGCTTTTGACACGACACTCTGTTTCTCCTCCCACTGCAAAGACTTTGCAGCTTTTTCAGGCCTTGTTCATTTCCCTCATCCAAATGCCTACAAGATGGAGTCTGCTGCACAGTTGCACACATAGTAGATTCTGTCATGTGCTGTTAGTTTCACTGTTTTGTGTGTGTCTATTTTATTTCTGAAAATAGACTGTTGAGATTCTAGACCAAAGCTACCTGGTCAAATCTACTTTCTCATTATTTCTAGAATGCATGCTCTGCTCAACAAATAGGCACAGACTGAAAGCCCATTTATGTTTCCTGTCTGTAATGGTATTATCATGCCTTTGAGAAACAGTGAAATGCCCATGAGGAATTACAAAGGAGACCTAATATGAGAAGACATCTAGGAATTAAAGAGTAGGCACTGTCCAATGCATAAGACCATAGCGAGCTTGAAATGGTGTGTTTTATAGAAAGAATGATTTTAAGGGAACTGCAAGATTACACTCAAAAGCTGAGAATACTAACAAGAGGAAATGGTTTGTAAATGTATTTTTAAAAGGTCTAGGACCTTATTTTTCCAACATCATTTTTTTTTCAAGCTGAAAAGGTTTGGTGTTACAAAAAATATTTTTAAAAATATTTTGTGAAAATGCTTGGCTAAAGAAGTGTTTTTTAAAAAGCATACAGCTTCTGCAAAATTAGTTGTGGTTGTAATTATTTATCACCCACCCTAGAATCCCCCAAATGCCTCATTGTCACCCTAGAAAGTAGCAATTCCTTTCCTTTGTTATGAATATCTGCAGCTGCCTTTGGATTAAACAAGGGGTCAGTGCCACTAGAGAATATAGAGTCAATTGCAAATTCTCAGCCTCAGAGTCTAATTAGAGGTAGTGTATGAAATGCCTTCCTTAATTACCTCAGAGTCATTGGGGTATTTCATTAGTCTCAGTTTTTATCTTGTAACTTCATTCATAAAATATGTTCCTTATCAATTAGCTCCACTGGGAACTGGTCACGGGCCCTGTGCATCCTGCTCTCTGTGTGATCTTTCAGCCCTGAAGAAGAAGGTCAGAATCACTCTGAATAACAGAACTTTCAACTCTCATCCACACCAAGGATGGGTAGCAAGTACTGTTGCTTATAAAATAAAATGCTGTATCTAAATTTTGATGAAAAAATAGGTAAAAATTGGTATCTTCAACAAAGTGAAGTAACAATTTTTCTTTTTTAAATTTTTTTTATTTTTATTTAAGTTATTCACTTTGTGTCCTGGCTCTGGCCCTCTCCCTCATCTCCTCCCAATCCTGCTCACTTTCCCTCTTTTCTCTCTATGTCCCTCCCCTAGTCCACTGAATGGGGAAGTCCTCCTCCCCTTCTATCTGACCCTAGTCTATCAGGTCTCATCAGGACTGGCTGCATTGTCTTCTTCTAAACATACTAAAATCTATAGCCCTAAAGAAGCTAAACAATAAAGAAGACCTTAGGGAAGATGATCAATCCTCATTCAGAACAGCAAATGCAATAGACCTCTAAAACAGCAGAAGACAGGGAACAGGACAGGAGCCTACCACAGATGGCCTCTGAAAGACTCTACTGATTGAGGTATCAAAGCAGAGGCTGAGACTCATAACCAAACTTTGGGCTGAGTGCATGGAATTTTATGAAAGATGGAGACAATTTTTCTTAATACATAAATTGATTATAGGTTCAGTTTATACTTCTGTAGAAATTATACTCTCTGGACATGATTTGAAAAGAAGAATTAATATGGCACTCTAATCTGAAGAGAGAAACAAAATTTATGCTACAGAGAGAGATTACCTCGGGGGGAAAAAGAAGATTAAATCCAGGTGTCAACATAACTGAAGAAAATCGGAGCAAAGAGACTAAATTGCATAGATAGGTAGACATCGACAATGTCATCCAATATGAGGGTCCATCTAAAAGTCCCCACACTAGGCATGCAAACACACATTTGAACTAGTTAGACCTCTAAATCCTACAGTCATCTTTCTCTTATCCTAATTCCACATTTGTGGTGAATCATCTCCATTTAACTTGGCTGCACTGGAATCACCCAGCAGACACAGCACCTGAGCACAAGTATGCTAAGCACCTTCTAGAGGTTTAACCATAGAGGGAAGACCTACCATGAATGCGGGTGCGACACTAGCTGGGGTCTTCAATGCAATAGAAAGGCATACAGGAGAAAGCTACATGAGCACAAGCCCTCAAGCACCCACCCTTCTTCCTTTTGGATGTGGACATAATGTGAGCCATGATGGACAGTGTCCCTTCTTAAACCAGGAACCAAAAACTAATCCTCTTAAGTTACTTCCCTCAGGAGTTTCTCAGAGCAATAAAAAGGTCATTAATACAATACTCATAAAGCAACCTTTGATCACCACACACACACACATATCTATGTATGTATGTGATGGTGCTTTGCCTCCATATACGTCTGTGTAAAGTTGATGGATCCCCTGGAACTGGAGTGACAAACAATTGTGAGATGCCATGTGGGTGCTGGGAATTGTACTCGGGTCTTCTGGAAGAGCAGTCAGTGCTCTTAACTACTGAGCCATCTCTCCAACCCTCACAATATGTTTTTTTAAGGTTTCTACATGCCAACAAAGAAAGAGATATTACTCAGTCTTATTTAGAAATGCTCACTTCCTGGAGTAATTTTAGTTATTTTCAGTCCTTAACTAGGGCAGTTTTATTGTTATTCTTAGTCTAGCTTTTGTTTTGAGACAGGTCTCACTATGTAGCCTAGGGTGTCCTTGAACCTATAATCCTTTTCTGAGCTTCACATGTGTTAGAAATATAAGCATATACCACCACAATTTGCTCTATCTCTACTTTTGTTTATCTAAAGGCCATTTCCCAAGGTTAATTTAGCAATGAGGAGGTCTTTCATGCATGGTTCAGCCTTGTCTCTCAACATTGTTCCATTAGAAATAAACAGATTTTTCCGTGCTCCTTTGCTATCTCATTTCATTGGCATCTAAGGCAGGAAACATCCACTCACAGTACCATGAAGAGAAGGACTCATATCCAATGCCATGGCACTCAGACATCAGAGCAATTGATCACTCTTATCTATTGATGAGCTGTTGATTCATATCCATAAGTAGCAAAAAAGAAAAAGAAAAACAGTGGTTCTAAACAACAATCATTAAGTTGCTTAGGGGTCTCTGTTTCATTGACTTGAGTTCTGCTCAGCTGGGCAGCTTCTGTAAAATGCAGTAACTGTAGTATATCTCACTGCTACTGGCAGTGGGATATGCTAGTGTTGCTCATGTCTGTCTTACTGCTCAGACTACCTGAGGTATGGAGCTGTTCTTACAGCTATAGTGCAGACAAAACAGAGGCAATGGAAACCAGCCTTAGAATAAGTCTGGGAAGATGGCACTTGCTACACAAAGCTGACAATCTGAGAGCAGATTTCCAGAATCCACATAAAAGTCAGGTGTAGGAATACAATGACTCTTCATCCCAGTACTACCCTAAAAAGACTAAAGGCAGGGCCAAGAGGATTCCAAGAAGCTTGTGGGACAGCTAGCCTAGAGTAGCTAACAAGAGACCCTACCTCAAGGTGGAAGGCAAAGAATGACATCTGAGCTTGGCTTCTGCAACTTCACATGTGTACCTTGGTTTATGCTACCATCACTCACATGAATATGCATGCCTGCACAAACACAATCACATGGTCTTGGCGTAGTTTGCTTGTTTCCTGTCACTACAGTGAAATACCTAGGTCAGGTGGCTTTATAAGAAAATCTAGTCATTTAGTGCATTGTCTGAAGGTTCAAGGGCTTGCATGGCACTTTCATTGCTACAGTTAAGTTGTAGTTTATTCCCTAAAGTATGATATCACAATTATAGGAATGTGTGTAAGAAGAGATCACATTACATCACTGTGGTGGGAACAGGTAAAAGCTTTGCATTAAGCCTTATCACTTAGAGGTCATACCAGATTCACAGAGGTAACTGTGAACTTCTAGGAGATGCATCATAGCAAGTTTCAACTCAAAACAGGCATTCCACTGGTGAATGAACTTAAAAAGCTAAGCTCAGTGTCAAGTAAATTGCCTCTGCTGTTTGAACAGAAGGAACTGCAGTTATATGAGATAGGATTTAGATAGGAACATCCAGTCAGGGTAGGTCATGCAATTGACCATCATGTCACATGCACAGCTCCAGAAACCTAATAGCTTCAGGAGCAGTATAATAAGTTCTGAAAGTGCGGTTGCTTTGGCTCAGCCACAAGTGTAGAAAATCATTGTACCTCGTAGCCAAATCTCCAAATGTAAAAATCTGATTGTATTATCATGACTCACACATTCATTTCTCTGATTTTGGTGGAGCTCCTGTGTCCAACTGGGGTTCCTTTTTATAGGAAGGTCTGATTTCTCAATGTATTATCTGCTCTACTATTTCCAACATGCCTTTGTTTATAGAAATAGGCATTTGGCAGTGTTTTCCAATTACTTGCTACTTGACCATGGCCAATAAATGAGTTAACCTTTGCTCCCTCAGTACAATCTAAATATTCTTCCTGTAGGAATTAAGTCCTTGGTTGGTCACTGATCCCTAACCTTGACCACCGACGAGGTTCTTCCTTGAGTTTGCTGCTGTCGATCACCAGCCTTACAGAGGACAGTGAAGCAGGAATGGTATGCTCAACACAGCTTCTTTTGTCTTCCAGAGATAAGAGTGGAAGTGCATACGTGATAAGCTCATGGCATTGCATTGTCTTACATCAGTTCTTTCGCAGAACATATTTGCTATGTCTCAGACTTGCATAACACATGTTATTCAAGGAAAGCCTATAGTCAGAAAGAAAAATGTGGTTGAACTCACCGATAAATAAGAAAACATTTTTTTTTTTCCTAATGCAGTTGTTCGAATGCAGAACAATCCACAAAATTCAGGGAACATTTGAATGTGTTGATGGAGAGTGGAAATTATGTATCAAATAAGTTGGCAGAATACATTTCAATCTATTGTCATTATCTTGAAGGAAATGGTACAATTTCAGTTGACAATTTGCAGAAGGAGCAATGAGATACAAGTCCCATTGAGGGTGTGATTTTTCCTTATAGGAAGACACTGGGGAGACAGCAAAGGAACCCTAAGTGTAAGCCTCCCTCTGCCTGAGCCAATTATGGAAAACACAGACATAACCTAATGTCTAAGTACTCTGTACATGACATATTGTTATTTTGTTCAAGGGCCCCGAGGCAAAAGAAAAATCAAAATAATTTTTACAATAGCACCTGTTTGAAAATAAGCAATTTATTCCATCCTTATAAAATATTTATGGATTTCAAATGGATGTCCTTGAATAAGGCCATTTCATTTCTTTTTCCACTGAGAATAGGTTAGTTAGAGAAAACTCTAGGTCTATTTCCTGTTAATTTAATAGTGATCCAAACCTTTTGTGGAAAAGCAGCCACCCAATAACTTTATTTACTAAACTTTATTCTTAATGATTCTGCCTTAGTGATTGTACCAGCAACAGCTCATGGATCGTTTCACCTATTGAATAGAAAGGCACTACTTCTATGCAATGAAATAATTTGATTTCCATCGAGAAAATGTATTTCAAAAAACCCAAGAGATTGAAGAAAACTATTACTTTTTATTACCCATATCATAATGTTCATCTTAATTACTGCTAAAGCAGGTTCACAGATGTAGTCTAATTGAATGTATAACTTTTTAATTGAAATGGGGAAAAGTATGAGATTTGAGTTCTAACAATAGGGTGAGACTCAAGTTAGATCCTTCTCTTCCAACAAGCTTTTCTGAGAGAATGGAGGCATTTAGAACTGTCCTGCTTATCAGATCTTAATCATGCACCAATGAAGTATTTTAAAATTTGGAGAAATATACAATCAGGTTTTTGAACCTAGTCCAAGTACAAGGGCATAGAATATTGATGTGAAAACTTTGCCTTTGAAATTTTGATCCTTATCCCCAATAAAAGCTTTCACATCTTAAATAAAGAATAGTGGGTGTGGTTCTCTTTTGCCTTTCTTGAATGTGAGTGAACGTCCTGTCTTCATGAACTCCTGTGAGAGATTTCTCTGACTTCACTGCCTTACAGACCTCCACCTGAAGGCTCCCCCTGGAAAAGCAGGCTTTTAGGACACTTAAATCATAAAGACCAATCAATACCGTGGGCTCATTGAAACCCTGCTCCCTGACCAGGAAAAGCAGCAGGAAATAAAAGTCTGGCTGCACCCCTGGCCTTTTCAGCCTGAAAAGGACTAGCTGTCTGTCCAAGTCCTTTCGGAAGAAATGGGAACGAGTATTCACCGGATATTTCATATTTATCTCGTAATCTAATATTCCACTTATGCTTGTAAACAGCAGATAACAGCCCACCGATTCAGTAAGACGATTTTAGCCATTAAGAACCTGCCAATAGTATATTTTGCATCATTTCTATTCTTTCCATCTCTGATTGAACCGTAGTTTTCAGATGTGTGCTTTTTTTTCATATTAAATTATTTCCCATTTTCCCAATAGATCATTCACCATCTCAGCTTACACAAAGAACATCTAAGTGTCTCAGGAATAAAAGCAATTAGTTGTAATAAAATACGTATGTGCTAGATTCTTGTTATCTGGGGATGTGGCAAACATGTAGCATTTTTTTTTTTTACATTTCATCTTGCCAAAACATCAATTAGTCTCACTCATCAAGTCTCCTCTTCATATTCTGTATCATGAATTTGACATGTTTCTATTTACGTACCAGAAAACAGCCCCTCGAACTTCCACTGCAAACAGCCTCTGAATACATAGATGATAATCATATGCTTAGACAGCAGTGCAAGACTTTCACAACTATTTTTAATGTATCTATAACCACTTCAGATGTCTTTTTTGGAAACCAGCTGCAGAATCAATGTGTTCAAAATGGCATCATTCAGTTGTCACTACTTATCAATTTCTTCAAGGCCAGGCAGGTTCTCGGCTTACCTTGTGGCAGAAGGAGTAATATGACTTTAAGGGTGTGGGTTATAACTCAAGTATGATTGTATTAGCATGAAAGAACATAAGCTGCTTTTTCTGAATGCAAACACAGTCCCTAAACCAGGGATGTAAATTAGTATCACAATGAAAGCCGCCAGAAGGACAGAAGCTTGGAAGTGTGTGCTTCTCTGAGCAGCAGGGGACTGTTCAGGTCCTGCTGTTTTGAAAACCTTTCTCCCCCCATGCAGGCTGCCCTGCTAAGAGAAATCCATTTGAATATTTTGGCAATCACAGAGGCCCCCACATAAATTATGGATACAGAAATGCAGAAGACAGTCTAACAAATGGAACACGGTGGAATCTGTTTTTCCACCACCATATGGTGTCGACAGAATGCCACTTTGTTTCTCAGGGAAACAGCTCATCATTAAAAAATAAATAGCATCTTTTCTGTGGGGAAAGAACCCACAGTCATTATTTTGAAAAATAACAAACAGGAAACTCTGTCCTTTCATTTTACAATCTTTTCCCCCCTTACGTTATTATTATTGCTGCACACATAGACACTTTCTTCCGGGAAAACTCATGATGGCTTGTACCTTGTTGATGCACAGAAACTCAACATCGTGTTTGCTTGATTGCAGAGCTGAGTCCAAGCACAACACACACCGTGAAAAATACGGGCACTTCCTCATAGATCTTTCTTGTGGCAAAAATCTTTGCAACCTAGTGTACAGATTTCGCTTAGCTCATGCTTTTGGATACAATGTTTACAGTATAAACCATCATGGTTCATGATAAGTTGAACAATTTGCAAATTGAATTAAGGTGTCTTTATTATTTATGGAATAAAGTTGTTACTGGAATTCATGCTGGTATTTGATAACTTAACATGTCTTGGGCCCAGGAAAAAACTTTTAGCACTTTGCACAATTAAATGTGAGGCTTGTCTGTGTTTTTCCCTTTTCTTCGTACAAAAAGATCTTTCTGTCATCCTTATGCTGATCAGATTGCTGAAAATTTGTTTATGGTGCTGTCAGTACATAAATCAAATTATTTTCAACTCTGCCTAATTCCTCAAGTATTTTTGCAAACACTGTTCTATTTGAAATGCAAATGTGAATATGAAACAAAAACAGAAAAATGGCTAAATAACCACACTGATCTTTATCTCAGAGTTGGTACCAGATCACCTGACTCCGAGGGGTAGACCTTTACTATGTCACTCTATTGGCTGGGCAGACACTTCAGACTTTCACCTTTGAGCCAGGTATGGTGGTGCAAGCATGTAATCCCAGCCCTCAGAGGGGCAGAGGCAGGCAGATTGCTGTGAGTTTAGGGCCAGCCTTGACTAGAAAGCGAGTCCAGGACAGCCAAGGCTACACAGAGAAACCCTGTCTTGAAAAATAAAATAAAAAATAAATAAAATTTTAAAAAAATAAAAAGTCCTTCACCTTTATTGCTCATTTCCTCATGTCTTCAGTGGAATACTGATCCTGTGCATACATTGGTTCTGATACCAGTGACGACTCACCTCTCTTTTTCCCTATCAGGCATTCATTCTAGGAGACAGCAGGGAAATAAACGGTTTCAAAAAACTAGTTTCCTTGGAGCAAATGAGAAGGTCACACAGATAAAAGATAAGCCATGTTCCAAAGGTTTTGTTTGGTTGGTTGTTTTTTGTTTTTGTTTTTGTTGTTTTGTTTTATTTTTGTATGATTGTGAGGCCAGAATTACCTGCTCCCATTTGCTAAACTATAAAGTCAAATCTGGGGTCAAAAAAAAAAAAAAAAAAAACAGTTGTGTTACAAGCAGCTTTTTATCATGTTAGTATAATGACATCATGAAACAAGCAATGAATACTTCTATTGTTCTGTTAGACAAAATGACAAAGTTTTACTGGCGTCAGGTAAGTTAGAACATAAAATTTCATGGACCAAAAATCAAGAACAGGAGAAAGTGCAGCCCATATTCTCCCCAAAATGTCTGTAAATACCAAATTCTTTTCTTAATGCTAATGTTGAGTCACTGTCAGTTGAACAAGTCCTCACAGCCACAGCCGATAGAATTCATTTCTGCTAGTCCTTAAGAAAGCTTATTGAAAAAATGTAAGTGATCTCAGGATACATATGCTACTTTGTTTCTTTTGTTCAACACTGTAAGCTCTGGTTTCTGGAATTGCCTGAATCCATATTTGGGTTAAGGATTTTCCAAAGGAATAAATAGAAAAATTTTTCCTCTCTGCATGGTTTCAAGGCACATGCTTTGTTCCTGCTTCCTTGAAACACTGTCCTCAGAAAGTACTAACAACTGGCAGATGATTCTGCAGTGTTGTCGACAGCTTGTCAATAGCGGATGTTGATAGCTGTGTGCATCAAGTAGAACAAGCCAAAACTGCAGAACATGAACAAGCATGAAAACAAAAATTGAAAACAGGAAAAACCAGTATTAAGTCTATTATATTATTTGGCATTAATTTTAAGATTGTTCATTTCCAATGCTGTGACTGGGTTAGTGCCCATAGTACGTAAGATAACCCATCCGACAGACACCTGAATCAATGGAACATAGCACAAGCTGCTGAACCCGAGAGAAAATTAGGAAAGATTACATTGTTAACTGAAAACCAGTCACCCATCATTGCCACCTGCATTGTGTTTTTAAATATGAGTTTCAGACCTCAAAGAGATGCTTTGCTGGGGAAGGTATAGCTGAGTTGGTTCAGAGCTAATCCAGGCATTATTTAAGATACTCTTTTATGAGGAGAGCAAATAATTAAGGTTATACTTAATTCTACTTTCTTTAAACTCAAGTAATGATATTTCGTTCCTCCCTCACAGTATGACACTTCAAGTACTCCATGGCTGTACTATCCAGTGGCTGCTCTTTGCCATAGATGTGTAATACATCCATCCTTGACAAATATGTTCTAGGACAACACTGACCCAATGATTTAGTGCTCCTTAAGCAACTTTTTTTTCACCAACAGCCTTTACGAGTGGATGCCTCACAAGAAAACTACCCACATAGAACAAAGATTTAGCATATAAACCCTGGGTCTGAGGAGCATGTGCTTCTAGTTTGCCTGTCTAGTCAAAGAGATGCTCTAATGGCAATCACTATATCGGGCTGCTGTAAAGATAGTATCGAAGAAACAAACCTACAGTATTGGCTATCTTCCAAGTGTTCTGTAAGTGCTTTAATTACATTAATAGTCACAGTCAATAGATCATATCCATAAATTTAGTTCTAAGGAACAACTGTCAGATCATGCTTTCTGTGTGTTAGGTTGAGAAAGGATTTCTGCTTTCTGTTTTGAGTTGCTAACAACAACTATAAATGTTTATTGGTTTTTAAATATTATCTAGGTGCATATGTATCTCCATTCATGTTCTGCTTTTGCTAATCACTTTCCAGTGAGTCAAGTACTGAAATCATTATTTCACCACATTCACCTTGATTTTCCTAATAGATGGAGTTGAGATAACTGTAATTTTTGTGAGAATAAAATTCATTCTTCTTGTCTGGCTCTTAGGATACTTACTCATGAACAGTAGGTAAGCAAGCAGTTAATAGCCATTTTTTATCAAACCTCCAGATAATTTGATAAGCACTATACAGCTATTACCATATGTTAGTTCTTAAAAAAAATGTAATCTGTATATGATCATAGTGCTGATGTCTGCCTTGGTTAGAGAAGCTTGTCTTTGCAGTTGGAGGCAGCTAAAGCAGAGATTTCCAGTGCTGAAAATAAAAGACTGTTTAGTGCTTAGCCCTAAACTGGATGGGACATCCACCTATAACACACCTGCTATAGGACCAGGTAACTTCATAGATGAAAGGACAGAAAGAATGTAAGAGCTGGGGAGTGGGGAGCAGTTTTGTGTAATGCTGTCTTCTCGATATAACATGAACACTGTATTCATGAAACCATATAGCTGTGGTTACCTGCACAGAGCTAGCACAAGCATTAGCAGTTGAGCCACTATTCTCAAATCTGTACATAGAGGCACACAGTGCTCAAATACCTAGCTGGGGAGCTATTGGTGCTTAAGGAATAAGTTTTTCCCAAAGGTATAACCATAGATTAGATGTCCATACTACAGCAGAGAACCCAGAACCCATGCATATGTAAATGATTCTAATGAAGCTCAGAGGGTTACAGAACAAAACTTTGAAGAATTTTGTCATTAAATACATAAGAGTAGAAGAAAGTGTATTAGAAGAAGAATTCTAGAGGAGGAGGAGGAAGTTAGAGAGGAAAATGAGCAGAACATGATCACAATCCATTTTATCCATACATGAAACTGTCAAAGACTAAACAAACAAACAAACAAAAAAACCTTTTCCCCCCCCTCGGTTTTTCAAGACAGAATCACTCTGTATAGCCTTGGCTGTCCTGTTTTGTAGACCAGGCTGGCCTCAAACTCACAGGGATCTGTCTGCCTCTGTCTCCCCAAGTGCTGGGATTACAGGCATGTGCCACCACACCTAGCTAACAGAAAATTCTTTTCTAAAGGGAAAAGAAAAGAAGAGATATACAATCCTCAGTTCCATTTAACACAGGGAAAACCGAGACCTGAAGAGGATACGGAATTCCACCAGAGAAAAGAACTAGATCTAGGATTTGTTCACAGAGCAGATCATTCTATTCTGTGATCTGGAGCGATGAATGCCAGTCACAGACCTAACCTGTGGATTTATTGTGGAGAGATTTGAGGGAATAATGCATGAAAGCAATTAGCAGCTTTTTTGTTTGTTTGTTTGTTTGTTTGTTTGTTTTGGTTTTTTTTTTTTTTTTTTTTGGAATGGTATTACAGCTATGCTCATTAAGTAATGTTTTTCAGCTTGGTAGTAATTTCAGAATTTAGAAGTGAGTGCATGGTTATAGTGTCATCAGAGTGGAGGTTGCATCTGAGGCTGTAATATTGTAGAGCACTTTAGAGCCATCTAATATGCATCTTTTATGTTCAAAGTGCTATTCTTCCTCTCATATTTCTTTGTGCTTAAAAATAATAACTACAACCACTTTATTCAAGCAAACTGCTAAGCAAGGAATATGTAAGTGAGGGACAGTGGTAATGTACTTCCTTGGAACGGTAAGCTGTCTTTTGTGCCTGAATCTACAGTGAAGGCAAAGCAAATAACTGTAGGGGGAGCTGTCCCCAGACGTGGTGCTGAAGTAAGCATTCTGAACTTCCAGAACTACACCCAGAGAGGCCTGTGCAAACTCCCTACCGATCTGGCGTGGAATAACATCAAAAGAAATGCATGGCAGACCACAATTTTCCAGCGTGTTGTTGCAGCCTGAAGCAGCCTGCTAATATTAGCATAAAGCAGCATAAGTCATTTTGGAAGGCGCAGTGGGGTAGGCAGCATTTTGTATTGTTCCTTTTCAGAAATGTGTTAAACTATAGCTCCAGATACGTAAGCTGACTACTTCAGCCCCAAATGACATCTGACCTGTGAAAAGGAAAGCTCTTTAGGAACCAAGTTCAAATCAAAAACGCCTTATTTTGAACCACTGAGGGAAAATAAAAGTCAGTGATAAGAGATCATTTGGAAATTTGGTTTAAAGCTTACAGGTTGTTAAAATAAAAAAAAATGGCTTTTTACAAAATAAGTAACATTTTTCCTTATTAAAGAAATCGAATAAATCAAATTTCTGCATTTTTATAAGCAATATAGAATGAGTTAAAAATAAAAACCAGTTGTGTTTCTAAACAACTCTGGTAGTAGTAACTGAAAAAGTACACAAGAGTCTTTAATAGGTTAATAGTTTAATAGGTTAATACTGTAATTTTTTTTAATTGGATTTGTTAGAAAAATAAACCAAAATAAACCTGAATTGTAGCAAAAGTTAATTTTTCCACAGAAATTCCAAATCTCAGTTTCCAAATTTGTGGGGGACACATGGTATCATAGGCATTCCTATGGAAAATGAAACAAAAGCTTCAGGCTTCCAGACATAGATAGATATCTACAGTGTAACAAAGGCCTGTGGAGTCAAAAGCCTACTTGGGCTGTTTTAAGATAGCTAGGCTGTCCAGATCATAGAAACCTGTACAAACTGGATAAGAAACATCTCCAATACTTCATTCATTTCTATGCAGTTAGGGTGTTCTGTGCTGGAGAAATGTAATCCAAGGTTTGGGTAATTTATACATAGATATTAGAACATATTATAAAAACTAGAGGGGTTACATATGTTCAAAAGAAATATTGCTCCCAAAGCTATGGAGCCTGAAAACTGTGAAGGGGTGAGAGATGCCTAGACATAGAAGAAATTATACTACTTCTATACATTAATTAATGGTGATTATATTTTAGGATTTTTATACTGTTTCATTTTACTCTCAAGTAGAGCAAAGCATTGATTATACATCTGCCTTCCTTAAAACTGTCCGATACAAATAAGTCTGGTTTGTTTTCCTTTTTTAATTTTTTTAAAATTTTATTTTATTTTTATTAAGTACAGTTTATTCACTTTGTATCCCAGCTGTAGCCCTCCCCCACCCCCTCTCAATCCTACACTTACTCCCTCTTCTTCCCCTATGCCCCTACCCCAGTCCAATGATAGGGGAGGTCCTCCTCCCTTTCCTTCCGACTCTAGTCTATCAGGTCTCATCAGGACTGGTTGCATTGTCTTCCTCTGTGGACTGGTAAGGCTGCTCCCCCCTCAGGTAAAGGTGATCAAAGAGCCAGCCCCTGAGTTCATGTCAGAGACAGTCCCTGTTCCCCTTACTAGGGAACCCACTTGGAGACTAAATTTCCATGGGCTACATTTCTGCAAGGGTTCTAGGTTATCTCCATGCATTGTCCTTGGTTGGAGTATCAGTCTCACAAAAGACTCCTGTGGCCAGATTTTTTGGTTCTGTTGCTCTCCTTGTGGAGCTCCTACCCCCTCCAGGTCTTTCTATCTCCCCCTTCTTTCATAAGATTTCCTGCACTCTGCCCAAAGTTTGGCTATGAGACTCAGCATCTGTTTTGATACCCTGCTGGTTTGCTTTCTTACAGGAGCATGTTTGTTTGTTTTTCATCTAGCATTCTGTACAGTTTATCTCCCTGGGTCTTTGTGAGCTTCCCCTAACCAGGATCCTGGCTTGCTCAGTTAGTGAATGTTTCCAGACAGTAGTGGTGCTGTTGATTTCCCTCAACCTGCCAATCTCTTTGTTATTAATTAAATACTGTTCACAATCTGGAGAAGAGGTTCTATTCCAGCTTAGCTGTTGCTCCTGCTCTTCCATATGGGCAATCAGGATGATTTATCATTAACAACCTCTTAAATGCCTTAACTGAAGGAGTTAGGCATTTTGTATCAAGGGTACCTAGAATCCAATTGAGTTTATATATTCTACTACCTACCATTTGGAATCCAAAGGAGAATCTAAAAGGGCTTAAGGGTAGCAAATGTTCTAACTTAATTGTGAGCACCTGCAGAGAGCAGATGATAGGTGTATAAAGAGGAACAGTCCCTCCATTCACTCCGAAAGCACACATTCTCATTGAGTGGTGTACCTCGATGGCGTGAGTCAAGCCTGCCTAGGGAAAGGGGAGTTTTCAAAAAGAAAGATGCTTGAACATGAACATCCCTTTCAGAAGTGCAGTTGAGACTCTTAACAAAATTTCATCCCTTTCCTTCTTCCCATCACAATCTAAGTTATTGAGGCTAGGAATTCAAATGAACATACCTTACCAAAACAGTTATTCAAATTGGAATGTTTGTAATTTCCAGATGCTTACTGGCAGAGGGGAAACAAAGATAATATACTTTTTTGCCCTATCCAGAGTTATTGTTTTCCTCCAGTCTACAATGCTCACTCATTATCCAGGGGTATTCACACACAGGGAGTACATAATTTGGGAACCAAAAGTAAAATAGTGAAAAATTTCTCAAGGTGCTTTCACCATTATTTTTTAAAAGAATTTAAATGCAAGAACTATACTTATTATTGTCTCTCTCAGATATTAAAATTCTATACTCAGAATTCTGTGCATCACTCCCCCAGAGTATGTTAGGACACTTTCAAATCCAAGCTCCTGGAACTCCTGGGCTTTCTGGGGCAATGGAAAGGTTCCCAGCGTTGCTCATTCGCCATACTTTTCAGACTTTCAGACTGAGGCCTAGGCATGGGAAGGAGCAGCTATTATGTAGCAAAAACAAGTGTCTTCCTGCCTGCTTACCAATGGACAAAATAATCCTCTGAGCTGTTTACTTCCATTTTAATCAGCCAGCCAATCAACTCTGAAATGAGAGCTTGCTTAATTACACTCTCAGCCCAGTGCTTAGCTCTGTCAGGAAGTACCAAAAGAGCACAGTGCACTTCTGCCCTCTAGGAAACTTGACTTGGACACACCCAAGACAATTAGAGAACCCAACAGGATGAGATGCAATTAAGAGAGAAAATGTTAAGTGGAAAGAGTATAAGTGCTTTAAAGGGCTCAGGGATGTGGTTCCAGCAGAGACAGGGTTCTGAAGAAAGGTAGTCTTTCTCTCTGCCTCGTCAACTTTCTCAGCTCTTCCTTAACTTTTTGTCAATGTCCAGAGATGAGAGAAACTGGAAGATGCTCCCAATGTGACCCAGGGGATGGGGCTGCCATCTAAGCTCCTAGCTGTTTCTTCTTTCATTGCTTTTAACAAATAAAAGCATGTTTCCTGTTTTCAGGTTTTTGTTTGTTTGTTTGTTTGTTTGTTTTTTTCAAACAGTCTTACTCTGTAGCCTATGCTGGCGGCAGATTTGCAGTACTCTTCCTGCCTCCATCTCTCATGGAATAGGATCACAGGTACATACAGGTATGGTCACCTCCTGATCTTTTCCCATTTACTGTGCAGTTCTCCTGCAGCTGCTGTCCTTGTGTCAGCCTGAAATCTCCCACTGGCCTACTGCAAACTACTCCAGAACTGTCGTAGGTCATTTCTCAGGAGATCCCTCCATCCACCTCTCCTCTTGACAACTGTTCTATTCTCATACCTTTCCAGAGTTTGCTGTAATGTGACTACGATGCTGTTGTTTTCTTAATAAGTTATAGGTAATAAAAAGGCCATAAGGGGCCGTTAGCAATTAGAGAAGTTTAAAAATTAAGGAAATTTCATATTATCTTGGGAGTGGTCTTATGGTATGATACAACAAAGTTTGCTGGTATATGAAGCAAGGCACTACGTAATAAGGCCCATCTCCTCACAAGCGGATACATTTATCGTATACATGTTTTTATGTGTGTGTATGTGATTGTGTGTGTGTGTGTTTATGTGTGTGAATATGACTGTGCATAAATGTGGATGCCAGAGGAAGACATTAGATGCCCTAATATATCACTTCCCACCTCATTCCCTTGACAGATACTGCATCTAGGCTGGTGGCCAACAAGTCACAGATTCCTTCTGTCTCTATGCCTGACGCATAGATGCATGTGCAACGTAGAGCTAAAGCCTGGTTCTTACCTTGGTTGTTTTCTGGTGTTTTGAATTCCTATCTTATGAACTTAGCAAGAACTCTTACCTGGTTATCCATCTCTCCAACCCAAGATGACACGCTCATCTTGATAAATGTAGAAATCTCATGTTTGATTCCAGATGAATTCTTGAAGAAAAACAGTTAATCTTTTTGAAGAACCTCTTTGTCTTTTTTTCAGATTGGTTCTTCCTGCCTACCCTTTCATGCTATTATCCATTGGTCAGTGGCCTTCAACCCATCCTTCTTATCACACAGCCACTGAACAGCAGATTCTTGTGAAACAGAACTTTTACAAGGGGGAAATAGAAGGAATCATTACTTCAACCTGACACTTCCCTCTGTCTTTCGTTTTTACTAAGTAATATGTCAAACTAATTCAATTCACCGTGTCCATTTTTCTGCAGCAGATCAGAAGCAAATGAATGTGCTCTATCTAATCAGGAAGGCAATGCAAACACAGAATCTAACATAGACTGTTCCAAGACTATATTCCCAGAGTTAAAAAATTTTAATGCAAAAGTTAACGATTCATATATCATTTGTTATCCTTACCTGTCAACACATCTGACAGTCCATTATAATATTTAGTATTTTTCATATTTTATCTTGTAAAAAGAATTTTATCCCACTCTCACTGTATTTCTCAACATGAAAAGAAGGTCAGAGCAGAGTTTAAATTTTAGGCAGGGAGACTGATAACCATAGTTGCTGATGACAATAAAATTTCTACCCTTATAGCAAGGACTGATTCTTTTCAGCCATTGTCAGCCAGCAATCATTAGAACCAATTCTAAATCCATCCTAGTTGGTCAATGATAGCTTTGCATCATTAACCATGCTTCTGACTGCCAGCAAATCAGTGACAGCCCAATATTTCTGAAAATCAGCCAATGAGTAACAACGATTTTTAAGTAACAATGCTTTCATTGCTGAAGTTCAACCAATATATAAACAGTCTTGTTTTTGCTATTTTTGTCGATTCCTGAACTCTACAGTTGCTCACCCTATATACAATGAGGTCCCAGCTTTGCTCACAGTGGTCCCACAGGCATAGGTCTCTTTTGTAATAAAGCTAATGTTTTGTTTTATCCAGAGTGATATCCCTGTTTGTCTAAAGTGGCTCATTGATATATTGGCAGACCTGAATTCATTTTGCTTATTTACATTTTGGTGTATTTTAAATAAAATGCTAAGTGGTTAAATGTTACAAAACATAACTAACAACCCAAGCTACAATGTCAGAAGTTGGTTTTTATTTAAATTAGCTAATAAAACTGGTTTGAGACATCACTTTGTTCAGAGGAAGCATTTGCCTCAGTCATCCAAATTTCTTTCTCTCTCTTCTAATGAGGCCTTGTCTCTGAGTATCAAGTAAATTATCACACAATAAATATGGATATTACACAAAAATCACAATGATGGAACATGATGTTCAAATCAGGTCCTTCAAACATTAGCACTCATCTCAGAATTCTCAAAATACTCAGACAATATATTCTTGAAAGAAGTTCCCAATGTCTGCCCCAACTTGCTCAGACCAAAGGTAAAACATAAAAGCGAGTCCTTTCATTTAAATATGGTTAGAGTGCTGGAAATCATGCCATGTTTTCCTTTATGAATAGCAACTATCTTTCCAAACTCAGCAGGCTTCTTCCTTTAGTGACGCTAAAGACACCCAATTTCCTTAAAAGTTGTAAGTTATATTTGCCAAAGGATCCGCAGTATAAATGTAATATACAAATAATATATAACCTCAGATGACATTGATTTTTTCTTTAATGCTGCTTTTAAATGTTCATATTCATTATCTCTACCTAAGTTTAAGATTATAATAAATCATACTTAAGATACCACATAATTTGGAGACTATTTCAGTATGAAAGACATATCTCTAAGACTTATTTTTAAACCCATGTAGAGGTCTTTAAATATTTTACATATAAGAATCAAGTTGCTAATCTATTCCCCTTTATTCATGATAGATAAATAGCATGACTCCTGAGGATCCCTAAACTAAACCGAGTTAGTCTTCTTCCTCCATAAACTACCCACAGCAGTCTCCCCAATCTCTTAGGCTCCTCCCCAGAAGTTGTTACCAAAATCTACTACTCTGTTTCCCTTTTAGCTATACCTACCAAAACCCTGTTCCTCCTCTCCAGACCACATCAAATGGAAAAGAACAGGCTATGTTTCATGAGATCTATATTCTTTCTTTAATATCACTCATGTCTAAAGTCAATGTCTTCATTTATATATTCATTAAAATATTATTTTAAAATAGTAGTATATTGGGGATATACTAGAATATTTTTGGTAATTTTGACATATTGCATTGTGTCATAGCTATTGGTGAACCTGATTTATCTTTTCTCATTAGTTGTCAATGTCCTTGAATGTAAAATAATGCATCTTTCCTATCATATGATACTTACCACATTCTGTGTGGATGAAAAGCTTCTCTTTGTTATGGGGTGGAGGGAAGGAAGGCTCCCAGAAATGAGCCAAGTACAGTATATGAGATTCAACTATCAAACAAGAGCCTGACCTAATCTAGTTTATTTTGTTCTATTTCCACTTGAAACAATTTTTAAATGTTCCTTCTACAGTGGATGAATCATGAGCCCTCTAAGAAATAAAAGTCAGAGCAGTGTATTCACAGAGTATATAAAATAAGCTTTAAAACCTCCAGCTATTGGTAGTTGTCAATCATTCAAAAAAGTCTATCAATTTGACTGTGGTGCAGCAAAAATTCTGTGTGCTTGGATATCCCTAAGGACACCATGTTCTCCTGAAATTATCATGTTTATGGATTTCTCAAAGCACAGAAGATGCCTCACAGAGGCTTGTTAAGATGACTAACAGGGACCAATACTATACAAGGAAACGTAAGGATATTGACATTTGTCCTTGCAGGGTGGAGGACAGAGCAATTGGCACGACTTCTCCATGACCACTAAAGGTATCAGTGGCTCTGAATGACTTGGAAATTTTAGTAACGCATATACCAATTAAGAAACACAACTTAAGCTAAGGAGAGAAAAATAAATTTGGATAAAATGAAATGAGAGTCCTAGATGGGCTCTTATTTCTAGGCTTGCCAGTTTCCACCCTAATGAGGCTTTTGTAGGTAGGGCCCCTTCTATTCCATGCCCTCCCCTGACCTGGGTCTAGGCAACCCCTTATTCTCACTCAGCCCCAGCTGGAATTTTGACTCCACCCTCTCCCCCATCGTGCACAGACCCCTGAGACTGTGGGCTCTATCCCTTTTCTTCTCCACCTGTCTCCTCCAGGAGTTCATCTGCTTTCAGCACTCGGCAGGATGTAAATGACACCCAGATCCATTCCTCCGCTTTACATGTCTATATTTCTACATCACAGCGTACTTACCACTTGCTGCTGGCAGGCAATCATTACTTGGTAAACACTTGCTGCCTGATTGTAGGATGAGATGGAAGTGATCCTCTTTCAAGTAAATGCATAAAGGGCTTTACTGGGTCAAGATGGCCTGCCCTTCCTAAATTCAAAATAGAGAGAAAAGGATACAATTACTATAGGTAAACTCCTTGGAGAAAAAGAATGTATAATCTTTGTTCATTGTATCTTTATTTTATCTATTGAGCTCTGCCTTTGTGTTCGAGAAAGTTCCTTTTTTCCTTCATGCTAGTGCCACAATCATGATGGCCACATTAGAATTAGGTTTTCCTTTTATTCCTTTTTCATACAATTAGCACTTTAAAAAAAAATCACATACCCATTATACTGGCACTTGAGCCAAAAAGAGACTAAGTCTTTCCTTTCTTGGGATTTTTGAACTTGGAACTTGGAGTGTTCTCTCTGCTGGTATCTGAAACTGGAAAAAATATATAGTGCCAAAAATGCTTCTCATCAGTGAGTCACTGACATTATTACATGCCAAATATAATACAGTAAAAGAAAAGAAAGAAAAAAGAAGACAGAACAAAAGCCCATCCTGCTACTAGAGAAAGATAGAGGCACGTGAATGTATAAGATGTCCGATGGTGGATGCAAGGTAGCCATTCTCCATCGACAGTAATATACAAAGTCAGAATGTTCGACTCCCAAAGGAAACTAAGCAGAAATGGTGCCCCTTATAATACCTGTCACCTCCCGTTCTCAACTGTATGGGTTTTGAACATAAGAACAATAACGACAAAAGTCGCATAACTACTGCTGAGACCCCACGCTCTAGTGCACAGCTCTAAATCCAAAGAGATGGCTCTGGTTAATTTCGATGGACCTCAAAACAAAACAAATAGACACAGAGATATGAGAGAGATTTGTGGGGAAGTTGTGGATGGACAGGGGCTTAGGGAGCTGGAGGGTGAGAGAGGTCAGTATTCATTGCATACATATTCCAAATTAACCGAGAACATATTTAATTAATAAAAAGAAAAATCCCCATGGTAATTACTAATGCTACTGCAGAATTTTGAAGTGCCCTATGCTGCATTTAATACAGCCCACGTCACAGTTTATCCAGATCTTGACCTGATAAATAAGCTTGAAACATCTATCTGATTTTATAGCTGAAGAAACTAGGAATCTGGGAAAATCACAGAATGGGCAACAGAAGTGTCACTGAACCCCAGATTCCCCCCTACAAACTTTTTAGTTCTTAACCACACCATACTGTCAGTAAGCAGTCTCTGGGTGCCAGAATCCCTGCTAAATAAAGTGCATCTTTCCTTAAGGAGCTCACAGCCCACCTGGGGAGGCAGATCCAGAAGGAAGCAAGTCAACTTAAGTTAGTATCACCGCACAGGCAAAGTCGAGTACTCACATAGAAAAACGAATGTGGATCTTAATTCTCAGCTCCATTTAGTTCCTCAGTTCTGGGTGGAACAGGTCTAGCCTATTTGTGTGCTGCCTTCTTTTGAAGCTAGAAACAAAAGCAGGTTCTCTTGGGTGACATGTAGACCAGGCCTCCCATTTATATTGTGATAACTTGAATAAGTTATGCTGGGCATTTGCGGATAAATAAGAAATGAGGGAAATGACCTCCTAAAATGCCTGCCTGACTCAAGTCATCTTACAATTCACTGAAAAGCATCACTTAGCCTGTCCTTAGAGCCTTATTCTGCAGTGTGTGCTGCACTGTGAGCTCAGAAAGATGGATCACTCCAAACATTAGCACATCCTTTAATGAAGAAATGCCTTTTACTCTTCATCAAATGCAAATTTATCATCTGAACTGCAAAGATGCTACTGGGTTGTGATTTTGAAAAGTCGTTTTTTTTTTTTTTTCTTCTTTGCTACGGTAATGTATTTCTATTAAGTTAGCTGCCAGTGAATTAAAGAAGTAGACACCAGAAATATGCAGGCTGCCCATTCAGTCATTTATTCAGTTTTCCTACTTCTCAACTCTCCATTTGGCCTTTCTAGAAAAATCCACATCAGGAATTCTGTTGCCCTAAATCCCTGGCCTGCAGCATAAGCGTCAGCCCACAGGGACATTGAGGAGACAGGAGAGGGACCAGGGAATGGAGCAGAGAAGTAGATTAGGAAGCTCCTCTTAGAAGCTAAAGTGCTTAGAAATTGAATGTCAAAACTCAGCCAGATTTCATGTCCCTAAGGGCACCTTTACTCATCTGGACAAATATTAAGTTCATTTCTACACTGCTCTCCTAGAATTCACATGTGAGTTAGTTCAGGAAACAGAGGTGAGCCCAAGGTATTTTCTCCATAATTTCTCCTTAACACTCTATTCTGGCAGGGCTCCTCTTGTTCTGGTCTGCCTAGCATAACCTATTGTCTTCCTTGGCGAACAGAGCAGGTGCTGCTACCTCTCATCTGTGACGTCTGGGCTTGCAGCATCCAGTGCTAGGCTATCAAGCACTTGGTCTCACTGCTCATTGACGGTTTCCTACAGTTCACAGGCTCACAGAGACTCCAAAGTTAGGTGGTGGTAATCTGAACTTGCGCAAGTGAATGAAAGGTTACAGAACCCACTCTAGGTTTCTATTATAGAACAAAGGAGGATAATAATAGCACATGCCTATTTAGTTCCTTCGATAAAATGCAGGCAACAAACAAAATCAGATAATAGTTTATAGTTATTGAGCATTTTCTTACTGCTAAATGCTACTTTGAGCTATCTGTGGGCATATGCACAGCCCCCTTAAAACTTACAATATACCAGAAGGTAGATTCTAGTATGAATTCTATTTCACAGGAGGATTGAAGGCCGATAAGGGTTATGTACTACCTTAAGGTGCTTAGCCTAGAAGAAATATGGTAACCACTGCAGCAATACTAACTATGTTTTGGGGCACAGTGAGCTGTGCTGCAGAAGCAGCATATTTTTAAGCACTGGCTTAAAAATGTATGTCTAATCATATTCTTATAGCTCCTGGGCCATCTCTGTGCTCCTCATGCTTCCATCTTAAACAAAACAAAACAAAAACCTGAAATAACTTGCTGGGACTATACAGTCATTGCTGGAGTGAGCAGAGCTTTTCCCCCTTTCCTTTCTGAGTCAGATCCTTTGAGTACGACCATTGTTGATGATAATATATATCAATTTTGCTATAACATAGCAGCTTAATACATTTTGTTAAGTCAAGCTGACACTGTGGAGAGTTTTCTACTCATATATATTAGAGTTCTTATTAAAAATAATATAGGTTTCAGCTTCTACACATAGTTACTTTGATATATTCTTTCCAATTCTTCAGGAGATGGGAAGAAGAAAGGACTAGCAGAAAGAACTGGGGTGTTTGATGTTCAGCCTCAGAAGTTCATTTCTTGAAGTGAGGCCAGCCAACATAGCAGCTGCTTAATAAGAGAACCAAGGTCCACAGAATCATTCTAGGTTCCTATGCTAAACTTCATGGCCATCTATGAAAAAGTATAGGCAAACAAACAAATACACAAGCTCAAGTCTCTTGTGTATGTTTTAGTGTCCAGACAATGGAAGGGGACTTCTTGACGGCTGAGACAAAGGGTTAAAAATGATGAGTATCTCTCTTGACCTGGACTTTTTGTAACAGCGTGTTCATTTTCATGAACCAGGGATTGATATTGTTTATAAGACTACTAAGCGTGATATACACAGCTGAGAGCTGTCTAGCCAATGTGCTCCGAAGGTCACAGAAGATCCTCCTCATACTTTCCATTTATCGTGAAAGTTTCCATTGAAGGTGTGCACCTGCTGCAAAGCTGAAGGAAGGGTGTCCTTGCCAGTGAAGAGCCATTTTGACCAAAAACTGCTTTTCTTCTGAAGCCTTTTTATTGGAGCCCTCTCATCTTTGGCACCTCCATGATCATCTCTCATGGAGAAAAGGATACCTCAATGGCACATTTTTCTGGGCTGTTTTCTGAAAGCCCGTTTCCCCACAATCCACATCTTTCATCATGTTCTTATTTGCCAATCTCCCTATATACTGATTGAGAGCTTAAATCTCCAAGCTTGGAGAGATTTACTCTGCACTCCTGGGATGACCTCCAATCCATAGCACTGGGGTCCCTACAAAATTAAAGGTTCACCTCCTGTGTCAGAGGATGGAACATAGCAACACATTTGAGACATCCTAGAATCATCCAACTCTGTCCAACAGCTGAGCTGGCCTACATCCATCTGGCTCATATCCCAGGACAGTGGAGGCAGGCCATCCACCCTGTGCAGAGACTCAAGGCTGTCTGCAGTTAAAGAGGGGGTGTTTTGTTCAAGGGAAAAAGATTTCCTGAAAGTGTCCTACTTTATGCAATATGGCCAACAGTACATTCTACATCAATCTAGAGAAACAAAGTTACATGGAAAGGCACTGCCCCAGTATGTCTTATACAGGTATTACGAAAACACATTCAGGATACACACACATATATGAAATAAATCCAAGAAGCCAAATTCAGGTCTATTGATATGTATCAAAAAAAAAATCTATGTCTGTGCTAACCTGGAATCTAATTTCCTGTCCTAGCATCTCTGTTTAATAAAATAAGAGAGCTTGCCTATCTCAAAGCACTTATTTTTTATTCAGGTGAAGCCTCCTCTCCTGCACTGGTCATAAGGTTATGCTCTTACTTGCTTCCTAGAGACTGAAAGAGTTGACTCCTGGATCTATTCTTGACCAGCTTACTTCAGGGGAGACTGAAGAGCTTCACTGTGTTTTAGTTTCCATGTCATTTGTCACTGGTACCTCCTCATGCATGAAAGTGCAGGGGGATTTAAGGAGTTTGCATTTGCTCACAGGGTCTCCTCTGCTGGAACACTGCCTACCATGCTCCTTAACTCAAGCTGCCATGGAAACACAGCCCTCCTCACTCCCAGGCACCTCTGTCTTCCATAAAACAACATGGCAGCATGGAATGCTCTATTCAGAAGTCTTGTCCTAAACGTGTATGGCATTCACAGGGCAGGGCATTTCAAATTCTGCATCTACAAGCAAGCTTTTAAAAGCCTGGTTTTGTAAGAAGCCATCACTGGAATTACCATGGCATCTCCTACAATCATAAAGAAAGAAATCAATAAAATATTACTATATAAATTTGAAGAAAATTGGGCTCTGAGCTTCATTTTAAATGTTTTTGCTATTTCAATTTCCATGTCTCAGCACTTTCTTACTTTAGTACATTTAAATTTTAAAAAAGATTTATTTATTTTATATGCATGAGTGCTTTATCTATATCAGAGCTACTTTTATCTTGCTGTGAAGATCCACCATGACCCAGACAACTTATAGAAGATTTTGTTGGGGGCCTTGCAGTTCCAAAGGGTTAGAGTTTGTAACCATCATGGCAGGGAGCATAGCAGCAGGCAGGCATGGAGCTGAAGCTGTAGTTGGAAAGTTATATCTTTCTTCACAAGTATCAGTAAAGAGAGAGGCAGAGAGAGAGAGAAACAGACAGACAGAGAGAGAGAACTGAAAATGGTGTAGCCTTTGGAAACATCAATGTCCCCATATCAATGTGACACACCTCCTTCAACAGGATCATACCATTAATCCTCTCCAAACAGTTCCACAAAGAGGGTCAAATGTTCAAATAAATAAGACTATGGGGGCACTCTCATTCAAACCACCACAGTCTACATGTGTGTATGCCCTCCATGTTGTGCCTGGTGCCCACAGAAGCACCAGGTGGGAAAAGCCACCCTAAATCTGAGCCACACCTTCCAGTGGCAGCCCACATATAAAGAACTTAGAAGGAGAGTTTTGTTCTTTGTCTGCTTGTCCTCAATCTTAATGACCAGTTCATCTATCTTGTGGATGAGGGATAGATTTCTTCACTGGTGTTAGAACCTACTTCTTCAGGATGCCAACACAGTCCAAAGATTAGCTGAGATATCTAGCCTCATGGATGGAATAACTACTAGATTCTTTGTCTTTCCATCAGGAGATGGTCATTGTTAGACTAGCTAGATCCCACCCTGTGAGTGCTAATAAATACCCTTTTGAGATACATATTCATTATACATATAATAAATATATTATAAATAATGTATACACACTCATTCTATCAGTTCTGTTCCTCTAGAATACCATAACTGATACATTATTAGAACTAAAACTCATGAAAGTACTCCAAAGTTGAACTAGAGAATCGCGAGACTCCTTCATCTGGTTAAGATGTACATTGAGGCTCAATATGTAAATTAGAATCAGTTAGTACATTGGGACTCCTGTAATAAAGTACTATAGACTAGATGTCTTGAGAATCAGATGGAGCTGATTTTTTCCAGTGATAATATACCCTTTGGATTCAGTCTCAGCTGGGGATGCACTTTCTAGTTCATAGATGGTGTCTTCTAGCTATATTTCCACATGATAGCAGCAAGGTAGGCTTCTGGGCTTGTTTTTAAAAAGAGAAATAATTTAATATGTAAGATCCAGACTTTGTGACTAAATCAGTCCAAATGGACCTACCTACTGTCACCATATTTGGAGAATAGTTACCAATATGTGCATGGGAGGAGACACAGACACCCAGACCATCATAACAGAGTGACATTGGTGAGCATAGAACACTTTGTGAGTCCTAAATGCTTTAAAGACATTGTCTCCTTTCAGATAAAGGCTTTATTTTCCTTTTTTACAAGTAAGAAAACTGATGCATAAGTCACCTATGGTTCAGCTTAGATGAACCATAGATTCAGATAACCTATGGTTATCTCATTTGATAATTAAAAACAAGGAAGTCTGGCTTTACACCCTACAATCTTAACTACTCCTCTCATTTGCCTTGCTGACATACTAACAGAGAGACAACCCTTAGACCCAAAATCAAGTCCTGTAGAGAAATATCCTAATTTAACCCACAAGGAGTGATACCCTTTTATGACTCCTTCTGCTTGAGTGCAAGTGGAACTTGAGCTTTAGCTGTAGATGACCTAATATTGCTAAGTTAATGGAAGAGTTTCTCATGGTGTTAGAGCATTTTATTAGAGTTGGTGTTACCATCCTGCACTGAGAATTCTCCCTACTAAACCTGGAGAATGAAACTAAAATGCAATTGAGGGTCTATGCAAAGGCCACATGGTAAGGTGTTAAATAATTCAAGTTCAGTGCAAGGAACCAGGCTCTGAATATCTGGCAGAAAAAAAAAATGGAGCTTCATTCTTACAACACCAAGGATCTAAAGCCAGCCATCAGTCACACAAGCTTAGAGAGAGCCTCAGGCTCCAGGTGAGAATGTGGCCTACCTAACCCTGGCCCAAGCCAACCCTCCTGCCTCCTAAATGCTATATGAAATGTACCTTATAAGCTGTAGTTTTGTCATCATTTGTTGATTTTCCTGTTGAGATGGCCAGTGTTCTGGCTTGACTTTATTTCATCAACCTCCTATAAATCTATCCATCTCCAATCTTCCTCAATTTTTTCTAATGTAGTCATTGTTATTATTATTATTTTGTTTATTCACTTTGTATCCTGGTTGTAGCCTCCCTCATCTTTTCCTCTTCCTCCCCTATCCATTTCCCCTAGTCCACTGATAGGAGATGTCCTCCTTTCCTACTGTCTGACCTAGCCTATCAGATCCCATCAGGACTTCCTGGATCTTCTTCCTCTGTGGGCTGGCTAGATTGCCCCACCAACGAGAAGTGATCAAACAGCAGGCAACCGAGTTCATATCAGAGACTGTCTCTTCTCCTCTTACTAGGGAACCCAAATGGAAACTGAGCTACCTATGGGCTACATCTGAGCAGGGGTTCTAGGTCCTCTCTATGCATGGTATTTGGTTGATACATCAGTTTCTGCAGTCCCTCCTGGGCTTAGTGGTGTTTTTGTTTGTTTGTTTGTTTGTTTGTTTTGTTGTTGTTGTTGGGTTGTGTTTTTTTGGCTTTTTGGCTTTTTGGCTTCTATCTTCCCCTTCTTCCATAAGATTCCCTGCACTCTATACAAAGTTTGGCTGTGAATCTGTTTCTGCTTTGATCCCCTTATGGGTGTAGTCTTTCAGAGGACATCTGTGGTAGGCTCCCATCCTATTCCCTCTCTTCTACCATGTCCAGTGTCTATTCTGTTTTTCCTTCTATGCCATTCTCTAACATCAAATGTAGCAACAGCATCTTAAAATCTGGAGAATGAAGCCAAACTCCCCAATCAATTATAAAAAGTCTTATTTGCTACAAACAATTGCCATTAACTCTATGGACTCTATCTGAAAGTTAAGGAAGTCAATTTTTGTGTCTTAGTGTTCTCACATGTAAATATTAGAACTAACACCTATGTCACAGTATCATTGAGAGGGATTAGACTGAATGATATAAATAAAGTTATTAGCATAATGCTGAATACAGAGTGAGAATTAAAAAAAGTATTTGGTACAGTCACAATCAGCTGTGAAGCTTGTATTTGCATTTATGGACACTTATTTAGTGAACAGAAAGTGAGGAAGGATGGGGATCACAGAAACAGTGGCAATAAAGACTGACCTGAGGCAGTAGAGCTTAGGATGATCGTGGAAGGATGGGGATGTGTTTTCCAGGTGGGAGGACAAGCTGGCCAAAAAGACAGATACCTGAAATAGCAAGCCAGGTGGGGCTGAATTCCACCCGGGACAGAGTTTACAGAAGAGAACAAATTGAGAGCTTTTCTCCTTTCTTTTCCCAGCATCCACCTATCTTCTCCAATCAGGATAAGAAGAAAACTCACACCGGTAGCTGACTGTGTGCCAGAGACTGGCTGAAGAACCTCACATTTTACTGAATCCTGTCCAACGAAGTGGGCATCACTGTTACCTACATTGTGCAGACCACCTAAGTGAAACCAAAAAGTGGAAAGTATTTGTCCTGGGGTCATAGAACTATAAGGAGGTAAGTCTGAGATTTGAAGCCAAACAAAGGGAAAGAGAGAGGTTTCTCTCTACACTGTATGCATTTCCAAACCTACGCACACTGACAGACACAAGCAAACAATCAAGAAAGCAAACTAAAGGCAGGCATAATAATTTGTTTGCCTAAGTTAGTCTGTTAAATAAAAAAAAAATGAAAACCTAGAAAGGATTTTTTAGTTCACAGTAAAGTGTGAAGTAGTTGGCCAAAGGCTAGACTTTAAAAGGCATCAAAAATGAGCTTGAATTGTGTCAGTGAATATATATGCACAAATAGTACACACATGTACATGTGTTTGCTTATGTATGTATATGCATGAATATTTGCATAGATGAGTAAATCTTGGGGATTTTCATGTAGCAGAGTAACTCATTTGTTTCTGGAGATGTGTCCCCTGGTGCTATGGGTATAACATTTAAAATTAAACAGATGTGGCCTTCCAGCTGGATATGATTTATAAACAAAAACAAAAACAAAAACAAAACAGCCTTTTCTAAGACTTGAGAAAATACAGAAGAAATTCTCAGACAAGGTTCTCAGTGAATACTTTGCAGTTCAATAAAAAGAAAGAATAATATTTAAAGTGAGCAAAATAACAGCTAGTAATGTCTATATGAGAAAGTACTTGGTATAGAATACAGATAATGAATTCAAAAGGCCTAAGGTCACTAGACATATTTTGCTTTTGAATTTTCAAAACATGCTTCTAAATATATCTAGCTTTCACACATAATTTTCTCTTTTCATCATTTAATATGTATTTCTTGAATGCCTACCAAATGTTATGTACAGTGTTCCTTGCCTTTGGGGATGTCAGAGAGACATGACCCTACGTGAAGCTTACTTTGTAGCACAATAGAAGAGACAATGCATTATACATTTAATAAAGCTACATGATGGGTTATATAGCTGTGACATATGGAAGAATAAAGACAGAGGATCATAAAAGAGCATATTGGTTAATGAGGAGGGGGTGCAGCATGACCCGTTAGAGAGGATGAGGGGTGTGGGAAAATGTAAAGATGGTGCAAAAACAGGCCATTAGGTGCCCGGCATGAGAACCTTCTAGATAGAGAATACCTAAGACAAAGGTCAGGGAAGAAGTTGTCTGAAGAGTTTAAGGCACATCAAGTAGGCCTGTGGGGGCTCACACAACAGGCCCAGGGCCACAAAGGGATGGGAGGAGAGGAAGCAGAGGCAGGCCATGCAGGTCACATACAAACCTCTGCCCCTCATTGAAATGGAGAGTCACTGAGAAGATGCAACAGAACTGTCCCAATTTGACGCATGCTTGCAGAGGCATGATGTACTATCCCAGGGAGATGGTGGCCCAGGTCTAGAAGCTTCCGTACACTGGTTAAGAGAAGTGGTGGTGGTCAATGTTTCACTGACGGTCTTCATGCGGCGTGATTCCTATAGACTGCTTAGAGCTAAAAATTTACTCTTGGGTCCTGTTATTCATCCCCTATATTGTTTTAAAACTTTAAGCCCATGTTATGACTTATAAAGTGCTTCTCAGTTGGTACAGTCTTTGTCCTTATCTACACATGATGAACCTCCTTGGCTGATTTTCCTTTGCAAAGCATCGTCACAAACTCAGTGTAACTCCAACAGAGCTCTTCTTTTATCCTTGCATCTTCATTCCCAGAAAAGGAGCCATCATCTCAGCCCACAGAGCAGAGGCTTTTTCCTCGAGAAAATTCTGTTTCCTTGCCAATATTTGCTGCTGTTGAGCTTCTGCTATGTTGCCGCTCACACACTTGATAGGATCAAGACACTTACATTATTAAAGTAAGGTCTAATTTGATGAAGCTCATTATTGTTTAACACACTGATGACACTAAGGAAAGCTATGGTCTAGTTTTGCTGAGGGATTTTAGTTTAATTGTCCAAAGTGAAATTGGCCTTCTGGTTCTTACATTTGCCCTTTTGAAATGTATGTACACATATTCATACATACATACACACCTATTCATGTATATATTTATGTGTACATGTGTGTGCATGCATGTGTGTATATATCCCAGAATTTAGCTTGAACGTTGTTGAGATTTTGTTGCTGTTGTTGTTATTGTTATTGTTGTTTATTGTTTGGCCTTGCTTTCAGACATGGTCTCACGTAGCACATCGTGGGCTGGAAACCATTATAGAGCCAGACTCACCTTAAACTACTAACCCAACTGCTTGACATTAGGAGTGTGCCACTATGGTCTGCTTGGATGATGCTTTGCATCATTCTAAAATAATTGAACCCAATGAAAACTTGTAAAACCTGCTTGCAATTTTTTCTCTCTTTTCCCACTCTCCTGATTTTTATTGAACTAATAAAGATTCCCATAACCATTTATTTCCCTGCAGGCTTAAAACTATCAATCCCTTCAAACACCTTACTCACATTTAACTTCATATTCATTTAACTTCATATTCCTTTCTTAGGATTCCTGAAGATTTTCAATGTTTCTTTTTTCATTCTAAAATGTGTTAAGAACCTCAGTATATGTAAAATAACATAACACTACCATTATGCTACTGGTATCTATTTTTCTACCTTATCTTCAAAACACTAAGGACAGTGTGTGTGTGTGTGTGTGTGTGTGTGTGTGTGTGTGTGTGTTTGTGCATGTGTGTGTGTGTGTGTGTGTGTGTGTGTACGTGATATATGTATGTATTTGTCCCCGCTTTATGCCTCTCTCCCATACTCACTTTTAGCTTTCTTAATGCATGCATGACAATGAATCCTTGGGTATTGTTCCATAAGTAGTGAGTAAGCAATATGTGACCAAAATATAGTTCCACAAAAACTCTCACATGGGAACAAAGATTGAGCTGTGCATAAGCATCGAGGTCACCAGTGCATCCCTGAGGATTTGGAATGTACAGTTCTGCTGCCATCTGCACACTTTTCTCTATGCTAAGCCAACACTCAGCCAGACTCCAGTTCATCAGGGGTGAGCTGTTTGCTCTCTGCTAACTCTGTTTTCCTCTTTCTCTTTCATGATTTAGAATGTCACTGCTATATTTCAAGCTATGGATTTGTTTTCATGTATCGAGCCACAACCTTCAGCATGTTATTTTGAGCAAGGTCCAAGAGTTTCTAAACACACTCAGCTACTACATAATGCTTTTTTTTTTTGTACCACTTGTATCTGTATTTCCTTCTAGAATACTACTATGTAGACATAGGTTTGAAATTATGGATTATACTCCATTTACTTAATGACTTTATTTCTTGTAATCTACTATATATGTTCATTTAAATATTTTCAAGTTCTAAGTTTATTATGGATTATGGTCTCTCAAGGAACAAGACAGAGAGATGTATATTACAGAACTGATCAACCTGATTATGGAGATTGGGAAGTAAGTCTTCTGTGCGCAAGCAGGTTAGAGACCCAGGGGAGCTGGGCACAAATTACGTCTGAGGGTAGTCTGCTAGGCAACTTCTTTTTACTTAAGGTTAGTTTTTGTTTGTTTGTTCTGGTTTGTTTTTTTATTTTTTTTCTTTCTATTTGGACCCTTCTGGCTGTTTAAGAACTATACATTCTGTTACAGGAAACTAACCTTATCTAAACTTTCCTAATTCCAATGTTTATGTCATTCAAAAACACTCTCAGAACTACTACATAAAAACTGCCATCACATTAATTTGGCTCTCTACATGATTTAAGTCCATTCATGTCATAATTGCATATCCTGCAGAATGAATGCCATTCAATTATTTACTTTGTGACATCTTAAATATACTTATATTCATTATTTAAAATAATACAAATTTTACTTTACAAGGACAGATTGATAGTGGAATTAGTCATGGTGGTCTTCTTTCTTGACATTTCTTTACCATGGGGTTCAGAATTATTTCCCCAGCCTCACTTTAGCCTGTCTCTGTTCTCAGCTTTCTACTGAAGACCCCTGAACAGTCTCACATTGATTCTTCAAATTCATCTGGGAATCTTGTTTTTTTTTTTTTGAGACATTTTTATTTCTCTTCTTATACTCTGTTTTCTCTTCAGATCATATAAATCTTTCGCCTTTTATTTTTTTTCCCTCCTATCTTCACAACTTCCTCTAAAACCATGATCCCAGAGATGTTCTGCAAAAGATTATGTCAGCCTCCTCTTCTTGGCTGTGGAAGAGACACGGAGCCTGCCTCCTGTCTCCAATCTAATACCACTGTTCCCACTTACTTCCAAGTCCAAGTTCTGTCTACCACCTCTTACTTTCACCCTAGCAATGATGACTGTGGCTTCTAGCTACACAAATGCAGTGGCCAATGATCTGTTCAAGAATAACATAGAAAGTAAGACAAACTTGTGAAACTTCAAAGACTTCAGGATTTTTGTGATGGGAGTGGCCAGGCCCAGAAAAACCAAACCACGATCAAGTGAGGGTGGCTTCCTGGAAGCCATGTGTATCCCTGGAGACTTTCCTCTCCTTGACATTAGAGGTGCCTGTGCAGTGCTTGGCAAGGCCTCAGTGCTGCAAGACAGAGAACCAGCAAAGATAACAAAGATATCATGAGGCGGAAGTTTCTATTTTAAGTGGAATGTTGCAGCTTCCAAGGCAGTGAGGACTTTCAGAGAGATGATCTGTGAGAGAAGGGGGTTAAAGGAAATGCACCTTACTCTGCGCCTCATCCAGGACTTCCTGTCCGCCCTCCACAATACTAAAGTGTCAGGGCAGATAATTCTTTATCGTGGTTGGAGCAGGGTAGAAGGGGCACACCTGTTATTTACAATAGGGTGTTTGGAAACGGCCTAGCCTCCATATACTAGATATCGGTGACAACTAAACTACCTTCTTGCAAAGCTAAGCTTTCCATCTCTTCTCAGTATCCACTACAGAGCAAAGCCACCCCACCTGAGACTTTACTCTCTTGAACTGCTTGAGAAATTCTTGAGTAAGAAAAGTAAGAAGACAAGTGCAGGAGGGGTGGGGGGATGAGAGGATAACCAAATAGAAATTCAAGTCATGAGGTAAGAATGAGAGAACAGAATTAGAGAATAAATGATTGCTGAGAAGCGGGATCTTAGCAAAATCTATGGCTGTTGTTTCTTACCTCTAGAGAGTTGTACATAATGAGTAAGATTGTCCAGTCTAGTCTGAGCATGATGACTCAGTAGCCTAGGCTGAAGGAGCCCAGGCAATGATTGGAGGTGATACAGTCTTTAGAGCTGCCTGCCAAATAGCAAAGGAAATCACACCTCAAACAAAGATAATATTATCCTACCACAATGTAGGGCAGGCAAGATGGCTCAGTGGGTAAACATACTTACTGTCAAGTCTCATGTTCTGAGTTTAAACCCTCAGATGAATAGAGTAGAGGAAGCACCCAACTACTGCAATTTGTTCTCTGACTCTCACATGTGCATGATGCTCTTACACAACTCACTTAAATGTAATTTAGAAATTTTAAGTGTATTTAAATACAATATCCTTTATTCATAACCACTTAAAGTGTCTACCAAATAGAACCAAGAGAAAAATAGAGCCAAATAAAATGGATTTGCAGGTGACCTTAGTATTTGGAACTCTTAAATACGAGTGCTAAGAAAAAATACCAATCAAGAAATCAATACTATGAGGTGATTAAAGTAGATGGTAAGTTAGAAGATCTTTATCTAAGATGGTCAACTGTGTTCTCAATGGCAACTTTATCACACACACACACACACACACACACACACACACACACAAAAAGAAACCCTGTTAAGTAATAAAAGAGGGATTTAGCAGTAGATGGGACACTCATAATGAAACGATGCTAATGTGGAAGGAGACTTAATAAAAATATTCAGACTGAATCAAGAAAAGAAATAAGATGGAATGTGCAGAATTGACATAGTCATTGTGTGTAACCTGGTGCATGTGGTCTAGCCAGAACCAGACACAAAGAGGGAAATTCAAAAAATACACGGCATGAAGACAACAGTTTGGATGATGTTCTAAACCTATGGATTTTCTAAAATACTGAACGATGTAACCTTATGCATTATGAAACACTACAAACCGTGAATACATTGTGTAAAAAGAAAGGAAACAGGGTGATTAACACTGCTATATTCTGGACAAACACAAATAAAAGGGAAATCTGTATTAGGGCAAAGCAGGAAACAGTGATGCATGCCTGTGGTCCCAGTACTGGAGACCTAGGCAGAAGGGTGATGAGTTCCTGGTCAGCCTGGGCTCCAGAGTGAGACCCTGTTTAAGAACTAGCAAAAAGAATGGTACATACATTCAAAGGAAACACTCATGTTGGGTGCTGGAGAGGCATGGTGGGCTAACTTTCATTCAGAACTTCGCATCCCACAGAAACACGCATCCGGTGCGATGACATTATAACACAGTTAAAGAGTAAAATCCCAGAGAGTCTGTCACAGTAAATATGCATTGAAATAAGTGTGAAGGGAGGTTTTGGGCAAAATTGAAATGACACTAGATAATAATATGAAAGTGGAAGAAAGAATGGAAAGTGACTCCAAAGGCAATTATATGGGCAGATAGAAACTTTTGTTCATTTTCCTATATATCAGTAATACATCGTGGGACTACTATATTTGTTGAATTATAACACAAAAAAAGAGTAGTAAAGATAAGATGGCATGAGTAGAGGTTAAGGTGGTCTATAAAACAAAACTGATCTACAAGGTGGGGAAATGACCAATAAATAGTGGCCTTTGTTTGCATTTGCTCTGACCCTAATGGTCTATCACATAATTAGTGGCTTAAAGCAACGTTTATTATCTCACAGTTCTAGAACCTGGAAGTCCAGAACAGGACAGCCATGCTGTTTGTTTGTTTGTGTGTATGTATGTGTGTGTTTTATTTTTTGTTTTTTTTTCCCTGGTGTTCTATAGGGCAACGTATAGCAAGTGACCTAGTTTGCTTTTTCTGATTCCAGAAGCACCAGATTTTCTTGGCTCATGACCCTACTTTCATGCTTGCTAAGATTTCTATTCCTGCCTCTCCTCTGACTCTGACATTCTTATTACTTTTCCATAAAGATAGTCTTTGTAGGAGGCATGAAGTTCCTTCTGCTCACAGATAAGCACTTGAGGAACCTGGAAGGTTAAACACACAGGGTTGTTTGGTCAAAGGAAAAGATGCATAACCCTGTTATCCAACCAGATGGCTGGGAGCAGACATGGTTAATAGCCTGCTGACTTACACTATCTGTGTGGCCACAGTGGATGCTCCTCCCAGACTGCTATCATAATGTTGCTTTTCCTCATTTGAACTATAAACCCATCTTTATAGAAGGGGTCACCTGTATTCCACAAAGGGTTTTGATGTAGTCACAACTGATGTTTATTTACCGTACTTTGTTACTCAAGAAGATTTATGCATACTTCATTGTGCACACAGAATTGACTTAATTACGATCGGGAAAACTTTCACCAAATTGTGTTGTGCTTGTATATGTCTAAAATGAACTACTCAAGGTCAGACTCCTGAAGTTTGACCCACCTTGAAACAGATTACCTCTTTGCCTCCCACCAATCACTGTTACTCTGCTGGACGTGGTGGTTACAGGGATCCCAGAAATGTCTGACAATATTGGGCCTAGTAAATAATCCAGAGTAAACTACTATCTTGCTTTCTTTGATTTAATTCCATTTGCAAAATGATTTTCTCTGTAGAAAAAAATATGTTTGCAAATCTAAACACCAGGGTGTAAATAACTTTGGTTAGGAGAGGTGTTCCTTAGTTTGCCTGCAGCCGTAGACTTTCTAACCTCAAACTTTGTAACTGTCCCACATGCAAAATATGTCCAACCTAGTCCCACATCCCCAACAATCTTACTTATGTTTACATTTCAGCAGCAATCACTTCTGCAGCAACTTCCTTTTTCTTCACTGTGACGATCAGTTCCGGTTAGCAGGTTTAGTTCAAGGAGGCATAGAAAGGGCAAATGAGTGCTGGTTTCATGTTGGTTCACTAGCCCGGTGAAGCAGCAGCATTGTTTGGCACATTGGAAATAAAAAGGTTTTTGTGGAGAATTTTGGCGAGTTCACATCAAACCTTAGCTTATGAAGAGGAGACAAGAGGTAAGATCCAGAGCTACACAGAGTGCCAGTATTAGCAAAGAAGTCACGGTTTGGTGGTTGACTTAGGAGAAACACAGACTGATTGAAAGCTGTGGCAGACAATATGGAGGCTGGTCTCATTTCTGTAACTAAATAACAAAGCACGTTTTACTGCAGCCTTAAAGCACCTTGCCAGACAGAAAGCAGGAATTAAATATCAACAGGCCCTCTCCTTGCCTTCTCCAAAGGACCAAAACTCTGTGGGATATATTTGTCTTTATTACCCCAGAACCTGCTGCCATCACTGTAAAACTCTTCTAAAGCCTACAACATAAAACCAAATCTCTTGGCTCAGTATGTAAGATGTTGCTTTTAGATTCTCTTGGCTTTTCCATTCATTCCTCCCTGGCGATCATCCACACCCCTCATGTGTGCTGAACTATGGGCGTTTCTTGAACACCCCATCCCATGACTTTTGAGCATGTTTGTACATATCATTGTCTAATTTTTTTTTTTTAATTTCATTTTATACACGAAGATTTCCCACCCACCCTTCTCCACTTATCTCTTCTTTTTATTCTCTCGTTTCTTCACAGAAATTAATCTGTTATATATAAGTGTATATTTATGGTCATTTAAATCAAAGTCTATGGTTGCAGAACTTCTAAAATGTTGCAGTTTTGTTTGTCTGTATAATCAGTATACCAAAATTAGGTGCGGGTATTTTTCAAATATTTGTCATATGTTTCTCAAATCATTCTTACACATCAGTATATCTTAGTATTCATCAAAGAAACTGAAAAACAATATGCACTTTAAAATTGTATACTATATATGAGAAAAATTGAATGACCTTAAATATTAATGGTGAAGTTATATTAAAAATGCATAAACGTAATAGTTATAAAATCACCAACAGACTTAGAGGAGAGACCACGTGTCTTGAGTGTAGAATAGACATATGAAACTGACCATGATGAAGTAACTCTTCCGCTTTCCACAATTAAGAAACTGAGCAAACCTTAAAGACACTGAACACGAAGCACAGGACTGCAATTTCTGAGGAAAGGCAAACAACTAAGCTATCACTGCCCTTGTCACACTCAATAGAGGTTGGGACTACTGGCAACAGAACCCATTACTGATCATCAGTTTGTCTGAGTTGAGGCAATAGAGGTCAGAATTCCAGAAAACAAACAAACAAACAAACAAAAAAACACTACAATTTGCAAGTTAAAATATGAGAAGAGAAAAAGATGACACCTAAAGACATTCCCTCCAGGCAATCTTTAAACCTGGATCTGAGTGGCTGCTTGATATACTGTGAGGCAGCTACCTGAAGCTGGAAAAAATATACCAGAAGGACAGTAGGATATTGAATTTCAAGGGTTTCAAGGATATGGGAAGCGTTAGAGAAGGACCTAACAATTAGGATGCTCAAAATGATACTGTCTTCACAGGACTATAGAAATGGCTCAGTAGTTAGAATGAATGCTGCTCTTGCACAGAACCCATGTTCCGTTGCTAGCACCCACATTCTAGCAGCTCACAAACACCTGTAATTTAGCTCCAAAGACTTTCATGGTCTCTCCTGCCCTTCGCAACTACCTGTACTCACATGTACACAGATACCACATAGACACAAATATATACACATAATTAAAACTAAAGATAAATCAAAAAAATTACACTGTCTTGAGCCCAGTTTAGCAAATTTGAAACCAGATCTTATAAGTTTTTAACATATCACTTAATAAAAGCAAAAAGCAAGCTCAAGATTCCCCAAAGACAGTAAGAAAAATTCAACAGCCAAAATTATAAAAGACCACAACATCCAGAATATCATAAAAATTAAAGAATTAAAAGAAGCAGTTTTGTTCAGTGAACAATCAAAAGGAAAACTGATCAATAGGTAAAAACTAAAAGAAAGATAATAGAATTTACAGAAGGAACACACATATATCTATTATAAATATTCTACATACATTTAAGAATGTAAAAGGAAACATGACCCTGATGAGCAGATACACTTGAGTAAAAAGTTCCATTGGAATAATCTAAATGAGTATATATACCATGTTCATTGATATAGACACTCAATGTCTTATATTTGTTGATTCTTAAAGCAGTCAAAGATGATTTTGTTTGATCGCTTGCTTGCTTGTATTTTGGTTTTGTTTTGTTTTAATTTAATGGTAATTTGTTATATAGGTATATTAATTTATGTATTTACTTATACTTTAATTGTATTTATTTACTTTGGTCAGTGTGTGTCTGTGTGTGTCACAGTATGCATGTGGAAGAGAAAAATTGGGTGAATCATTTCTTTCAGCCATGTAAGTAAGTCCTTTCATACTTCGTGGCAAATGCCTCTACCATCTTGTTGGCTTGATGTTACCATTTATGTAGTAATTCAAACAACATATAATAAAAAAGTTCTGAAAAAAACAATAAAATTAGAAAGCTTACACTGTTAAACTTGAGTTCTATAAATCTATGATTATTATTATCATGGATGTTTTATTACAGTAAAGATAATATATGGAGAGAGAGAGAATGTGTGTGTGTGGAGAGAGAGAATTACACACATATATTCAGAAATTACTACATACATGGAATGTTTCCAGCTCTAAACACTCACCATAAATCAAAACTATAAAGTGTGAAATGTATTTGGTAAATCAATCACAAAGTTTAAAAAATATAAGTCAGTCACTTCAAAGTTGAGCATTAAATTATAATGAAAGGGAGAAGCAAAGGGAGTGTGGAGGAAAGGAGAAAGAGAGTATGTGCTTATGGATATGATGAAATGACAAAAGCAGTTCAAGATTAAGTCAAGCACAAGAGGAAACCATGCAATAATCACTGGAAGAGCACAGAGGATCCAGAACTGTACTAATGTACTTTCTTTCCTCAACACTATTACATTTTTACCAGCAAGGTAAGTGAGTGGAAAAGAATGATTTCCTCCCACTAAAGATCATGATAAAAATGCATGTATACAACAAATCATTGATCTGTAATCCCCCAAACAATTTGCAAAAAAATTAATCTGAGATGGATTCTGGAGCCAAATAGAAGAGTGAAATCTAAAGCAATATAAGGAAACACATGGTAGAAAAAAAATCTTTATAATCTTGTTGGACAAAATTCCTGTGTCATACAAAAAGCACAAACCATAAATAAAAATAAATAAACTATATTTTCTCAAAATTAAAAACATTTGCTCTTCATAAGACACTTTAAGAAAACTATAAAATTACAGCTAAAGAACGTTTTCACAGCACATACCTCAGATAAGATCACATTCATAACAGAGAAATTATTTCAACTCAATAATAAAGATACACACAATTCACATTTTCGAATGGGTGATAGATTTGACAATCACTTTACCACATAAGACAAATGACTGACAAGTGCATGCAAAGATGCTTAACATCATTAGTCATCAGTAAAATGTAAATTAAACTGCAGTGAGGCATCATTACATTCGCAGTAAAATAGCCATAATTAACAAGACTAACAATAGCAGGTGCTTGGAACCATTTAGAGGAACTGTAACTCTTCCATGTTGATGACAAGAATGCAAACTATACAGTCATCTGGAAATCAGTTCACCAGTTCCTACTGCAGAAAGATTCTCTCCAGGTGACTTGGAAGGTTGTATCTTTAGGTTTTAAACATATTATTAATACAAATGTCAAATGTTTCTGCTGACACATTAACAGAAATTTGTTTCTGAATAACCATAAATTTGGGACAAAGCTACATACCCATCAACTGGTGAATAAAGAAATGGTGGTTTGTGCACATGGTTGACTATACTTGGTAAAAAGAGCAAACTTTTGATACACGTGACAATCTATATGAACCACAAACCATAGTAAGCAAATGACACAGGACACAAAAGACTAATTACCATTGGAGTTGATGCTTTTGAAATTCTGGGGAAGCTGAAACAATAAGGTAAAATAAACATTGTGTTTCCTTGGAATTTTCTGGTTATTCTAGAGTGGGCAGAACTTCAGGGAAACATTTTGGGGTGATACAAATACTCTATATTTATATCCCAAAGGTGACAGTGGTAGCAAGACTACATATAACTATAAAAAGCTGGCTGAATTTCATGTTCTAAGGTTGCCCGTGTTTCTGTTGCTGTAAAACACTTCCCTAAAACAACTCAGAGAGGAAAAGGTTTATTTTGTCTTACAGTTCCATCACTGAGGGAAACTGAGTCAGAAACCTGAGGCAGGAGCTGGAAACAGAAACAATGGAGGAACACTGGTTACAGACTTCTCCCAGGCTCACATTCAGTTCCTGTTCTTACACAGACCAAGCCCACCAGCCTAGAGATAGTACAGCCCAGAGTGGACCAGATCTTCTCTCAATTATAAATCAAAAAAATGTTCCACAGACAGGCTATTTTGATGGACATAATTCTTCAACTAAGTTTACATATCCCCAGATGTTTCAAGTTGACAGCCAAGAATACCCATCACAACTATGATACATTTTATTGTATATAAACTGCATCTTAATAAAATAATATAGAAGAAGTGAGTAGGAATTGATATGGAAAGGTCCAATTATAGTCTTACAATCCAGACAGACAAATTTGAATTTAGTATACAGAACAATAAGGAATTAGTATACTTATGTCATAAATAAATGGCCCTCCTGGGGTTTATAAAGGACTTGGATTTTATTTTTGGCTCAGTAATTATTTTATTTACCAAGTTATAAGGAGACCCAGGGATTTCCTTAATAAAAGAAGTTAAATGTGTATTTTTCACTCTATTTATGTAATAAAACTGCACTTGGTAACGCAGAAAGATGAATGCAGGTGGAGATAATTTCCCAGACTAGTAATGAGTTAATGGATTCCCTTAAAGAGGCTGTAAATTGGCTAAATTTTACATCTCACATTCAAATCTAACAGGAGCAGGAGGAAAATGCACCTGCAGATATAATAAATATCCTTTGACCCAGCAGTCTAAAACAAAACTTAAATAGAAAACTTCATCCCTGTTTGTTCCCCTTAACAGAATTTTCCTGCTATGACATAATGAGTGTTCTGATCATGCCAGACCAGATGAAAGTGTGATTCACAGGTGCATCATTTCTCCCTTGGAAGAAGTTGCTAAACCATGAAGGGCATGTCAGAACCACTATCATGTTTTTCTGAACACCAAGGAGTTCACCAGAAAGAAAGCAGTGCATGCATATCAAATCAATCCAGGCTAGTGCACAATTTCATTAACTATTCAGCATTATGAATTACTCCATGTTTTACATATAGGATTGGATCCCCTTTGGGACTTAAGTAGTGTGAAATACTTGTTACAGAGAACCATTGGGGATGAAAAGGCTCCATCTAATTTTTGTTGACATAGAAGTGCTATGAAATGACAAACACATAGCAACTGCCAAGAAATTACCTTAAACATTGAGTTGTCTGAGATATCCCCCCCAAAAAAATCCTTGTACATAATTAAAAGAAATTATTTATGGCACGTATAACAAAACTAAACTCCTTCATATAGTAGGAAACGAACATGAGTAAACAAGAACATTAGATAAGTAATAAAAGCATAAGATATGATAAAAAGCATAAGATATGATAAATAAAATTATATTCTATCTCCCTAGTATTTTAGAAATACAAATTAAAATATAAATTAAACAATTTTTAATCTATAAAATTGATCCAGAAGGCAAATTAAAGCTGAAAACATCTAGTATAGTAAATAATGATAAAAATGTTGCAAAGTTAAAAATTTACACCATCATTTTTGGAAACCATTTTGGCAGAATGTTTCAAAAGATTGAAGCTCATGTGCTTGGACTCATCAATTCTTTTGTAATAATACTTCTATATAAATATTGACACATGTACAATGATGTTTATTGCAGTGAAGTTTGAAGGGGAAAATACTGGATAGTCATTAGTCATTAGTGACCAAGGAGGATTATTAATTCAACCCCACCAATACTTACAGAATGCTTCATAAAAGTAAAGTAATCATACATACATGTAGAGTTATTAAAGGACCACCATTCTGCCATATATTACTATATGCTACCATATATCACTGTATGCTACCATATACTACCAAACACTACCTTTTTCTAGGTCTCAAATTTTGTACCATTCTGTTAACTATTTTGAAGTCACATTTCTCTATTGTTTTGAAAAGTTTTTTATAGGTTTAATTTTTATTTATGTGTGTGTGTGTGTGTGTGTGTGTGTGTGTGTGTGTGTTTATGCCACATGTGCGCCTGTGCTGACAGAGGCCAGAAGGTGTTAGATCCTCTAGGCTGGACTTATAAAAAAGCTGCCTAATGGTTCCAGTGTGAATGCTGGGAACAAAAAGTGGAAGAGCAGCAAGCCTTCCTCATTTCTGGTAATTTTGTAAATACAAAGAAAATTAGGAAGAAAGAACTTGACATGATTTAACCAGAGTCATTTTTATTCTTTCTCTTCTCTCCCTTTCTTGGTCCTTTCATCACCCCTTCTTCCCTTCTTTTCTCTCTTTAGTGTTTGTTGAACACTTTCCATGAACTAGCTCTATATACTATATAATAAGAGATGATATAATAAGAGAAAGATATAAAAGCAAATTTAAAATACCGTGCAGTCTGATAATATACTAGAGATCCACCCTAAAGAGATATCTAAAGTTTGAGCAGGCGAGAAAAGGAGTCAGAAGAAAAGGATAACCAGGATCTCAAAGGTAAAACAAATTTCCCAAATGAGTAATTTTAAAAGGGTCTTTTCATGAAGAAGGAACCAAAATTCAGCATTAACCAGTCAAAGTTTGCTGACCCATTTGTTTGGGAATAAAAGAGAACAACAACAAAAAAGATTCTCTATAAATTTAGGGGATAAAATGTCATCAGGATTTATTACAAGGAATAGCAAACTGCTGATCCGAAGTTGGCAAGCAGACAAAGTTTCCAAAATGAAAACCTTCTCCCCTATCAGTGGACTTGGGGAGGGGCATGCATGCAGAAAAGGGAGGGAGGGTGGGATCGGGAGGGGAGGAGGGAGGGGCTTATGGGGGATACAAAATGAATAAAGTGTAATTAATAAAAAATTTTTAAAAAGTTAAAAAAAAAAACAAGAAAAAAAAAGAGTTCAGGACGTTTTTTTTCCCTATCAGACTATGGCTTTGTTTGTTTATGTATGTTTGTGAACTTTTTTATCCTAGTTTCGAAATTTACAAGCAGCCACAAGTCTGCACAGGGCAATCATGCAGCTATCAAGCATACAATGTCTCTAATTCATAATTTATGTCCATCACAATGACGACCAGGACCTCAAAAGAACAGCAGAGGAATTCTGGGAAGAATTCTTTCTGATATTTGAGATGAGAGAAAGATGAGATTTGAAGTAATTTGTCCAACACCTCCAGGTGGGGAGCAAGGTAGGGTGCTTCCTGCTCCCAGGAAAACAGTCAGTGCCCATAGCTGCAGTAGAGCAAAGAACAGACAGAAGATGTTGTTGTTCTTGTTGTTTTGGTCTTGTTTGGTTTGGTTTTTGTTTTTGTTTTGTTTCTTTCTTTCATCGGACATTTAGTTTAGATTTTAGGGCAGAAATAACAATACAGGATTGTTGTTTTGTTTTGTTTATTATTATTACTTTGTTTTTGCTTTGTTTGTACGATTCTACCCATCTACCATTTTTACATGTACCGTTAGGAGGATGTCTAAATTCAGTCATCAACATATAACCTTATTTTCTAAAATTGATGAAAAGTATCTTATTTTAAATTGGATATGGAAGAAACATGCCCAGAATTAAAATGTGACATTAAAATTTTTATTAAATTAAAATTTTAATTTTAAACTTTAAATAACAAGGAACAAATAATTCCTAAAGCCAATCAAGTAAATTTTTAGAAGGAAAGTTGGTCACTAGCTAAGTCTACATTTACATTAGAATGATTCTAAAAGCTTTCTCCCTATTCAAACAGGATGCATTTTTTAATGTTAAACATTAGTTTGTAAAACTGAACTTTGCAGACAAAGAAAGCGGAGAGACTTCCATTTACCTTGAAGAAGAAGTGAAATGTTAATTAAACATACACTTCTTCACAAAACTTTCTGTGTGTCTCTCTTTGGTATTAAAACTCAACTTTTCCCAGCTTTAAATTAATCTTCCTTGGGGATTGTGGATTTCCCAGCAACAAGATGCTTGATTGTCTTTCTAACTTCATATTGCTTACAGAGTACCACACCTGATGTTTAGTGATGGTTTTTCTGAGTAAATTCATGGAGCATGGCGTAACAATGAATTAAAGAAGCCAGGCTTTCATACTCTGTGTGTGAAAGGCAGGCTTTGAAGAGCTCAAACATGCTTGTTGACTTTTGAAAAGAATTATGTTTTCTGTAATAAAATAAACACAATGTTCATCTGGAATATCAAACTAAGTCTACATCAAAGGGACATAAGAAAACCCGGGGCAGTACATGAACACATCCACACAATCACCTCAAGAATAGCGATGGGGATGAAAAAGTGTATGATGTCTGCAGGGAAGAAGTGAGAAATTATTCTGAAAAAAAAAAAAGCCATTTTAACATATGTTAAGTATTTATTTACTTTGTGGATGGAAATATGAAAGTCAAGGTTTTTTTCTAGTTTAATAGGTCTCTCCTCTGAGTGGTGTGAAGTGTATCATAATGCTAAGGAGATCTTTGCCTGCTACACAGTAAGCATCATTCAAAAGAAAGGGGTAATGAATAGACAGGGGTCAGTCGTGGCCTGACCAGACACTGGGATCAGGCTGACTGATAATATGGGATTGAGCATCTGCTCTAGGAAAAAGCAAATCTGAAGATATAGAACTGGAGATCTGTTTGTGCTTCTCTTTTGCCAGATGGGGGTCTCTGCCTGAGGAGCGGAAGCAGGGGATGGACCAGCAGTGGAACTGGCATTTTGAATGATATGCCTGTAGGTTACTACATCACAATCTGCTCTCGAATGGGTTGCCAGGAAGATGACACTGCCATTTGACATCCCAATAATTTCTCCCGTAACATATGCAATCAGTTCACAGACCCAGCCCAGCACAGTTGGCTGGAGTTGGAGGAATGGGCGGGGACTTCCTGGCACTCCCAAGAAGGCAGGTGGAGAAGCTGCGGATTAAGCTGTTTGCTCATCCAGCAGAGAGGGAGAGAGGTGTCAGAGGCTTCTTCAGTCTTCCTCTTACTGGTCTAAATACACTGCCTGTTAACCAGACCAAGCCTCGCTATGTAATAGTGATAATTCCAGTTGCATAACCATGAGTTAATTATTTTACGTTTGTTAATCTGCCAAAAGATAGAAACCTCCCTGAAGGCAGAAAACTGGTTTATTTTTGTCTCCCTGTAAAGAAGTCTTGTATATATTAGACATTATTTAAATAATAGACTGTGCATAAATGCACTTTATAAAGTGCTGCTTAAATGCTCTGTTTTATTTAGAAAGAAACTACAGCAAAAGGAACAAAAATAGAAGTTTTAGTTTTTTGTTTTTTTAAATCAGAATTACAGGATATCAATGCCACACCTTAGAAGAAAGTCTCAGACTCTGTAATAAGTCTTAATGCTGTCATGTTTCTCTAAGGGCCCTCTTTTTATCTTCTTTTTTGAATAAAAATTGAGTGTGCATTAGTGCGCTTGAGTCCTCTTTGGAATGCATTGAGAATACAAGTGCAGTCATCAGGCAATCATAAAACTGGAAATGGCAGGGAAAAAATCTAATGGTGCATTGTTATGATCATGGATGAATCCCCAGAGGTGGGCAGGCTCACAGCACAAGCCATCAGCCTGGGCTTAAAACGACCACACCTGGCTTTATGGAACTACAGGTCCATTTGGGAAGTTTAGGTCTCTGAGGCTCAGCAACGTGAAATAGAGTCCCATGTACGGTGACACACTCAAGTAACACATTTACCTCAGCTCAAGGGCACAGACAAAGTTGAGGCTCATGAGGACATTTACAGGGTTTAGTGGCATCCTAAAATAGTAAAAAAAAAAAAAAAGTTCTATTATCAAAGAGAGTAAGAGAGTGTCCTGGACATAATCCTCCCCATAGGTACCCACTCTCAAGCTGCCCACATCACAGGGAAGCTGAAGGTTAAGGCAATGAGGTTCTAGGGCCAGATTCTGAGAGATAATGGAGAAACCAAGAGCTAAAAACTGCAAAACGGTAGCTAAAACTTGCTACCTTATCTAGCAAGCAGGAACTAGAAGAAGTCGGAGGATGGACTCTCAGCGCCTCCCTGTACCTACAGTCAGATAAAAAGAAAGGACAGAAGTAGAGATGAAGAGTAGGAATGGGAAAGAGAAATTAGCAGACATAGAGATAGAAGGAAATAAATGAATATCAACACATAGATTTAAAATCAAAGAAAATGGGTGTAAAAAGTCTTCCAGTAGGCCACGAATAGAAGTGAGAGACCACCTTGATCAAGTTTTTAAAACGTTTCTGTGATTTAATGCAGGATAATGTAGGCAGTACAGGAAAAGGGAAGCGTGAAGGGACTAAAGCCTGAAAACTCTGGTGAGACCATGGGGAACCACCCAGAAGGGAACTAGAGTAATCAGATTTTTCTTTTGTCCTTTCACAGTAAAGCAAAACAAAGCCAGAAATAGGGACCTGGGGTTCACCCCTGGGTACCGAATTAAAAATACAATAGGTACAAGCCTGTGGTTACTAGATGAGGCAGCATGGAGCAAGCCTGCCTTTCCCTGGTAGCCAAAGCTAAACAATGAGCTGCCTATAACTTAGCTCAGACTCCTACCAGTCATGGCCACTCTCTATAAGCCTGGCTCCATTATTTTTATCAAGGATGTTGAATAGAACTTTCGGTTGGGGACTCTACCTGAATTTCCTGCTTCTCTCCTATGGAGCCACTGATGGACTTCCTTGTGGTCAGAGCATCTCCCCTCTGGCTATAGCAGATGTCCCAGGAAAAGCTTTGTGTGGGTCCAGTTAGTTCTGCTCCTCTTTCTATCATTTTTGAACCCAAAATGTGCCTCCAAGAACACAAGGAGTAATGTATTAGAGATGCGGATGTGCGGCTAGAATAAAGAGCTTCAGAGGCTGAGAAATAAGGGTTCAGGATTCAGGGAAGAGAAGAATTTTCTAGTCATTCACTGGGGACACAGAAGGAAGCATGTGCAGTAACTTAAAATAATTTTGGTAATAGCCAGCATTTATTGAATTCTATTCACATGCCAGTCACTATTTTAAGTGCTTTTAGTGTGTCCATGCCATTTGTTCATCAGTGTCATCCTGAAAGTTAGATACTGCCTGTCTTTCCATTTTTTTGTGTATGAAGAAACAGGCTAGGAGAGGCTTCACAACCTCCCATCTTTAGAATCCTAGGAACCAGGACTCTGCTTAGGACTGTCAATCACTCATCTCATTTCCTGTTTCTTTATTGGTATCATGTAACGTTGACTTGAAGAGTCAAGGGCATATAAGACACCTGAAATTTTCTTGCTGAGGGAAAAAGAAATGAAGAGCTGGAGAAGTTTAAACATTCACAATCATTAATTTCAAGCTTTCTTAAGGGAATCATCTTAACAAACATCTCAGACTCAACTGCCTTTCCAGCCTCCATTATTTCCACTCCATTAATCCATGTTCGTCTTTCTCCGAGGCTACTGTAACAGGTCTCCCAGCTGTCTCCCATCCTTTCATATCAGCTATACTTATCTTAGCAGTTGCGATGATTCTTTCAAAATGAAAGCCAGATTATGTTTCCCATTTCTTAAACCCACCCAGAATCCAGCTTTATCACTTGCAGTCAGTGTCCAAGCTCCTATAATGACATACAAGACCCTACATGAGCTAGCTTTCTACCTGGGCCTCAGCTTCAGTCTTCTTCCTTCCTCTTTTCTTTCTCTGTCTCAACCACAATCAGCTCCTGAATTCAATTTTTGGTTTCACTGCCAGAAACACTCTTCCCCACCCAGTTCCATACAAAGATTTCATCCCACATTCATCATGTTTCTAATTAAGCGTCCTCTCAAAATCGAGACCTTCCTTGATTGCTCCAAATAAAATGCCCCCCATGCATCTCTGCTCCCACCCCATCTTATTTTTCTCTATAGTGCTTATCATGATCTGACCTTCTAATTATTATGTTCACTGTCTGCCTGCACCCCAGGACCATGCACTTCTAAAGAGCTCTCTCTTCCCTGATGTATCACCAATGTCTGAAACAGTGTATCCCGTGGGGGCCAGTAAATACTTGTTTAACAAATCAAAGCAAGAAAAAAAAAATAGAAGAAGAAGAAGAATCAAGTTCTACTTTAGTGTCTGCATATCCTGGGTAGTTTATTATGAATAATGAAAAGGTAATTACAGTGAGAGAAGGAAGCAGGACTTCTGGTGAGTAGGGAAAGTAGAGAAGAGGATTCTAAAGAAACTGGAGGACAGCAACAGATGGAGCTGGTCGATAAGCAACAAAAGACACACTGAAATCATTTCTATCCATTATGAGAAGCTGGGAGTATAATTCTCAAGAACAATGAATGACACTCTTCGAGGCCTGTTCCTTCTGCTATTGATGTATGGAAGCCTAGGGGCATACTTTCCGAGAAAATCCTTATAACCCATCACTGTCCAATCAATTGGAGCTCTTGAGTAGAGGCAGGCGGTGAGAAGCCTGAGAGGCTTGGATTAGAAGCCATCCAATTAGATCACCAAGCACTCTGCCAAAGCCTGATGGCCACAGCATAGGCACTTATGTCGATGAATCTCATCATTTCCGGGGGGAGGGGGACGACAAGCACATTTTTAAAAAAAAAAAAAAAATTGCTGTGTTACTTCTCAGATTTAGCCATTCATGTCGATTCCCTTTCAGGAAATCACATCAGCATAAATGGTCTGATGTCAGTCTTCAAAAAGGTACATCTGACAGCCTTGGGGTGACTCAGGGGTCATCTATAACATGCTAAGTATGTCTAATGCCAAAGGCCAATTTAAAGCCATCGAAATGGATTTATTTTTCAAGTGTGCAGGTGTGCTCTTCATGGTTTTGTCTTAACTAGAAGGCCTTTCTATTTTGGGTGAATTTCATTTTAGAGGTGTTGATTGTTTGCAGATGCTTAGAAAAGAGACAACATGATAAAAAAAAAAAAAAAGTTTTCAGGAGTCCTTAAGAAAGTTTTATAAGTAGCAATAAAGAACTTGAGGTGGCTTCAGGACACCGTGCCTAATAAAGCCAATGTGGAGTGGTGCCGTGTGCAGAATTTGAAAGTCTGGATTCTATTCTCAGAGTCTGAAAACCCGGGGTCTGTTCTCTTCTCCTGTAAGCCATCAATTCACCCTACATTCTCCTTCTCTTCTTCTGGGGAAATGAGAAGTGATCATACACCTCCCCGAGCACGTGGGGGCTCCGTGCACCACCTGCGCCTGCTGTGACCCACTTTGCTCCTGTCCTTGCTCCGCCTACTACAGCTCTGTCAAAACCATGGTAACTAGACATGTACTAAATGTGTGACAGCCAGGGAGACAGGACTTCAGGTCTCTGCTCTCCATTTCAAAGGACAACAGCTGCCTAAGAACTGCATGACCTCTTTGGATGCTAAAAAGGATTTTGTTTCATCATTTCATGTCACCAAGTGTGCCTCGGCGATCCCCAAGACGGGCATTTCTTTACAAACTGCCCTGACTGTTACCCTACAGAAGCAAGCAAGGAGCCGCTGACTCTCTAACAATCTTTATCTCTTGAATTTCTTTCCAGCGCTTACTGCAGTCTTTGAACACACACTATCTTCTTTGCTTGGAATAAATTAAAAGGCATGAATACCCCTGCATGTAACTAGGAAAAGAAAGATCCTGGAACCACTCAACAGCATCTTTAATTTTATAAAATTTAACACATGATGATGGGTAATTTAACTTCGGCAAACTAGGCTGTTGGATTTTCATAGCTGGAATAATCACTCTCCCTTATTTAAAACATTAATAAAGGAAGAGTATTATGAACTTTCAAACCTTTTTTTCCTCCCAAATTTCAAATACAATGCAATTTAAACATGTTCAGAATAAAATCAATCAATCCAAGCTTCATCAAGGACATATCAGACCTCTCAAGAACAATGTGTGCAGGCAGGCAGAGTGGACCACACGAGGCTGACTGGGGGGAGGCTGGCCTTTGGCAGTACAAACTGTAGAGGACAAAGGCTCAGAAACCAGAACAATTGGCTCCTAGTGGGCTCCCCAGCACCTTATTGTTGTGTTTTTTGAAAGCTCTTCACCCCATAGAGCTTCAGTTTCAAGATTTTTAATAAAACATCAGCTGGAGAAGCCTGTACCGTGGCGAACAGGGATAAAATAGCAGGTAGGATGTTGGGGATTGTCACAGTCATTAGCATCGCTGAAGATGAAGATCATAAACAGGGCATAGACTTCAAGGAGACACAACAAGAAAGAAGCATTATTTTTCTACCCTGATCAATAGTACAGAAAAAAATAAAGTTACAAAGACTTAAAATTCATCTATTTTCAATAAGGTTTGCCTTTCTGTTATAAGACCATTCAAACTATATTAGGAAAATTACAGAGAAAAAAAATAGGACATTTCCTAAGTCATTAAATATCTTTTCTTCCATTTGCTCATACACACGCACGCACACACACACATATTAGCTTTTTTGCCTAATGGTCTATCTATGAAGCTACTCTGTTCACTGGCTGACTCAGGGACCCTGTTTACTCTGTTGTTTTCAGTTCAGTCTCTCTTGTGAACAATACTTTTGTGATAGAGTAGACTCTTGGTTTGTTTGATGAGACATTGGATTTTTTCTCCAAACTGGTAACTCACTCAACATCTAAAGTTTTCATTATTTATTCGTATTCTCTTTTGCACTGACAGGAACTCAGTCCTGAGAACTGTCTTCAGAAACAGCTGTAGGTAGAGGACAACATGTTACCAAATCAGACAAGTTATGGGTAGGAAAAAATAACCACTTCCACATCTGAGGACATTGAAACATACATGAGAATTAAGCTGAGTGAATCAAACTCTGCCAATGGGTTTGCATAGCTCTCCAGAAATAAAGTTGAAATATCCTTAAAATAAAGGTGTCTTTTCACCTGTGCTTGCATTGTTTCTGGACATGAATATCCGGGCAGTAAAAATGCTTCTGAACTCACTACTGCTAATTTACTAAACCAGTATAATTTGTAAGTGCATTTTAAATACATATCCTTATAACCACGGGTAAATATAGTTCTCACCGTTAACCAAAGATGCCTTTCTTTGTAGCAGAGACAATTACAGAAAACTACAACTGGCCAAAACATAGACAACACTTGATGGTGGGGTTCCCAGTCTCAGTGGCTACATCTACAGCCCAACACCAACAGCTGAGTTTCAGGGAACATTGTGGAAGAGTAGGCAAAAAGATTATAGCAGATAGAGGACCAGGAAATCCGCTGTAAGACCATGTCTCCTAGAAATGACAGGGATTCCTCAACAATATGGTTTCCTAAACAAAACCTATACAGTGACAATACCAACAGATATGCTAACCTTTTTCTACAATCCTTTATACTCCCTATACCATACCCTGCTGTATAGTTCCGCTTGGTACTATTCATTATCCAACTTAATATACACTTTTTCATATCTTTCTCTTCTTGTCCTTGGGGGTATAAGGCTATTTCAGTCATAGACATTGTTAGACAATGCCATATTTTATTACCTAGCAAAATGACTAGGCCAAAGTAGGTATTCAACAAATATTTAGGAAGAGGAGGACTTTGATAAACTAACATTCAGGTGAATGGATTAGTAAATCTGATGCAGCCCAGCAGTAGATCCTCATTTAACAATTCAGTTCTGTCCCAGTGAGACCATGGTGACCTAAGTTTAGTTTTTTTTTTTTTCCACTCTCTAAATCAGTGCTTCATGACACTATTAGAAATATAGCAAAGAAGGACCAGCACACATCTAAACTCTACTCTCCTATATTCTACCTCATTAACACTACTGTGGTGTTTTATACTCAAAGCAAAAATAATCATGAAAGATATTTCTGAACTCTTAAAAGATTGTGTGGGGTTTTTCTCCAGATGAGACACATAAGGCTTTACACAGCCTTAAAACTTTTTATCATAGGTTTTTAGGGCTTTCATTATTTCAACACAAATATAATAAGCACCCCCCAAGTTAAAAGTGCTACAGCCCTAACCTTCTTTATTAAGAGGCAAGAATATTAAATGCTCTTATCCAACTTCTAAAATGTTGGAGTAGAGACAAGAATTCAGCTCTCCTATTCTATACACCTATGTCTCCTTTCTAAGAATATCAATATTAAACCTTTCAAGCTGCAATCTCAGTATTGCTTTGTCTGTACTTCATACTGTCCTTGGCTCTGAGTCCTGCATAAATTTTCTCGTCAGTTCCCAGTATTAGGAGGAAGATAAAAATGGGAGAACTGCAAGAACTTGGGTTTTCTTCCCTTTGTAACAAGAATTTGTACAGGATGTAGTAGCACATACCAGTAGGATTTGTTGAAGGAGGCAGAGACAGGAGTATCACAAGTTTGAGGCCAGCCTGGGCTATGCACTTTGGATGCATCAGGTCCTGATGAGACTAGGGCCTAGGGATCTAGGAAACTAGTGGATGGGGAGGGGCATAAGGAAAGGAGGGAGAGAGAGGGTGGGACAGGGAGCAAATGAGGGAGGGGCTACAGCCAGGATACAAAATGAATAAACTGTAATAAAGAATAAATCAATAAAAAATGAATTTTCAAAATAGGAAAGTGCAGACTTAGCTATGCAAAAAGATTGAGTCAAGTGTGTGTGTGTGTGTGTGTGTGTGTGTGTGTGTGTGTGTGTGTGTG